>NW_011494903.1:10369078-10400374 GCF_000754665.1 Bison bison bison | reverse complement strand
ATTTTGAGCATTACTTTACTAGTGTGTGAGATGAGTGCAATTGTGCAGTAGTTTGAGCATTCTTTGGCATTGCCTTTCTTTGGGATTAGCTTCTTGACCTGCCTACAGATTTCTCAGGAGGCAGGTAAGGTGGTCTGGTATTCCCATCTCTTGAAGAATTTTCCACAGTTATTGTGATCCACACAGTCAAGGGCTTTGGCGTAGTCAATAAAGCAGAAGTTATTTTTCTGGAACTCTCTTGCTTTTTTTATTCACAACTTGATGTGCTTCAAATTTTTTGAAGTTATGTTTAGCCTTGTTTTTCAGCCTGCAGTTGAGTATATACTCATGATTTCAGTGCCAATTCTGAATGTGTACATTATCTTTTACAGGTTCTGCCCTTTATATATCGGGCCATTGGCTCAAAGCATCTTCCTGCAAGTAATATAAGTTTTGTGCATTTCGATTCACATCCAGACCTCCTTATTCCTGTGGATATGCCAGCTGACACTGTATTTGATAAGGAAACACTTTTCGGGTAATACGTGATTTTGTTAATGACCTTTTTATGTGTCTGAAATACACTTTGCAATAGAATGATAAGCAGTTAAGAGAAATAGTTTTTGCTAAGCTTGTGAGTTTTGCTTTTGTTTTGTTTACCTTTTTTATTTTATTTAGAACAAGTATGGACAAACTTTCTCAACAATCCAGATAGTAAATATTTTTTAATTTTTTTTTAATTGAAGGATAATTGCTTTACAGAATTTTGTTGGTTTCTGCCAAACATCAGCATGAATCTGCCATAGGTATGCATATGTCCCCTCCCTCTTAAACCTCTGTCCCTTCTCCCTCCCCATCCCACCCTTCTAGATTATCACAGAGCTACTGTTTGAGTTCCGTGAGTCATACAGCAAATTTCTATTGGCTCTCTATTTTATGTATGGTAATCTAAGTTTCCATGCTACTGTCTCTATACATTTCACCCTTTCCTTGCTCCCCAGATAGTAAATATTTTAGGCTTGCTGACCATATGGTGTCTGTTGCAGCTAACTGTAAACACTGTGTAAACAAGTGTCAGTGGCTGTGTTCCAATAAAACTTTATTTGGAAAAACAGGTGCCCCAACCACTGTTTGCCAATCTTTGCTTTAGAATATAGAATTTTAAAAGTAGAAGACTTTAGAAATTATCTGGGCTAATTCTCTCTTCTCCCCTTTAAAAGTCTGATACGGAGGCCTAGGAAAATGTGTCTTGAACTCATAGTTCAATAATCGTATATGCAATGCATCTTAAATTTGTGTATCCTTTCTTCCAGTATTGAATCCCTCCAACCTCCCAATTTATTTTATTTTCAGGTCACAAATCCTATTGACTTTCGGTTATATAAAACCATAGTCACTGAATGGTGACTTACTAAGCACTCTTCAATGATAAAGTTCCCTGAAATCCTGTCATTGTCTTTTTACTGATGTGTTTATTACAGTGTAGCCTACTCCTACAAAATAAAAAATTACATAGCAGTTATTCTCTTGTTATAATATAAAACTAAAATATAGATGCTTGTGTGAATTAATTTTAACCTACTACATTTCTTTTAGTTGACTCTAAAACTGGCTCAGAACATTCATCTCTAAAGAAATGTGGTAGCCCTACCATTGTCCTTACTCTCTTCTATATTTAGAGGTTTTATATTTTATAAATTGAAAAAAATTATGAAGCAGTTATGATGACCATACAGTTAGTCATAGAATAGTAGTTTTAAAACCTTTAATGTCAGGATTTCTATATACCCTTAAAAATTCTTGAGTTTTTTTTTTATGTGGGGTATATTTAGTGATATTTACCATATTGAAATTCAAACTGAGACATCTAAAATATTCATTCCATGGGACTTCCCTGTGATCCAGTGGCTAAGACTCTGAACTCCCAATGCAGGAGGCCAAGTTTGATCCTTAGTCAGGGAGCTAGATCCTACGTGCTGCAACTAAATAAATAATAAATAAATAAATTAAAATATTTTTTTAATGTTAATTCATTTCAAAATAATAGACCTTTATATGTTAGCATAAATATTTTTATGAAAGACAAACATATTTTCTAAAGCAAAGGCGATCAGGGTAACTAAATTTTTGCAAATCTTTTTTTTTAATAATTTTTAAAATTTATTTATTTTTTAATTGAAGGATAATTGCTTTATAGAATTTTGTTGTGTTCTGTCACACTTCAACATTAATCAGCCATAGTTTGCAGATCTTTTTAATACTTGCCTTTATAGAAAACAGCTAAATACTCAAGATTCTGCATTCAGTCTGTTACCATATATTGTTTTGGTGGAAGTGTATGAAGAAAATTCACAAGTATTTTGATAGCCTTTCCAGCTGTTGTGTGTGTTTAGTTGCTCAGGCATGTCCGACTCTTTGCAACCCCGTGGACTGTAGCCTGCCAAGCTCTCTGTCCATGGGGATTCTCCAGGCAAGAATACTGGAGTGGGCTGCCATGCCCTCCTCCAGGGGATCTTCCCAACCCAGGGATCGAACCCAGGTCTCCCGAATTGCAGGCAGATTCTTTACCATCTGAGCCACCAGGGAAGCCCAGCTAATTGTGAATATTCTTTAGTACTGTACCAAAACTTCACAAATGTTCATTCCTTAAAGCTTAGTTGAAGTGTAGAATCCAGCAATTCACATTCAAGCCTGATCAACTGTGGTTTATCAATCAGTCTTCCTTGCAAGAAAAATGGTGTTCAGCTTGCAATTCACTTACAAGTGCTTTCCCTTGAGACAACCATGGTATTTCAAAGTATATTGCAGAAGTGCTTTCAGTGTTCTTCCTGTTTTGGCACACAGATTACTTTAAAATGTATGCTCAGGATCAAGATTTAATAAAATCATGAAAGACATGCTCATGCAAAACTGGATGGGAATGTGGGGCACTGGTGCTTGGTATTGATGAGTACAGTGACAGCTAGTAGAGTTTGGTGCCTTTGCCTTGATTAATCTTAGAACATCAACCACCATTGTTTTGTACTGTCAGCATATATGTCAATACAGTGAAAAAGAGAAGTAATGCCTTGGTGTTATTAGGAAAATAGTTTGGTCTAGTGGTCACACTGAAAAGGTCCGGGAAACCCTGTAAGGGCCCTTGGACCACGCTTTGAAACCTGCTATCTTAAAATATTCTTGTGAATGAAATTACATTTGGAAAAACCCACTCACTAATAGTTTTTATACTTCCTCTCTGTTTCTTTTCCAGAGAATTAAGTATTGAGAATTGGATTATGCCTGCAGTTTATGCTGGCCATTTTTCTCATGTAGTATGGCTTCATCCCACATGGGCTCAGCAAATCAGAGAGGGCAGGCATCACTTTTTAGTAGGCAAAGACACTTCTACCACAACAATCAGGTAATTTCCTCATATTCACGTGTATGAAAGGGAGTGGATACTTCTATCTCGTTTTGGAATCCCTGTAATAACTTATAAGCATCTCTACAAACAATTGGGGTCAGATTAGCCCACAACTTTTCCAAAAAGAGTTCTCGAAACACCAGGAACAAGTTTTCCAGTCTCTTTTTCACACACCGTTCATATTTTGTTGCTGGTCAAGTTGATTTTTGAATAAAATGATCTTCATCCTCTGGAACCCTGACTCTGTTGATAACTAACTCCATTAAATCATTGGTGTACCTTATAGAAATGTATTTAATAATACATTTTATTAGTTCCTTCCAATGTACATGTTGTTGGCTGAATTTAACAATTAGCATTGAAAAAGCAAAATTAATCTCATTTTGATTTCTTACATTCAATGGCTTAAAAGTCGATTCAGCGTTTTAATTTTATCAATATGATTAGCTTTCGATAATTATTTAATCTAAATTAAATAACAGCATCCTAAAAAAAATAAATAAAATAAATAAATAAATAACAGCATCCTTTGACTTGAGTTTTATGCACAACTATTTCTGTTGTGTAAGCTGTTTAACCAGTGTTTTGTGTTTCTTGTGATACTGTAATATCTTTAGAAATACCAGAATGTTCTTGGCTTTCTAAATTCTCTTGTTATGGAGTGAATGTTTTAAGCAGTGGAATCATAACTTCTAGAACCTAGAGGATAGTAGGAGGAAATGGTAATACATTGAAAATGAAATGCAGGCTTTCTCAATGAAAATGATACTTTTTATTTGATTTATTTATCTGATTTATTCTTAGTGATATTGATAATAAAAGTTATACATAATACTGGCTTATATGAAATAGTGTTAGGGTTTTTATTGAGTACTTCAATGAGTAGGCCTTATTTAACCTGTAACAGGTTTCTGCAAAGTCAAATCTCAGCAATCTGAAACAGACATTTGAAATTCAATGTGTAACAATAATATTAGGATGATGTTGATTATCATGATTTTAGTTAATCCTGCAAGTAAAAATGTATGGAAGAGACACACATACAGGTATGCAGCCTGAGATGTATGTGTGTGATGAGCAAAGTAAGATATTCCTTATTAAAGAAAAATACCCATTTAGGTTGGTGGATACAGCATTGGTCTTTCTTAGGGTGGTGCATGTGTGCTAAATCACCTTGGTCGTGTCCAACTCTTTGCAGCCCTATGGACTGTAGCCCACCAGGCTCCTCTGTCCAAGGGATTCTCCAGATAAGAATACTGAAGTGGGTTGCCATGCCCTTCTCTAGGGGATCCTTCCAACTCAGGGATCGAACCCATGTGTCTTATGGCTCCTGCATTGGCAGGCGTGTTCTTTTCCTGCTAGTGCCACCTGGGAATCTTAGGGCGGTACAGTTATTAATAAGCTTGAATATTGGTTTTATTATGTCGTTATTTTTTTTTAGGACGTTATATCTTTTTAAATATAAGGCAGTATATGCTGAAGAGGGGTGGATGAGAAATAAATATTAATACCATCATTCTAAATTGGATAGGTCCTACCCCAGAAGAACCATTTGGTGTCACTGTTCAAAGTACTTACGAAGGCATAGTACAGTTGAAAAGCTAAGAACATGCTGTTATGTCTAAAATCAACAATCTGTAACTTGTAAAATGCTGCACAAGATTTTTTTAAGTTGCTTTACATATTAAAATATTACAGTTATTTGAAATTTAATAAGGCTTTGAAATATGTCAGAGGGAGTTTCTACCAAAAGATATTATTCCCAGGTATAATTTTTCTCTCAAGTGATTTTTTTGGATGCAGTTCCAGCTGGTATGACAGAGATCTAAAGCACTGGCTAAACAGGATCTTTCATTTCTTTTCTCCAGTTAGAGTTTACCATGTGCAGTCCAGGGCCACTACGGCAGCCCTTCAGTTAAACCCCAAATAATTTCTGTCTTTTTGCTCCACCTTCTGTAGAGTGTGGCCTCTGAACTCAGAGTCCAGGTGGGGTTTGCTGCCACCGTGTTCACGTGGCAGTGCTCTCCACGCTTCTCTTCCACTCACGACTTTCAAGCAGAACTGAGTCAGCTGGCCACACCTAGCTGAACAATGGTGTGAGTGCGTGCTCAGTCGCCTCAGTTGTGCCCAACTGTTTGCGACCCCATGGACTATACTGTCGTGGAGTTTTCCAAGCAAGAATACTGGAGTGGGTTGGCGTTTCCTAATCCAGGGGATCAAACCCTGACCCAGGGATCAAACCCGGGTCTCCCACATTGCAGGCAGATTCTTTACCATCTGAGCCACCTAGCTGCACAGTAGGCTACAAAATATGGTCTTTGGGCAGTTGTGTGCCTAGCTAGAAATTTGAGAACCCTGTTTCCAGAAATTACAAATATTAGAGACACCTGTCAGTTTTTGTCAAGTATGTCCTTTTTTGTATTTCTGAAAGTCTATATGTTGCCAGCTAATTTGTCCATTTGTCTTGAAAGTAATTTTTTTCCTTTAATCCAGGGTTACAAGTACAGATCATTACTTCCTAAGTGATGGTCTTTATGTAACTGAAGACCTGCTGGAGAACCCAAAACCTTTACAATTGGATGTAATTATGGTAAAACCTTATAAACTCTGTCACAGTCAAGGAGAGAATGATGCAGTGTCTTCTGCTAAGAAGCCAAAGCTAGCCCTGGAGGACTCAGAGAACACTGCCTCTGCTAATGGTGACTCTTGTTCAGAAGGACTGGGAAAGGACACAGTGACACAGACAAGGGACCACACTTGCCTACAACCATCATGTTCATGTTCTTCTGAAAGCCACGAATGCCAGACTGCAGTTAGCACCGGAGAGATTCTGGAAATTTTAGAGAAAAGGGATGCATTTGTTTTAGATATTGACTTAGATTTTTTTTCAGTCAAGAATCCCTTCAAAGAAATGTTCACTCAGGTAAATGTGGTGTTTTAAAAATGTGCAGTCAAAATCCAGATATAACTTTTGACTTCCCCCAAATATAACTGATAGCTTGCTAATGATCAGAGCCTTATTGATAATGTAAACAGTAAATTAACGCATATTTTGTATATTATATGTATCATATACTGTATTCTTAAGGTAGAGAAAAGGTTGAGAAAATCATAAGGAAAATACATTTATAGTACTGTACTGTATTTATCAGTACTATACATCTATGTCGTGTTTAAAGATGAACCTATATGAGTGTCTTATATGATATGAAACACTGCTACATATATTACTAACACCAGATGTCAAAGATGAAAAGATGTGATGAAGTCATTTATTTACAGTTACAGTGATTCATGCATTGATAACAAGGAAGCAGCAATGTGATTGTTTTAGGTAGCCTAATATAATCAATACAATTACTTCATGGTAGCCTAGTCTGTACACTAATGAATGAATCATTATAAAAATTTTACAGCATATTATGGTCATATTCATAATACAGTATTAGAAATGTTGTTATATAGTTTTCAATACCACTTACCTGTGATAAGTCGATATGCAGTTTCTCCAGTTAGAGAGGCATGTATTCCTTAAAATGTAATTCTTTGAAAGCCAAGTTATAAAGTGATAGGAAAACTAACATATTAGTAATTTTATATTAAATATCATTCATCTTATGCCTATGTAAGGATAGGTTAGTATCTACATACATTTTATTCATTCATGACATACCTAACTTTTTCTTAATTTTTGCAATATTTCTAGGCTGTACAGTTGATCTGCAGATTTTTTTTCAAATCGTTGTGAAGCTCAAAAATCTTTTCCTCTATACTGAAAAATATCCATGTATAAATGGTCCTGTGTGTTTCAAACCCATGTTGTTCAGAGGGCAACTGTAGTGTAACCTGGAGCAAGAGTAGGGGGACCTTGAGTGCCCTCCCAACTTGCAAATAAGAGAGAAAAATTGCCCTCTGTTTCTTTCCTGCTATTGTGAATGTACCAGTAACTATAACTTCCAGCGTTCAGAATTATAAAATGACTTTAGAGATGTTTAGAAAACATGAGAATGGGCATACCTGGAAGCTAAAAAACCTGACTTTATGAATTTATCCTACAAGTATACGCACCAAATATTTGTAATGGGAATTTCTAAAAGGTTACATAAGTGACTTAATGGCAGTTACTTCTTTTCCAGGGCTATAAGGAAACCTGGGAAAGTGGGAATTTTGTGTCCTTTACACCCTTTGGTGCTTTTGAACTTTTTGAAGAGCATGTATTATACTTATAATAGCTATTTTTTTTTAAAGAACATGTTTGGTAGTCAGAAAGATCTAAGTTCTGTTTGTTACTTGTACTGCTTATTAGCTGCATGACCTTGGAAAAGTTACTTAACCTTTCGGATCCATGATTTCTTCAAGTATAAAATCAAAATAATAATCATACCCAGTCACAGAATTGTTATATGAGGATCGTGCACAGCACTGTGCTTAAGGAATTTTAGATCTTGCCTATAGACCCTTCCTGACAATGCTCCTAAATGGGGCCAGGTAGACCTGCCTCTAATGGGGCTGCCTGGATGTGCTAAATGAGGACAGACATTCTCCTGCGAAATCCTCCCATTGTATCTGTTTGTACTCTAGCCTTCTCTCCTGTGGCTAGGGAATGGACCGCAAAGTGAATGTGGAGAGTTTTGTTTTGTTGTTACAAAGATACATATATTTCCTGTACACTTGATCTTAGCCAAAAGGCTGAGAAATGATTGTATTTCCTATACATAGCTAAAATCTGTTTAGATGTTAGGATGTATCCATTTATAGAGTAGAACAGTATTAGAAACATTTTCATTCATTACCTATTGGCCATTAAGTCTTCCATAATTAATATTTATACATTGTTATCATGCCCAGATGAATAGTTACCCTAAAGAAGGGATAATATTTACAATGAAATAATGAATTACATTATTCCCTGATTTCCCAGACTTACCTTTAAATGATTATCTAAGATATTCTTGTATCAATGTCATTTTTTACTTAAAGTATATCATTGAAAAATTTATCTTTTTTCTTCTATATGGATTCTTTGTTTTGGTTTCCAGGAGGAGTACAAAATCTTACAAGAGCTGTACCAATTTAAAAAGCCTGGAAGCAACCTGACAGAGGTATCCTTCGTTTCTTTTGGGCTTGTCTAAAGGGCTTCCCTTTAGCGGTAAAGAATCTGCCTGCCAATGCAGGAGACACAGGTTTGATCCCTGGGTCCACAAGATCCCCTGGAGAAGGGAACGGCAACCCACTCCAGTATTCTTGCCTGGGAAATCCCATGGACAGAGGGACCTGGCTGGCTACAGTCCAGGGCGTGACAAAAGAGCTCGATGCAACTTGGTGACTAAACAACAACAATCTATCACATAGCTAATAATATCTTAGATGATATTAGAGTACTCTCAAACAACAGCCCCAAATCTTGATATGTGTTTCTTGGGGAAACCCATGGTTAGTACTTGAAAATCATGTGTTAACTGATTGAATTGAAATTTTCATTGTAATGGGATTTCACTTATTTTTTGAAAGTAACTATATAATCTCAGCTTTTCAATGTGCTTAAAGGAAGATTTGGTAGATTGTGTTGATAATCGAATTCATCAATTAGAAGATTTAGAAGCTGCTTTTGCTGATTTGTGTGATAGCGATGATGAAGAAACTGTACAGAAATGGGCTTCAAACCCTGGGTAAGACTCTCAAATTTTTTTTTTCTTCAACTCTACTGTATTTTAGTCCTAGATATATTGCTAAATTTGCTAGATAAATTGCTTTTTAAAAATTCGTATCTTTCGCTATGTGTATTACCTATTCAAAATATTCAGTGCAGTTTTCACTTTAAAATAAAGTGTTCAGAAACATCCCTGAAATATAAATATAGAACTTTATTGTCATTAAGGAAAGCAGTGGTATAGAAGAATAAACCATCATAATATTAATCCTATCAGTAACTACTAATTAGGCACTTTAACATAAGTTAGTTTTTTCTCTTTAGTAGAGGGAACTAAATCTAAAAATGATTCCCCCTCTTTGAAATTATGTTGGAAGAGGGAGTGATAGAAATAAGTCTCAGAACATGATTCTCCCCAGAAATATTTTGTGTACCTACTATTCTGTGATTTTGTGAAGTCTCAAGCCAAACTTAAGCTTAAATCAAACAAAATAGACAACTTTAGAATCCTGAATCTAGCCCACAGATGGAGCCACCTTCCACTGAAACCCACCCATCTGCTGAGCACGCTTAGCTCTTCACCACCTGCAGGCAGTTCTGTTACAGACATGAAGAAAAAACAAAGGAAAAGTAAGATAGCAAGAAAAGTCTCCCCAAACTTAGCATGCCCCCAAAAGGGTCATACCCTCAGCATGAACAAGTCTTCACTGTTCCTAAGGAAGTAGAAGAGGTGGGTGACTAGGGTCCAGAACCCCAGAAAGTGTCGTTAATAAGAAGGAAGAAGTAACAGGATCAGTGGGTAGACAGGCCTCCATACCTCCATTTTTGTTTACTTTTTCCCTCCCAACAGATGAGTGGGTATTGGTAGAGGAGGCGTTAAAATACTCGAAACATTAATTAATCAAGGCTTCCAAAGAGTTCCACCTATATTAAATAACTTAAAAGCACCATTGTTATTATATCAAATGGTATAGAACTTTACCAGTTATAATTGTATATGTGAATAAATATGTCCTGCATTTTTTTCTCAGTTTTTGGGAAACTCTTCATCATGGTACGCTAAACACTTACTGCTGATCAAAATAATTAAGTCATGGTAGAGTTTTCGTTCTTAAAGAGGAAAATCTCAAGTTTCTTGAGTGTTAATTTTCAATCTTCATTACAGTCTGTAATCTTTTAAGTAAGAAAACAGCAGGGAACATTTATTTCTTAATATTTTAAGATGATATTTGAACAACTCTTATCTTTCATTTCCAAAACATCATATAAAACTTATTGTTAATGGTAAATTTTAAGGGTAATATATCATTTGCTACTGTCATTTTAGTTTTGAGGTGGTGTAATGTTTAATTGAGGGGTTCTTTTTTCCAGAATGGAATTACTAGTTCCACTGGTACAGAGTTTGAAAAAACGGATGGAAGCACCGGACTATGAAATGGTAAATGTTTATATTGAAGTATAAAATTGACCCTTTAAGAAAGGTACTTTTGTGGCTAGAAAAATGTGCCCTCTGTTAAAGTGATTCACTTTTATTTGTATTCCTGGAAAGTATGAATGGACATTTTTTTTTTTGTGGAAAAAATATATACTTTTTAGAAGTCAGAATACTGGAAAAGCTTTCCAGGAAAAACATGCTTTTGCTAATTTTATATATGAAGTAAAAGTGCTGTTGACTTTTTACACTTGATCTTAGCCAAAAGGCTGAGAAGTGATGCTGTGGGCTTTTTAATTTTGTCTATGATCAGATATCCCTTTGCCAGAGAAAAGAAAGTATACAGTTTCTAAATTTGCTCATTCTTTATTTGTTCATTTTTATGCTCCTTTCACATTTCTTTCTTTCCTCTCTGAAAACTTTTCTGGTTAAAAAACCAAACAGACAAAAGAAGGCATTGTGGCCAGCACATCTTAACTATATTAGCTGTATAACTTTGCACAGCAAATCTGAGCAGAATGCCTCACCGGCTCCCTGAATACTATTTTAAAAGAAGATGCCCTTAATGATAATTTCTTTATTTTTATATCATTTTGCAATATCTGAGTATAAATTTTCCCATTTGAAATTCAGGTGCCCTTTTCTCAAATTTTGTGCCAGAGCTGAGACCACCAGTTCTGCTTCTTTTACTTGTAGTGTTTATTTAATAAATTGTGGTTTTACTTTAGTGTTTTGTTTAGTTGTGGTATATAATCAAACCACCTTATTTGAACTGAAGTTTATGTATTGATTTAATGCTAGTTTTGTAGGAATAGAAAATACCAGCAAAAGACTATTTGGTTAAATCAGAGCTAACTCAAAGCTCGCCCTTTTTTTTTAATGGCAAACTTTAAAAATGATAGAAGACTCAGGGTTTAAAAGTGCTTTGAGCTCATATGATATTATTGAAAGTATCTTCATGAAGGTCTACTTTAGTCATTACTTTGCATCTGAATTTTCTGGTGAGGGGGCAAGAGTTTTGTACACTGTTTGTTGAGAAAAAGGATGGCGTAGGCCTGGTAGCAGATTATGTAGCCAGATGCGATATACCCATAGCTGCAGGATTAGAACACTAAGTATTTTGATCATTTTAGTAGAAAATGCAAAGTCTCTCTTTTTAGTGTATTGACCAATCATTGCCAGTTAAATCTTTGATGTGTATCCAGAGCCTCCAGTAATAAAGTAAATTAGTGGGTTTTTCCCATGCTTTGCACTTATGTACCCTAGACAAAACTATAATACATTTGAATTCCACTTTTTAAAAGTTTAAAGCAGGGGCTGCAAAATGTCAGCCTGTGGGCCATTTCTTGCTTTCAGGCATATTTAATTTAGTGCTAAGACTGAAACACCATTTACATTTAAAACACATGTATATCAGTATATATGGTTATACATAAAGCATAGAAACTCGAAACAATAGGTTCAATAAGGTAGGAGAAAGACTTTCATCTTGTATCCTCTTGAAGCTTTAAATGTAGTACTTGTTGGATGTATTTAAAAAGTAAAATAATTTCTTGAAAGAAAGGAAATGTGAGAATACTATGTATAGACTTTTAAAATCTAAGTAAAATGAATAACTTGATAGAAAATGTAAATTGTCAAAATAGACTCAAGTAAAGACAGAAACAGAGTGAATCTACAATTATAAAATAAATTTTAAAATTGTTCCTAGAAAAGGCATCAGGCCCAAACAGGTGTACAGGCCAGTTCTTCCAAAACATCAGAGAACAGATAACTTCTGTGGCATGGAAATTGTTAAGGAAAAAGCAATCCTAATCCACAAAAATATTAAAAATTTAGTCATCAAGGCCATTAATGGTTAACGAGTCTTCTAAAGACAACAACATTACCATGTAATTTTTAATTGTCTTATTTTCAGGTTCACCAGGCTGGTCTAACCTGTGATTATTCAGAACTCCCTCACCATATCAGCACAGAACAAGAAATTGAACATCTTATTCAGTCTTTGCATACTGTTCTAAAAAATTTCCCAAAACCTACTCTAGTGACAATTGCAAGGTAAGTGCAGTAGCTTGAATAATGGCCCACCAAATATGTCCACGTCCTAATCTCCAGCACTTATGAATATGATGCCTTATATGGCAAAAGGGACTTTACAGATATGATTAACTTAAGGATCTTGAAAATGAAACGATTATCCTGGATTATCTGGGTGAGCCTAGTGTAATCACAAAGGTCTGAATAGGAGGAAGTCAGGAAGGTCAGAATGAGAGAATGGAGGATGCTAGACTGTGGACTTTGAAGATGGGGTTTGAACTGAAGAGTGCAGGAAGCCTCTGGAAGCTGGAGAGGCAGGGAAGCAGATTCTTTCCCTAGAGCCTAGAGAAGAAATACAGCCCTGCCAGCACCTTTGTTTTAGGACATCTGACCTCCAACAGAATTATAAGATGATGAATTTGTTTTACTTTAAGTCACTAAGTTTGTAGTGATTTGTTACAGTGGCAGTAGGAAATTTAAGTCTCCATAGATGAATCTAATGATTACTAATACAATAGTTCTTACCAACTTTTTACCTACTCAGCTCAAAATTCAGGTGTTATATTTTCTTTTTCCTATTGGTGGTGGCTGGCAAACAGCATACAATTCCTGTTATCTTGTCTTTGAAGTTGGTGATGTTATTCAGTTGAACATAAGAAATTCCAATATCTGTGTGCTACAGATAAATAGCTGCTGCCATGTTTTACATTTGAATGTATAAATGTGCTGAATAGTTATAGCAGTTTAATAAAAATTTCTGTATTAATCTTTGGCCTCATTCTTCATGGAACTGTTTCTAAAATAATACTTTAAATGTTCAGGCAAGTTATAGTTACTTATTTTATGACAACTTTTTTGTGACTCTCTTTACCATTCGTAATGAATTCATAAATAATCTAATCTACATACACATAGGGCTTCCCTCATAGCTCAGTTGGTAAAGAATCTGCCTTCAATGCAGGAGTTTGATTCGTGGGTCAGGAAGATCTGCTGGAGAAGGAATAGGCTACCCACTCCAGTATTCTTGGGCTTCCCTTGTGGCTCAGCTGGTAAAGAATCCGCCTGCAATGCCAGAGACCTGGGTATAATCCCTAGATTGGGAAGATCCTCTGGAGAAGGGAAAGGCTACTCCAGTATTGTGGCCTAGAGAATTCCATGTACCATACAGTCTATGGGGTTGCAAAGAGTCGGACACAACTGAGCGACTTACACTTTCTTTCTTTCACATACACATATAACTTAAATATATTTAGATGGCATGTACAATGTGTGGATGATGTAATTGTCTTAGTCCGTTCCGGCTGCAATAACAAAAATACCTTAGACCAAATAGCTTATAAACAACGGATATTTCTCACAGTCCTGTAGACTAGGAAGTCCAAGATGAGAGTACCAGCAGAATCACTGTCTGGTGAGGACCTGCTTCCTGATTCATAGACAGCCATCTTCTCTCTGTAACCTCACGTAGAAGGAAGGGGTGAAGATGCTCCCTGGAGTCTCTTTAATAAAGGTATTAATCTCATTCATGAGGACTCCACCCTCTGACTTGATCACTTCCAAAGACCCCCCCACCTCCAAATATCATCACATTGGAATTAGATTTCAACACAGGAATTTTGGGGGCACATAAACATTTTAGTTTATAGCAATAACCTACCTACACATATAATTTAAATATACATTAAATATATACACACACCAAAAAAATAATAGCACAAAGGAGAAAGAGTAATTGATGATAAAATAATACATATTAAAATGCCATGCCAAACTGGAATCTTTACAAAGAGTCACTAAATGTAACAGTTAAAAATGCAGACAGATCCAGCCAGTTGTGTTGCCCACATACCGTGAATAGCACTACTATAGGAACATGGTTATTCTAGTCATAGCAAGCTCTTGATAAAGTTCTGAACTTAAAGTCTAATCTTCCCTCAGTTCACAGAGTATCTGCATTCCTGGAAAATTTAGTTTAATCCATTTCAAAAATACAGAAGACTATTTGTAGAAAACTATTAAAAATAGGCTCAAAAAATTAAAACCAAATTTTTCACTTATTTAAATGCTCCATGGACTTTGGAAACTGCAGGACACAGGAAAATTCATATTCATATTGCAGTAGTATCCTACATATTGCAAACACAATATGCAGACCCTCTCTCCTAATTGTTATTGTGACAAAAATATACCTGCAGATTTCCAAAACTCCTTCCTGGGGGTTGCTCCCATCAGGAGCTACTCTAATACTGTTTTCAAGAAGCCAGAAATCTGTGTGAAAGCATCAAAGTGTCCCTGTTTGTTAAGGCTAATAAGTTAAGCTTTTACATATCATGCTTTCTTCAAGGTCTTTATCCATATGTATATGTTAGACATTATTTAATTTAAAATTGCTCTGTGTCATTTATCATGTTACATGTTTACGTCAAGCCTCAGATATAGCCTAATCACCATAGAATGAAATGAGCTCATCAGAAGTCTTACAGATTATTTCTTTAGGTCTAAAATACTTCAATAAGGAGTGGGCTAGATAACTAATTTCATTTCCTTCTATAAACATTCCCATGCCGTTTTCCAATCTAGTGGAATTTCCAATGGCTTTCCTCACCCTAGTCTAGAACCAGGAGGCACTGTGAAATCATTTTAGATACTAACTCAACTAAAATTTTCAACAGCATTGTTACTGGCTGGTGCCACCCAAATTGTAGTCAGTGATTCTAGAAAGACTCAAAATACAGATTCCTGCCCCATACCTCTTTGCTCTTTCCTCCTTAATACTACCTAGGAGACTAATCCCAACACCAGCACATCCGCACATTTCATTTTGGATGATCTTGTACACTTGTGTGGTGAGCAGATTATTTATAGAGGCAGAACCCTTTTATCATTTGGAAAGCCTCTACCCTCATAATTTCTTTCCTGTTTGTAGACATAATAAAAGAACGTGAAACATGATGCCCAGTCACTAACATAATTAGCACCAGTGTTCCCAAGCAACGTCTCCCTCACATGGAAACAAGGGCCTCGTATTAAGCACTGGGGCTTTGGAAATGTGCTTTACGGTGTTGAATCCCATCACCAGCACATACAGTATGTGACCCATGCAGGTTAATCCTTCTCTGTTTGACTCCTTTAAAGGGATGGTATCTATTTCATAGAGTTGCTGAGAAGGTTAAAGAACATAAAACATGTAATGCACCTGACATATAGTAAAGGTTTAGTAGCTTTCAACTATTATTATTCCAGAATTGAATACAGCTTCATTTTTACTTTACATTGAATTCAATACACACAGGCTTTTCCTCACTGCCCAGTATGATCTCATTCTACTTATGTATATTTTTCTTTTCTTTCCTTTCTCTTTCTTTTCTCGGTTCCAGGTCAAGTCTGGATGATTACTGTCCTTCTGAGCAAGTTGAAACCATTCAAGAAAAAGTCCTCAGTGTGCTGCGCTCCCTCTACGGGGCTCTAGACATTCACCTGATGTATTCAGCAGAGTCTACTGCACCTTGAAGCATCACAGCACTAGACTCCTGTTACAGCTTGATGGAGTAACAGGGTTTTCATTAACTGATTTTCAAATGAGTCTTCCAGAGAATACCTTAATAGTATTGAATAACTTTCCATTTAAAATTTTTCAGGTATTTTGAATCTCCAAACAGATATCACCAGTTGTTGAATGATGGCAGATTTTTTTGGCATCAAGCTTACCCCCAAGTGATGGATCTTATGCTCATCTTTCTTCCTATCCATCAGTCATCTTCACTTTTGTGATGGGTTTTTCCTCTTTTCCCCTCTTCTGCTTAGGTCGGTTGGACTATATGAGATTCATTCATTCATTTATTCATTCATTCAGCCAACGGACATTTTTTGAACTCATGCATGTGCTGGTCATAATTTAGTGCTGATTATATGGTTACAAACAGAATAGACAAGGCCCCTGCCCTCCTGGTGGACAGCTAAGAAACATATTAAGGATTGTGAGACATGTTATGAAAGAAAGGAGAACCACAAACATGTTTAAGTGTACTATTAGTACTCAGGGCATCCTGGCCTTACAGGAAGGTAACATTCTCAAGCTACTACTGAAAAAAAGTAAATAGATAAACTTGACAGTCCATGAGTGTTTCCAGGATCTGGCCCAGCTTTTACGGAATGCTTTCAACATTGTTGGTATTAAGGAGGTCTATTTGAGTAAATTCAATTAAACAAAAAGTAACTTTTCTTTGCTAATCAATAAAATCCCCCAGGGTTTTTATTCCTCCAGATGGTGAGTATGGGAGTCAAATATCCTTATAGTTCCTAAATGCCACTTCATTGGCAGTCTTGGTTGATAATTTTTTCAAATAAACCAGCTTTTTATGTAAATAGTAGGGAAAAACTTGAGTCCTTGATTCTGATATCATAAATACCCAAGGATGTAACTGCCTTCCACCTGCCTCTCCATTAGTAGGAGAGCCTCCCTAAGGTACTCTTGATCATGAAACTTTTTGTTTACATTATTTGCCAATGTCTTCCTCTCTTCAGTATTCCTCATGTTCAGTAATCATTTTTAAACTGCCTTCTTGGTTTCCTTTAAAAAATAGGATGTCATTTAAAGAAAAAAAACCCATTCAGTCCTCACTTTTTTAGCACAGCAGTCGTTTTAATTTTTGCACGTATCTTTCAGGACTTGCACAGGTGTTTCTTTTGGGTTGCATGTAGCTGAAATTAGTGTTTCCTGACTTAATACCCAAGGTCATGTTGCCATTGCCAGTCAGTAGATGGCACCAGATCCCCTTTTTCCAATGATTGTATTTTACAGCAAACCTTTCTTGTCCCTAAGTTGATTTCCCAAGACTGATAAGTATAAGTGCTTATTTCTGTGTGAAAAGCAAAGCAAAGTGATTTAGCCTTCCATTTTGATAGAACATTGTATGCCAGAAAGTGTAATTTCCCTGTAAAATCAGAATTGCAAAAAGTGCTATTTATTTTTCAGTGTTGAAAAAATTTTATTACAGTTCTGTAAGTGAGGTTGCTTTTATAAGTAAATTATTTTGCCTGCTAAAATAAATTAAAAAGTGTGTTAAGATTTTAAAGATTTAAAACCAAACTATAGAACTAATTAATTGTATTTGGTCTTGGGGTGTTCCTAGCATTGATCTTGTAAGTCTGGTTTAATAGTCATTTATTATGGGTCCTATGAACTCAGATGAAGTTCGTCTTTAAGTTCGTCTGAAGTTGTTTTTAACTCAGGTAGAATGAAAGGGCATCAGTTTCCTTTTTAAGAACATTGACATTGTTCTCATGCTCTGTAATTCTCTTTGAAGAATAAAATTCAGTTCCTACTTGTTAAGTGGAACCAACTTAGTAAATTATGTCTCTGCACATTTCAAATAGGAAGGTACTTAGTTTATCAAGACATCCATCATTTCTATTCTAAGTACCAATGAGGAATACCACAGTACAGTGCTTTGAATTATGTACAAATATCACTCAAGCATGGGATTTTGAGCAGCTTTTTGAAAAATGTGACTTAAATATTAGATTAGGCCATAACTTTGGTAACTGACAAGTATATATTTCTCAGTATCTAGGGGGAAATTTTTTTTAATCTAGAAATTTTTTTGTAGACATCTTATCTTTGTCTTCTAGGTTCCCTGGAAACTCTTAGTCAAAGGCCTTCACTTGTTATATGATCTTCTCTCCAAATCTTCATTTTAGTAGTAGTGGCCCCAGATTGCTGACAGTATATGCATCACACTGAAAATAGTTTATAGTATATTTCTTAGTATAAGATTTCTCACTTACCAAACTTAATAGAAAGCATTTTCATAAAACAGGAAATTTTTGTTAGACATCTTTCAGAAATGCTCAAGATACCTGAGGATCATGTGTGAAAATACTAACTGTGGGACTGTACTGTACCACCTGGTCGTCCTGCATTGCAGCACTCTCTTGAAATGCTTGTTTGTGAACTAACTGGTCCTGGACCACCTCTGTGGTTTTGTAGATCTAGCTGCCCTCATGGAATTCCAAACATCAGTGCCTTCTTTTCCTTTATTCTCATTTGAGTTCAACAAATGAAGTTAGAGTGACTACAAAGGTTTCTGTGGACTGTAATTCTTAGGAGAGAGTTCTCTGAACGGTGAACACTCTGGGCAGTCACTGGAAGGGTGTAGCTTATCATTACAGAGTAGTAAGCTGGCATTCTGTACATTAGTATCTTGTGAGTTCAGTTCCTATGATTCAGAAGCAAGAGCACGTTTCAAAGGCTGAGGCTATACAGTTTCACTTCTGTCAAAGACCTTCCTTTTTGAGTAGGCAGCCAGCCTTCAGCTCCAGCATTCCTACCATGTCTGTAACTTCAGACAGCCTTCACCAGCAAGCAGATCTCTGAAGCTCACTGATCAGGCATCAGCACTGTTTAGAAGCCTTACCACCCTAGTTGATGTGAATCATGCCAAGGTCAAGACAAGAAGTGTCATGACTGAAACAGAGCATCGTGGTAGGAGTGTGAGCTTCTGAGGGTGTCTGCCTGGCTCCAGTGCCCCCTTCTTCCAGCTGTATGACCTCAGCCTCAGCTTCCCCTTTACAGTGATATTGTGAGAAATAACACGAATAAAGCCCTTAGCACAAGAGCCATTCAGCAAACTGGCTTTTATTTGCAAATCCAATCCTATTTAGAGTATTCTGTGAGAGCTATTCCAGGTCTCAACTGCTCTTCTCATGCCTCCTAAACCCTGGTCTATTTAAACCCCACGTTAGCTTCCACTGTATTCCTGTGAATAGTGGAATTTCACTTTCTTTATTCAAAGAAGGCAGGTCCTTGCCCATAAGGAAAAAAGTAACAGAGGGCTTTAAGCAGAGATACTTAAAACTGTTGTCTTGAATTGGTACAAGCATCCTTTTATTCACAATTGTAAAACTTGTGTACTTAAGAGGGTCTGGGATATAAAAGCCTGCTGCAGTCTCCCTCTACCCTGTCCCTCCTGCTGCTGGTAGATAAAGCTAGAATCTGTGGAGAGAAAACTGTGATGGAGACTATGTTTGGAAGTTGCTACCCCCCACCACTTATAAGTTACCTTCATAGGGCCACTTTTGACATTGCTTGTTTGTTTATTTATAAGGGGCTTCCCTGCTGGTTAAGATGGCAAAGATTCTGCCTGCAACGCAGGAGACCTGGGTTCGATCCTTAGGTCAGGAAGATCCCCTGGAGAAGGAAATGGCAACCCACTCCAGTATTCTTGCCTGGAGAATTCCAAAACCCCTCATGAACCAACCAGGGCATGACAGGGAGGTGGGAGTAGAGTATCTCCAAGCAGTTCACTGTCGTTTCTAAACCATCCACAAACATTCCCTTCCTCTGGGCCTCAGCCTTTTGACAGAGCAGCCTCCACTTGTGGGAGGTTAAGGGAAGTGGAATCATTAGAGAAAGGGGGAATGCCTCTTATCAGGTTGTAAGCATGCCATCTTTGAGAGCAAATTGAACAAAACAGGTATTGATATAGGAACAAACATTTACCAAGGATTGGGTGTGTTAAATACCTGAGCCCAAAAGAACTACAAGATAATACCTGTAGTCTATAATGATTGTGTCCATAGAATAACTTAGTTATAAACAAAGGAAAGGCATTCATGTCAGTTTTCCAGCTTCTCTGTGATCTGTTCTCTTATAGATAAACCTGATAACCATGTTCCACAACGCTGGTGTCAACATGACATAAAAATCCATGTAGTTTGTTACAGGTCAATATCACTGATGAACATAGATGCAAAAATCCTCAACAAAATTCTGGCAAACAGAATTGAACAACACAATAAAAAGCTCATACACCATATTCAAGTCAGGTTTATTCCAGAGATGCAAGGATTCTTCAATACGCACAAATCAATCAGCATGATACACCATATTAATAAATTGAAAGATAAAAACCATATGCTCATCTCAATAGATGCAGAAAAAGCCTTCAACAAAGTTCAGCGTCCATTTATGATAAAAATGCTTCAAAATGGGCATAGAAAGAATCTACCTCAACTAGTAAAGGCCACATATAAGAAGCCCACAGCAAACATTATTCTCAATGGTGAAAAAACTGAAAGAATTCCCTCTAAAATCAGGAACAAGACAAGGGTGTCTGCTCTCACCACTATTATTTAACATAGTTTTGGAAGTCCTAGCTCCAGCCATTAGAGAAGAAAAAAGGAATCCAGATGGGAAAAAAAGTAAACTCTCACTGTTTACAGATGACATGATACTATATATAGAAAACCCAAAAGAAACAACAAAATTACTAGAGCTAATCAGTGAATTCAGAAGTCACAGGATACAAGGTCAATACTCAGAAATCACTTGCATTCCTATATATTAACAATGAAAAATCAGAAAAATTAAGGAATCAATCCCATTCACCACTGCAACAAAAGGAATAAAATATCTAGGAAAAAGCTTACCTAAGGAGACAAAAGACATGTATACAGAAAATTATAAGACACTGATTATAAGAAATCAAAGATGACATAAACGGAGAGATATTCCATGTTCCTGGGTAGGAAGAATCAATAATGTGAAAATGATTATACTACCAGATTCAATGTGATCCCTATCAAATTAGCAATGGCATTTTTCACAGAACTAGAACAAAGAATTTCATAATTCATATGGAAACACAAAAGACCCTGAATAGCCAAAGCATTCTTTGAAAAAGAATGGAGCTGGAGAAATCAACCTTCCTGACTTCAGACTACACTACAAAGCTACAGTCATCAAGACAGAATGGTATTGGCACAAAAACAGAAATATAGACCAGTGGAATAAGATAGAGAAACCAGAGATGAACCCATGCACCTATGGGTACCTTATTTTTGACAAAGGAGGCAAGAATATACAATGGGGCAAAGATGGCCTCTTCAATAAGTGGTGCTGGGAAAACTGGACAGCTATGTGCAAAAGAATGAAATTAGAACACTACCTTATGTCATACACAAAGATTAACTCAAAATGGATTAAAGACCTAAATGTAAGACCATTGTAGCTCTGGGATGTTTGTAGTCAGACTCTGAGGCTAATATTCAGCAGAGCCTACCCTCCTGCTGCAAGAGGTAAGCATCTAATTAAAATCCACCATGAAAGCCTTCTGGCTCTCATGATATGCCCCGAGTTGAGAGCTGGCTGCCCTGGTATGTCAAGATCTTTCTTCAGAGCTTCCAGGAGAGTTAACGACATCAGCCACCTCTAACAATCTTTATAAAACCATTGTCCCATAACTTTCAAGAGCTACTCAGTACTCCCGAGCCTGGTCCCTTCTGTTTCTTCCTGAACAATCAGAGGTGTTGGCATGCTCCATGGCTCCAGCATGCTGTGGGTTATCACTGTCCCTCCTCAGGCCTGGAAGGAAAGTTATGACCAACCTAGACAGCATATTAAAAAGCAGAGACATTACTTTGTCAACAAAGGTCCATCTAGTCAAGGCTATCTATGGTTTTTCCAGTAGTCATGTATGGATGTGAGAGTTGGACTATAAAGAAAGCTGAGCGCCAAAGAATTGATGCTTTTCAATTATGGTGCTGGAGAAGACTCTTGAGAGTCCCTTGGACAGCAAGGAGATCCAACCAGTCCATCCTAAAGGAAATCAGTCCTGAATATTTATTGGAAGGACTGATGCTGAAGCTGAAATTCCAATACTTTGGCCACCTGATGCAAAAGGCTGACTCATTTTAAAAGACCCTGATGCTGGGAAAGATTGAGGGCAGGAGGAGAAGAGGATGACAGAGGATGAGATGGTTCAATGGCATCTCCGACTCAATGGACATGGGTTTGGGTAGATTCCGACAGTTGGTGATGGACAAGGAGGCCTGGCGTGCTGCAGCTCATGGCATTGCAAAGAGTCGGACACAACTGAGCAACTGAACTGAACTGAGCTGAACTCCTCAGGCCAGCAGTGAGGCTCTCGAGGCCTCCTAGCATCAAGAAGGAGCAAATTCTCTAGTCCCATTCTCGAGGGTCAACATTCCATAGCCATCTCTTTCAGTTCAGGTTCCCACAAAAGCAGAACTGGAAGCAAGGATTACAGGGCATGTAGTTTATTGGGGAGGTGATGTCAGGAAGAAAGGGCATGGGGAAAATGAGATAGAGAAAGAAGAAAAGTCAGTAAAAAATACATCAAAGAGAGGATTACTGCTACAATCAACAAGAGCTGAATTCACTCTAAGGTGCTGCCAAGAATTGTCCACTGAGAGATGGAGAAGCTTACATATTTCTCCACTGATTTCCTCTTCTTTATTGGCTGGAGATTGCCCCTGAGAGCCTGACATGCTGCTTCTTCCCAGCCACACTTGGAAGCCCCACCCTTGCAGAGTGGAGCATATGCTATGGATGACCACTGGATGACTCAGGAGGAGAAGCAGAAAGATCTAGACGTAGTTGGATGCTGTCAGAGTGCGCAGAAAGTGTATCTTATGACTGCAGGCAAAGTTACTGGTTAGACACCAACAGCATCTGCTATAGCAAGAATAAGGTACCGATTCTGTCTATATACCTTTCAAGCAATTTTAAACAGCGTCTGCTGTGTTGCAGAAGGTGTGGGGAAACAGCACATTGATATATGGTTGTTCAGAATGTGTGTTGATACAGCTTCTATGAAGGGCAATTGGATGGTAGCTGTCCATATTGAAGATATGTATTATTTTTCATCCAGGTTTAGAACTTTCACTGCTAGGAATTGATCCTGCAGATATTGGTGCAAAGTCTTCCATACAAGTATTTTCATTGTACTTGTAGAGGATTGGGCAGAGGGGTCCTCCACAGGACACTGGGTAAATTATTGTACATTCATACGTTAAGTTTAAGTGGCACCCTTAAACAGAATGGGATCCCCTCTTGAACACTTACTGGGAGGTAGCAGAAAATATAAAATGATTAGCAGTGTATTCAATATACTATGGTATGAATAAGTGCTAAAAGAAAGTGTTTGTATGTCTACAAACCATCTCTAGGAAATTTCTACATGCTAGGGATTTTATTGTAACTTTTCTGTTATACCTAGGGATTCAGGATAAGAGGTGGTGGCTCCAGGGTAATATTAGTCTACCAAATGATAGACTGTGAAAACATGTATGATGACAACGGACAAATAATAACAGAGTACAGCAAAGTGATAGATAGCAAGTAGTCATTCACAATTGGTAGTTTTCCTATTCACTAGTAATAGATAAAAAATGTATTCGAAAGGAATTTCCAACAGAAACCTAAGTATAAAACACCTGAGAATAAACATAACAATAAATATCTAAGGTCTTTACAAGGGAAAAAATAAACTATAGGACATAGACGAAGACCTAAAAAAACAGACTATTAATTGTCTCAATATTTTATGATGCCAGTGCTCTCCAAATTGTTCCATAAAGACGATGTAATCCCCTAAAATCCTAATACCATTTGGTATATGGTTTAACAAGCTCATTCAAGAATTCATAAGGAAGGCTATAAGTAGCTTAGACAATTACGGAAGAGGGGGAAATTAAATGATCAGTAAACATAAAAATCAATATTATTCTTCCTAGTTATTACAGACATGTAAATTAAATAAGATGTAACTTTTCACCACTTAATTGGCTAAAAAAAGAAATCAAAAATGTTGACACTACCAATCAAGAGTGTGAGGAAATGGTATTCTCTCACTTGGCTGATAGAAATCATTTATTTCTATTTAAGTTTCTCTGAAAAGCAACTTTGCAGTAACTATGAAAATGGTAATTATTCATTCCTGATGGCCCAGCAATTCCATTTCTCAATATCTATCCTATATGCATCAATCATACATTTTAAGTGGCATGCACAAAGATATTCTTATCTATAGTTCACAGTTGCGAAGAAAAGAAAGAAAGGACAACAACCTAAATACCCATCAATACATACATGAATGGCTACACAAGCCATGGTAAATCCCTACTGTGAAATATTATGTAGTAATTTAAAAGAATAATGTAAATCAATATCTACTGACATGAATAAAAAGCAAGGTTTAGAATACTGAATTCAATATCATCACCCCACTTATGAAAAATATGAACCACAAAACAATGTAAAATACTTGTACAGGTACAAACGTGTGGTTATACATTAATTTTTAAAAGATATTCACTGCCTAGGAGAGTCATCACAAGCCACATGGGACTATGTAAAGTTACATTTAAGTTAATGTAAAATTAATTTTAAAATTCAGTTTTTCGGTCTCACCAGCCACAATTCAAGTGCTCAGTAGCCATGCGTAGCCTGTGGCTACTGAACTGTGGGCGTAGGTACAGCGCACCTCCGTTATTGCAGAGGACTCTACCAAACGCTGCCGAGAGTCTTAATATCTATTATACAACGGTCCTTTTCAAGGAGGGGTCCCTAAACCAGCATCTGCAGGTAGGAGCTTGTGAGAAATGCAGAATCCTGGATTTCCACCCCCCATGACTTACCAAACCAAAATCTACATTTCAACAAAGTCCTTGGATAATTGTATGATCAGTAAGATTTAAAAGCTCTGCTCCAGTCTGCAGTGATATTAGCACCATCATCACCAACATTGAGAAGTCACTTCAGCTGTTCTTCCTTCAGTGCCTGGTAAAAGACTTTCCATTCATAAAAGCTGGGCCATTACCCACTGGTTTTCAAGCAGTAGCATTTTGGTTTGAATTTCCTTAATTAAATGAGTTTTTAAATTTTGGGGTGCTTATAGGATGGAACCTATTTTTTTAAGGAGGTAAAGAAATATACACATTTACTAATTATTCCTAAAGGATGCTTCACAGTTGCAAGATATCATTATCAACAAGAGATTTGAAAAGAAATACGGTAAGTGGTTCTGCAGATAACAAACAGTATATGGGTGCTTGGCTCAGAATAAAATTTGCTGTAACAGCATCACTTACAAAATCAAAATTGCACTTTCTTGAGAATATAGATAGAATTGAAGATGATGTCCTCTTGAAATGTGTTAGAAGACTCAAAAAGCAATGATGAATCCATTGATACAGGCATTTCTGCTACTGAACAATTTTTTGAAAAAGCCATATTCTCTTCTGAAAACTTGCACACTAAAAATAGCAGCACTTACAGACCAGGAGGTTGCTTTGGAGGGGAGTGTTGAAGCAGACCACTCAAAGAAAATGCACTATGTAACAAGAGAACTTAAAAAATCCTTTGTTTTTATTGAAGTCTAGTTGATTTATGATGTTTCAGGAGTACAGCAAAGTGTTTCATATATATGAATGCACACATGGATAGATTCTTTTTCAGATTCTTTTCCATTATAGGTTATTTTAGGATATTGAATATAGTTCCTTGTGCTATAGAGTAGTTTGTTACTGTTGTTGTTTTTTTTTTTATATATAGTAGCCTGTAACTCCAATACTTTGGCCACCTGATGCAAAGAACTGACTCATTGGAAAAGACCCTGTACTGGGAAAGATTGAAGGTGGGAGGAGAAGGGGACGACAGAGGATGAGATGGTTGGATGGCATCACCGACTCTATGAACATGAGTTTGAGTAAGCTCCAGGAGATAGTGAAAGACAGGGAAGCCTGGCATGCTGCAGTCCATGGGGTTGCAAAGAGTAGGACACAACTGAGCAACTGAACTGACTGATCTGTTAATCCCAAATTCCAAATTTATCCCTCCCCCTACTTTCCCCTTTAGTAACCATAAGTTCATTATCAATGTCTGTGAGTCTATTTCTGTTTCACGTAAGTTCATTTGTATCACTTTTTAAATTCCAAATATAAGTGATATCATATGATATTTGTCTTTCTCTGACATGCTTTACTTATGTGATTATCTCTAGGTTCATCCATGTTGCTGCAAATGGCATTATTTCATTCTTTTTATAGCTGAGTAATATTCCATGGTATATATATATATACTATATCTTCTTTATCCCTTCATCTGCTGATGGACATTTAGGTTGCTTCCATGTCTTGGCTATTGTAAATACTGCTGCTTTGAACACTGTGGTGCGTGTACCTTTTCCAGTTGGAGTTTTCTCTGGGTATTTGCCCAAGAGTGGGATTGCTGGATCATAAGGTACTCTATTTTTAGTTTTTTAAGGAACCTCAATATTGTTCTCCATAGTGACTGTGTACCACCAACTGTGTAAGAGGGTTCACTTTTCTCCATACCCTCTCCAGCATTTATTATTTCTAGACTTCTTGATGATAGCCATTCTGACTAGTGTGAGGATACCTCATTGTAATTTTGATTTGCATTTCTCTGATAATTAGTGACGCTGAGACTCTTTTCATGTGCCTGTTGGCTACCTGTATGTCTTCTTTGGAGAAAGGCCTATTTAGGTCTTCTGCCATTTTTTTCATTGTTTTTTTTTTTTTTTAATTGAGCTGTATGAGCTGTTTGTATACTTTGGAAATTAATCCCTTGTGATTCACATCATTTGCAAATATTTTATTTATCTACTGAGATGATCATATGGTTTTTATCCTTCAATTTGCTAATTGGTTTATCACATTGATTGATTTGCAGATAATGAAAAATCCTTTCATCCCAGGGATAAATCCCACTTGATCATCATGCATGATCCTTTTAATGTATTGTTAGCGTTGGTTGTCTAGTATTTTGTTGAGGGTTTTTGCATGAATGTTCATCAGTGATACTGGCCAGTAATTTTCTTTTTTTCTGATATCTTTGTCTGCTTTTTGCATCAGGATTATGGTGGCTAGAATGAGTTTAGAAGTGTTCCCTTCTCTGCAATGTTTTGGAATAGTTTCAGAAGGATGAATGTTAACTCTTTAAATGTTTGGTAGAATTCACCTATAAAGCCATCTTGTTCTGGACTTTGTTGGGAGTTTTTAGGTTATTGATTTAATCAGTACTGGGAATTGATCTCTTATATTTTCTGTTTCTTCTAGGTTCAGTTTTGGGTGATCCTCCATTTGTTCTAGCTCACCCGTTTTAGTGGTTCCTATGATCCTTTGTATTTCTGTGGCATAGTTTATAACTTCTTTTTCATTTCTGACTTTATTGATTTGGGTCATTTCCCTTTTCATCTTGATGAGTCTGGTTAAGGTTTATCAGTTTTGTTTATCTTTTCAAAGAACCAGGTTTTGGTTTCATTGATACTTTCTATTGTTTATTTCAATCTCTGTTCCACTTGTTTCTGCTCTGATCTTTATGATTTCTTTCCTTCCATTAACTTTGAATTTTGTTTGTTTTTCTCTCTCTAGTTGCATTAGGTGAAAGTTTAGGTTATTTATTTGCAGTTTTTCTTGTTTCCTAAGGTAAGCTTGTATCACCATAAACTTGCTGCTGTGCTGTGTCCAGTAGGCTTTGGATTGTCGTGTTCTCGTTTTCTTTTGTCTCTAGGTATTTTTCTATTTCCTCTTTGATTTCTTCAGTCATCTACTGCTTGTTTAATAGCATATTTTTTAGTCTTTACATGTGTGTGGTTTTTGCAGTTTATTTTCTTGTCATTGATTTCTAGTCTCATACTGTTGTGGCCAGAGAATTTTTCTTAAAAGAAGTATCCAGTGAGAAATGCTGGTATAGTAACAAGTGACAAGTTAAACTCTTAATAAAGAAATACTACAGTAAGATTAGAGTCTTACCCTTTAAGAAAAAAAAAAAGGCTGAAAGTAGCTTGATGAAAGGAGGTACAAAAAATATTTGGGGCTTTTGGGGTACCTGCCTGCTGCCTGCTAAGTCGCTTCAGTCAATCAAAATGCACAAAGATGGTGAAAATGAAGTACTCTGCTCTTTCAAGACAAAACATGTAACCAAACTGAGCCAGAAGAAGTAGGAAGTGGGGGAGATAGAGATGGGTGGAGGAGAAACAAAGTACAAAAGAGTATCTAAAGAGTCTATGGTATGTTACTCTTCACATAGAAAGAAGGAGATACAAGAAGATACATATGTATCTTCTTTGTGAAAGATATACAGATTTCCTGTGATTTATAATGGCGTTGCTGCTGCTGCTAAGTCCCTTCAGTAGTGTCCGACTCTGTGTGACCCCATAGATGGCAGCCCACCAGGCTCCCCCGTCCCTGGGATTCTCCAGGCAAGAACACATCCAATAAATCTATCTTAAAGTTGAAAATGCATTTAATACACCTAAATTACTGAATATCATAGCTTAGCCTGCTGCTGCTGCTAAGTCGCTTCAGTCGTGTCCGACTCTGTGCGACCCCATGGACTGCAGCCCACCAGGCCCCTCCGTCCGTGGGATTTTCCAGGCAAGAGTACTGGAGTGGGGTGCCATTGCCTTCTCCGTTCCTTCTCCTAGCCTACCTTAAATGTATTCAGAATACTAACATTAGCCTACAGCTGAACAAAATCATCTAACACAAAACCAACTTTATAAGAAAGTGTTGAGTATCTCATGGAGTATTGAATACTATTCTATACTAAAAGTGAAAGACTGGGTACAGAATAGTTGTGAGTCTATTGGTTGTTTACTCTTGGGATCATGTGTCAGATGGAGTGGCAGCTTGCTGTTCCCACCCAGCATCCCAAGGGTATCTACCACACATTGCTAGCCTGGAAAAGATTGAAGTACTAATGCGTATAACTTTTATACCATCATAATGTCAGGAAGTCATAATTCAAAAAATCTTAAAGTGGGGATCATCAGTACAGGAAAGATAAAGGAGAAACTAAAGAGGTGGGTTACCTACAGGATATGGATAACAAAGGGGTGAAAAGATGGGGAAACTAGAAGTTAGTGACAGGGGTGAGGAGGGAATGATGCTCTTCTAAGTACAGCTTCTGTACTTTGAAAACCTTACTGCTGCTGCTGCTAAGTCACTTCAGTCGTGTCCAACTCTGTGCGACCCCATAGATGGCAGCCCACCAGGCTCCCCCGTCCCTGGGATTCTCCAGGCAAGAACACTGGAGTGGGTTGCCATTTCCTTCTCCAGTGCATGAAAGTGAAAAGTGAACGTGAAGTCGCTCAGTCATGTCCGACCCTTAGCGACCCCATGGACTGCAGCCTACCAGGCTCCTCTATCCATGGGATTTGCCAGGCAAGAGTACTGGAGTGGGATGCCATTGTCTTCTCCGTGAAACCTTACTAATGTCACATATAACCAAAAAATGAATTATTAAAATCAACCAGGGTGGGAGATGAACTGGCAAGTAGAATATAAATAGTTACAAATTAGCAAGTTAAATATGTTGCAAATGATTAACCCAACCATACTGAAGGAGATGAGGAAGACAAAAACTAACCAAACCAACTTTGGAAAACAGTATATTAACTGGATACTGAAAGCCTAGAGAAAAAGAGCAGTTTATATTACTATACCCTAGCTAGTAAGTTTGTTTCTCATAGGAGTATAGATTGGCAATTCAGTATCTACGTTGCGTGTATACTAGTACTGAACAAGTAAGTGAATACACTGTACATGAGGGCCAGGATTCTTAGTCTCAGAGAAATGTTACAAGAATGGAGGAGGGCATGGCTAGAAGGAACCCTGGTGATTAATTGGAATCAGAGGTATCAGCATTGAAATCATTATTTTTAATACATATCTAATATGCACAGCATACACACACAACACACACCCATCCATACATTTAGATAACTGTGTATTATGTGTGGGTTTGATCCTTGGGTCAGGAAGATCCCCTGGAGAAGGAAATGGAAACCCACTCCAACATTCTTTACTGCAGAATTCCATGGACAGAGGAGCCTGGAGGGCTACAGTCCATGGGTTCTCAAAGACTTGGACACGACTTAGCAACTAAAACACAACAATGTGTGGGTTAGTACACATACATATATCTCCTGGCTCCATCTGCTACGAGGGCTAAGAAGCAATGGTACTCTCATGACAATAAACATACGAAACACCATTCCTCAATGAAAGGAACGAGACCTTTGGAAAATACAAGATAAGCATGGAATGGCCTGTTGTACCAGAAAATAAGGAGGTATTAAGGTACTTGAAAAAAAGATGGGAATATGTCAAAAAGACACAGGAACCAATGTGAAGAAGTTCCCAGTGGACAAAGTTGAAACAGTTTGAGCAACAAAATTAAAAATAATAGTATTGGATTTGAGCTCAGAATAAAATAAATTTTTATGAATCCATACCAATATAAAGAAAGGAATTGAATAAATACATGAATGGGGGAAACTGTATCTCTTCTTACAACAATGTTCTAATAGACATAGAAGAAATGAGAGAAATTAAAAAATTACCACCAGGCAGATACCACCATAATAAGTATTGCAGGCCTGGTCAGTTTGATGGATGTTAAAATCAGCTATGAGTGTTTGGGAAGAAATAAGATATTTCATAGCCTCAGATTATTTCTCTGAGATATTTGTCAATTACATAGGGAAAACACTAACTTTACTGTGGAGAAGCTCTGTAGACACCTTAGCTAAGTGATCACCAGCAATAAATCACATAGAAATGAATGTCCCATTATGAATGAGAGGGACACAATATCACTTCTGAAAGTTCAGTTCAGTCGCTCAATCACGTCCGACTCTTTGCAACCCTATGGACTGCAGCACACCAGGCCTCCCTGTCCATCACCAACTCCCAGAGCTTACTCAAATTCACGTCCATTGAGTTGGTGATGCCATCCAAACATCTCGTCCTCTGTCATCCCCTTCTCCTCCTGCCTTCAATCTTTCCCAGCATCAGGGTCTTTTCTAATGAGTCAGTTCTTCACATCAGGTGGCCAAAGTATTGGAGTTTCAGCTTCAGCATCAGTCCTTCCAATGAATATTCAGGACTGATTTCCTTTAGGATGGACTAGTTGGATCTCCTTGCAGTCCAAGGGACTCTCAAGAGTCTTTTCCAACACCACCT
>NW_011494903.1:10366459-10368801 GCF_000754665.1 Bison bison bison | reverse complement strand
CTTCTCCAATGCATGAAAGTGAAAAGTGAACGTGAAGTCGCTCAGTTGTGTCCAACTCTTAGTGACCCCATGGACTGCAGCCCACCAGGCTCCTCCATCCATGGGATTTTCCAGGCAAGAGTACTGGAGTGGGGTGCCAATGCCTTCTCCAGAGAAAACTGAATATTCACATGCAAAAGAGTGAAGCGGGATCTTTACCTTATACCATATACAAAAACTAGCCCAAAATAGGTCAAAGGCCTAAGCTTAAGAGCTGAAAGCATAGAACTCTGAAATGAAAATGGAGAGGAAAATCTTTTCTGGTTATCATACCAAAAGCATAGGCAACAAAGGAAAAGCAGAAGAACTGGACTTGATTAAAATCAGAGACATTTGGGACTTTACTGGTGGTCCAGTAAAGACTCCAGGTTAAGACTCCAGGCTTCCAGTGCAGGGGCATGTGTTCAATCCCTGGTCAGGGAACTAAGATCCCACAAGCTGCAAGGCACAGGCCAAAAAACAAACTAAAAACCCCAAATCAAAGGCATTTGTACACTAAAGAATATTAGCAAGAAAGTAAAAAGACAGCTTACAGAATAGGAGAAAATATTTGCAAACCATCTATCTTATAAAAGATGTTAATCCAGAATAAATAATTCCAACAATGCAACAGAAAAACAAACCAACAACCCTCAATTCGAAAATAGGAAAAGGTCTCGATAGGCATTTCTCCAGAGAAGATATATAACTAGAAAATAAGCACATGAAAAGATGTTCAACATCATTAATCATTAGGAAAATGCAAATGAAAACCACAATGAGATACCACTCTATGCCCACTAGGATGGCTATGATTCAAAAGATAAACAAACAAAAAAGGAAAATAACAAGTGTTGGCAAGGCTTTGGAGAAACTGGAATTTCCATGTATTGCTGTAAAAATGTAAAATGGTTCAGCCGCTGTAGAAAATAGTTTGGTAGTTCCTCAAAAAGTTAAAAATAGAATTACCATATGACCCACAATTTCACTCCAATCTATATACCCCAAAAAACTGAAAGCAGGGACTCAGACACTTGTACACGAATATTCATACCAGCATTATTTACAGCAGTCAAAAAGTGGATACAACCCAAATGTCCACCAACAGGTGAACGCATAAACAAGATGTGGTATATACATACAATGGGATATTATTCGACCATAAAAAGGGATGAATTCTGCTACATGCTATGACACGGATGAACCTTGGAAACACTTTGCTAAGTGAAATAAGCCAAACACAAAAGGACAACTATTGTGTGATTCTACTTATATGAGGTACCTGGGACTGAACCTGGGTCTCCTGCATTGCAGGCAGATTCCTTACTATCTGAGCCACCAGGGAAGCCCATGGGGTGCCTAGAAAAGTCAAATTCAGAGACAGCAAGTAGAATAGAGATTACCAGGGCCTGGGAGGAGGGGGCAATATGGAGTTGTTGTTTAATGGGCATAGAGTTTCTGTTTAGGATGATTTTAAAAGTCCTGGAAATGGATAGTAGTATTGGTTGTACAACATTGTGAATGCACTTAATGCATTCACAAAATGGTTAAAATGGTAAAATTTATGATACATATGTATTTTTTCTTTAAGTTTTATTGAGATACAATGCACATATAATAAATGGCACATATTTAAATTTTCAGTTTTTATATGATACATTTTAACACAAAAGCTCAATACTATACATGAAATTCATATGATATTGTATGTCAAATATACTCAATTAAAAAAAATTAAATTACATCCCAAAAAACTCAATAAAGCATTTGATTTGAAATATGGACATATAATCATAGTAATTAACCATTAGAGACATTTAAAATTTTTGTTTACATCCCCCAAAATTTATATATTCTGTTGTCCAAAGAATATTTTGAGAAACTTATTAGGATAATGAGGATCTCATAGATATAGTCTGCCTTATCAATAAGTATATATGTTCGTATGTGTATGTTGTGTTGTATGATGAGTAATAGAAAAAGAAGACGGTGCTACCTCTTCATTTTGAGGAAAGATCATCCTTTTTGCTTATCCTGGGGAAAAAGGAAATTGATATGACATACTTTTGGGAATGCTGCAGATGATCAAGAAGAAAAGGAAGGAAATCATGTGTTCAGATCAGAGATCAGATCAGATCAAATCAGTCGCTCAGTCGTGTCCGACTCTTTGCAACCCCATGAATCGCAGCACACCAGGCCTCCCTGTCCATCACCAACTCCCAGAGTTCACTCAGACTCACGTCCATCGAGTCAGTGATGCCATCCAGCCATCTCATCCTCTGTCGTCCCCTTCTCCTTTTGCCCCCAGTCCCTCCCAGCATCAG
>NW_011494903.1:10364634-10366359 GCF_000754665.1 Bison bison bison | reverse complement strand
TATAGTCCAACTCTCACACCCATACACGACTACTGGAAAAACCATAGCTTTGGCTAGACAGACCTTTGTTGACAAAATAATGTCTCTGCTTTTTAATATGCTGTCTAGGTTGGTCATAGCTTTTCTTCGAAGGAGCAAGCGTCTTTTGATTTCTTAGCTGCAGTCACCATCTGCAGTGATTTTGGAGCCCCCAAAAATAAACTTTCTCACTGTTTCCATTGTTTCCCCATCTATTTGACATGAAGTTATGGGACCAGATGCCATGATCTTAGTTTCCTGAATGTTGAGTTTTAAACCAGCTTTTTCACTCTCCTCTTTCACTTTCATCAAGGGGCTCTTTAGTTCTTCTTCGCTTTCTGCCATAAGTGGAGTGTCATCTGCGTTATTGATATTTCTCCCGGCAATGTTAAAAATACAACACCTAATCTAATCACAAGAAAACATCAGACAAACCCAAGTTAAAAGACATTCTGAAAATTATCAAGGTCATGAGAGACAAGGAAAGGCTGAAAAACCATCACAGATTGCAAGAAACCAAAGGGAGTGCAATTTGGATCCTGGATTGGATCCTGAAGCAGAAAAAGAACATTAATGGGAAAATGAGTGAAATTTAAATAAAATCTGTGTTTGGTTAGCAGTATTTACCAGTGCTATTTTTCTGGTTTGGTATTAATAACTGTATAATGGTTATGGAATTGTAAAAATCATGGGAAGCTGGGAGAAAAGCATATGTAAACTATTTGTGCTATTTTTACAACTTTCCTCCAAGTGGAAAATTATTTCAAAAGAATAAGAATATAAAGAGCATTGTGCTCAATACTCTACTCCTTTGTAGTTGCTGTATTCAGCCCTGCCAATGCTCTTGCATCTCCCTGCTCTACTTGATGGCAGAAAATATTACATGCTGGGAAGTTTTGCAGATGAACCAGTATAGTTTCCATGGCATACTGCCCTCATTTCCCTACTCTCCAATCTAATATGAGTGAATTCACTTTAAAGAATTATAGCAGAATAGACTATATTGACTCTCTGCTATTCCTTGGACTGTGTAGCCTGCCAGACTCCTCAGTCCATGGAATTCTCCAGGCAAGAATACTGGAGTGGGTTGCCATCCCCTTCTCAAGGGGATCTTCCTGACCCAGCGAATGAACCCAGGTCTCCTGCAATGCAGACAGATTCTTTACCATCTGAGCTACTAGGGAAGCCCCAGATTATACTGAAGTTGCATGTGAAACCTTTGATTACAGTGGAATCATGAAGTATAAGAGGGGGTGAAAATCAGTATTTAAAAATCAATACAAGCTTGCAATAGCCAAAACAATGTTTCTGATTTCAAAACTTATTATATACCTTCAGTTATCTAAACAGTGTGATACTGGCATAAGGACAGGCATATGGATCAAAGGAATAGATTGGAGAACCCCCAAATAAACTCAAAGAGTTGGACATGACTGAGCAACTTCACTTTCACTTTCAAATAAAGCCAAGCACATCTAGTCAATTTATTTTTCAATAGGAGTGCCAAGACCATGGGGAAAGAACAAACTTTTAACAAGTGATAGTGAGAAAACCGAATGCTGCTGCTGCTGCTGCTGCGTCGCTTCAGTCATGTCTGACTCTGTGCGACCCCATAGACAGCAGCCCCGTCCCTGGGATTCTCCAGGCAAGAACACTGGAGTGGGTTGCCATTTCCTTCTCCAATGCATGAAAGTGAAAAGTGAACGT
>NW_011494903.1:10364095-10364534 GCF_000754665.1 Bison bison bison | reverse complement strand
ACAGCACCAGGCCTCCCTGTCCATCACCAACTCCCAGAGTTCACTCAGACTCACGTCCATCGAGTCAGTGATGCCATCCAGCCATCTCATCCTCTGTCGTCCCCTTCTCCTTTTGCCCCCAGTCCCTCCCAGCATCAGAGTCTTTTCCAATGAGTCAATTCTTCGCATGAGGTGGCCAAAGTACTGGTGTTTCAGCTTTAGCATCAGTCCTTCCAAAGAAATCCCAGGGCTGATCTCCTTCAGAATGGACTGGTTGCATCTCCTTGCAGTCCAAGAGACTCTCAAGAGTCTTCTCCAACACCACAGTCAAAAGCATCAATTCTTCAGAGCTCAGCCTTCTTCACAGTCCAGCTCTCACATGACCACAGGAAAAACCATAGCCTTGACTAGACGAACCTTTGTTGGCAAAGTAATGTCTCTGCTTTTGAATATGCTATCT
>NW_011494903.1:10350018-10363786 GCF_000754665.1 Bison bison bison | reverse complement strand
TCATCTTTCAGGATTTGGAATAGCCAACTGGAATTCCATCACCTCCACTGGCTTTGTTCATAGTGATGCTTTCTAAGGCCCACTTGACTTCACATTCCAGGATGTCTGGCTCTAGGTGAGTGATCACACCATCGTGATTATCTGGGTCGTGAAGATCTTTTTTGTACAGTTCTTCTGTGTATTCTTGCCATCTCTTCTTAATATCTTCTGCTTCTGTTAGGTCCATACCATTTCTGTCCTTTATCGAGCCCATCTTTGCATGAAATGTTCCTTTGGTATCTCTGATTTTCTTGAAGAGATCCCTAGTCTTTCCCATTCTGTTGTTTTCCTCTATGCCTTTGCATTGATCGCTGAAGAAGGCTTTCTTATCTCTTCTTGCTATTCTTTGGAACTCTGCATTCAGATGCTTATATCTTTCCTTTTCTCCTTTGCTTTTCACTTCTCTTCTTTTCACAGCTATTTGTAAGGCCTCCCCAGACAGCCATTTTGCTTTTTTGCATTTCTTTTCCATGGGGATGGTCTTGATCCCTGTCTCCTGTACAATGTCACGAACCTCATTCCATAGTTCATCAGGCACTGTATCTATCAGATCTAGGCCCTTAAATCTATTTCTCACTTCCACTGTATAATCATAAGGGATTTGATTTAGGTCATACCTGAATGGTCTAGTGGTTTTCCCTACTTTCTTCAATTTGAGTCTGAATTTGGCAATAAGGAGTTCATATCTGAGCCACAGTCAGCTCCTGGTCTTGTTTTTGCTGACTGTATAGAGCTTCTCCATCTTTGGCTGCAAAGAATGTAATCAATCTGATTTTGGTGTTGACCATCTGGTGATGTCCATGTATAGAGTCTTCTCTTGTGTTGTTGGAAGAGGGTGTTTGTTATGACCAGTGCATTTTTTTGGCAAAACTCTATTAGTCTTTGCCCTGCTTCATTCTGTATTCCAAGGCCAAATTTGCCTGTTACTCCAGGTGTTTCTTGACTTCCTACTTTTGCATTCCAGTCCCCTATAATGAAAAGGACATCTTTTTTGGGTTTAAGTTCTAAAAGGTCTTGTAGGTCTTCATAGAACCGTTCAACTTCAGCTTCTTTAGCGTTACTGGTTGGGGCATAGACTTGGATTACTGTGATATTGAATGGTTTGCCTTGGAAACGAACAGAGATCATTCTGTCATTTTTGAGATTGCATCCAAGTACTGCATTTTGGACTCTTTTGTTGACCATGATGGCTACTCCATTTCTTTTGAGGGATTCCTGCATGCAGTAGTAGATATAATGGTTACCAACATTAAAAATGAAGGAAGGGATATCACCACAGACTCTATATACGTTGAAAGGCAAATAAAGGAATGAAGTGAATAACTTTATGCCAATAAACTTGACAAGTTGGTTAAAAGAAAGAGTTCTTTGAGAAAGACAACTTACCAAAGTAATACAAAAAGAAACAGAAATTTTGTGTAACTATTTTTAAAGTTGAATTGATGATCTTTGCCTTCCTGCAAAGAAAAACTATAGGGCCAGATGGTTTTCTTCGGGAATTCTATCAAACATTTAAGGAAGAAATTATACTAATCTTACACAAACTCCTTTAGAAAATAGAAAGTGTTCCCAACTCATTTTATGAAGCCAAGATAACATTGCCAAAAACTTGACAGAAACGCTATAAGAAAATTGGAGACCAATCTCTAAGTTGCAAAAATCTTTCCGGAAGATATTAGCAAGTCAAAGCAGCAATGATTAAGTAGGTGTATTCTAGGAATGCAGGGTGGCCTTAACATTTGAAAATCAATTGGTGTTATCCGACAACTTAATAGAAAAAAGGAGAAAAACTGTAAGATCATACCAATAAATGCAAAGCTGCCCCATAAAATTCAATAGTCATCATGATTTTAAGATAAAAACCTCTTTGCAAAGTAGGACATAAAAAAGAAATTTTTGTTGAATTTAAAAGGCATCTAGGAAAAGTCTAAAGATGATATCATCCTTAAAGGTGACACATTACATGTTCTTCCCTCAAGATTATGACCAAAGTTAAGATGTTTACTCTCACCACTTTTTTATCAGTATTATACTGGAGGCCCTAGTCAATGTAAAAAGGTAAGAAAAAGATATAAAAGTCACACATACTACAAAGAAAGAAATAAAACCATTACCATTGAAACAAGCATTATAATTCACAAAATACTTAGAAACAAGTTTAACAAAAGATACATAAAACCTCTGCAGTGAAAACTGTAACACATTACTGCTAAGACTTGAGCTGCAATTTAGTGACTGCTATCTATTAAAATGCTTTGTAAGGAGATTCTGTTCCAGGAATTTTAATGTTTTGAGGAAGTCTTCCTCAAGCTGGACAAAAAGCAATATCCCTGGGAAGATTTGCATTACTATTACTCAGTCCAACTAATTGTTGGTTAACATTTTTATAACAGAATAAAAAAGTCTGCAATTACTATGTTTTTTCCTCTTCCCACCTGAATAACATTTATGTGCCCTTCTCACAGCACACTATACACGGCATTCCAGGGGAAGCGCTCCTGGAAACCCAAGCGTTGAATCTTGTTGCTTTTCCTTCGGTGTTTCATTAGTATGCCCTGTCTACATCATCCTCAACTCTCCATCATCCAGCAACTCTGAAAGCCACTCCAGGGGCAGCCCATTGAAACCTGGGGGGTGCAGAGCAGTCTCTCTAGCCCTTGCTGGAAAACAACCCATAAAAAGTAGGGTGCTCACCTGCTCCTGTAACAGAGGTAGGTACATGCAAAGAACCACAATCTACCTCTGGTTTCCATTTTTGAGTTTTTGTGAGCTTAATTCTGACCAGTCTTCAAACAAAACCATTTACCCTGTTAACAAACAAAAGAAACTGTACTTGAATACTTTGTGTAGTATTAAGCAATATTTGGACTTGTCTTTGTCAACTCAAAATTATTTAAGAACTTTTTATATTTAGTTTGGGTTTTCCTAGCTTAGATTAGTAAAGCTAATTAGTAAAAAATTCACTGGGGGTGGGGCGGGGTGGTTTCTAAATGCTTGGTTTATGTTATAGAAATTAGCAAAAGATTTTTTTCTATTCATCAATTCCAAGTTATAAATAAGGGGAAAAGAACAGTTTAATGCCTTTACCATTCGATTGAAACATAAAAAGCAGCATATTTGCCCACAAAAACAAACAGACTCTGTGGTAGGTGGAATAATACCCCCCTCCCAAAGACATGCTCATCATAATCCCCAAAACTTATGAATATATGTGGCAAGGGAGAAGTAAGATAGCAGATGGAATTAAGTTTGCTAATTAACTGATTTTGAGATGGAGCGATTAGCCCGGATTATTCAGAGAGGCCTGGGTAGTAACAAAGGTTCTTATAAGTGAAAGAGGAGAGGCAGTGTCAGAGTGATTCACCAAGAGAAGGCTCAGCTAGACGTTACTGACTTCGAGGACATCAGCAGCTAAGGAATTCAGACCGCCTCTGGGAGGTGAAAAGGTAAGAAAACAGATTCTTCTCTAGGATGTTAAAGAAATGCAGCCCTGCTGACCCCTTGATGTTAGCCATTGAGATCCATATACTTATGACCTATAGGATTATAAAATGATAAATTTGTGTTGCTTTAAAGCCCCTAAATTTGTGGCCATTTGTTACAGCTGCAATAGGAAGAAATAGGAAATGAATACAGACACTTCACTATTAAATCACATTGTAATTGAGTAGTTTGAACACAAGGTGGCACTAGAGTACCAGATTTAGCAAAGAGGTCCTCATTTTTGTGGTACTAAGGGCAATGATTACTTCCCTGGTGGCTTGAACAATAAAGAATCTGCCTGAAATACAGGAGACCCGGGTTTGATCCCTGAGTCAGGAAGATCTCCTGGAGAAGGGCATGGCAACCCACTCCAGTATTCTCGCCTGGAGAATTCCAAGTCCATGGGGTCACAATGAGTTGGACATGACAGAAATTAACACCCACAAAGGCAGGGACACAATTTTATTCTAATACAGGTTTTTAAATCATCTGGTCATATTTGCACCTAAGTCTTCTTCCGTATTGTTGGAAAGGCCCTTAAATTGGCCTTCGTGATTTTTTTTTTTACTTGATGTGTAGTTGATTTACAACATTGTATTAGTTTCAGATGCACTGCAAAGTGATTTGGTCATATGTATGTATATATGTGGACTTCCCAGATGGCTCAGTGGTAAAGAATCCACCTGCCAAGCAAGAGATGCAGGTTTGATCCCTGGATCGGAAAGATCCCCTGGAGAAAGGCATGGCAACCCACTCCAGTGTTCTTGCCTGGAAATCCCGTGGACAGAGGAGCCTGATGGGCTACAGTCCATGGGGTCAAAAAGTTGCTAACACAAGTTAGCAACTAAACAGCAATATATATATATACACACACACATATATATATACACATACATATATATATTCTTTTTTATTCTTTTTCATTATAGGTTTTTACAAGATACTGAATATAGTTCCATGTGCTATACAATTAATCCCTGCTGTTTTTGATTAATTTTTAATTTGATTTCTGGCAATGATTTTTTTAATCCAGAAATATAAACTATAAATGAATTGAAGTAACTATAATGTGTCACAGGTGTGAGGATTTTTTTGTTCTTGGTGCCTTGAACACTGACAGCAACCCGTAGCAGGCGCCCAATAGACATTTGCTAAACGAAAGAATATCTCATGCCCAATTTGCATATATAAATTGTTTGTCGAGTCTTTTCTCACATTAACCTGAATCATCTGGAACTTGAAGAAAATCCTTTTGTCCAAGAATTTTAAATTTAGCACTATTCATAGAGTCCTCATTTATTCAAATGCACTTACCACGCATTCTTTGTGGTAGAAATGGAACAGCCATGGCTTGTTCTATGGAGACTGCTCTGCCCTCCACCCAGGTGGATCCAATTCTAACGAAACACTCCAGGTGCCTCGCCTCCTTCCAGTGTGTGTGGGTGACTTTAGGGGAGTGCATGGTCTGGGTACTGGAGAAGGCAATGGCACCCCACTCCAGTACTCTTGCCTCAAAAATCCCACGGACAGAGGAGCCTAGAAGGCTGCAGTCCATGGGATCGCTGAGGGTCAGACACGACTGAGCGACTTCACTTTCACTTTTCACTTTCATGCATTGGAGAAGGAAATGGCAACCCACTCCAGTGTTCTTGCCTGGAGAATCCCAGGGATGGGGGAGCCTGGTGGGCTGCCGTCTATGGGGTCGCACAGAGTTGGACAGGACTGAAGCGACTTAGCAGCAGCATGGTCTGGGTACAGGCTTCCCCGATGGCTCAGCAGTACAGAATCTGGCTGCAGTGCAGGAGATGCAAGAGATGTGGGTTCAAGCCCTGGGTAGGAAAGATCCCCTGGAGAAGGAAATGCAAGCCACTCCAGTATTCTTGCCTGGAGAATCCCATGGACAGAAGAGCCTGGCGGGTTACAGTCCAAGGAGAGCAAAGAGTTAGACACGACTGAAGTGACTGAGTATGCACACGCACATGGTCAGGTTAACTGGGGCCCACAGGCAGACCACTTTGGGAGGCAGGGTTTCCAGGGAGTCTGTTTCTCTGCACTTGGTGGCCCTGAATGCTTTTTGCTTGCTGCTCCTTCTGCCCCAGGGCATTGGGTCTCTCCCTTGGCTTGTCCAGTTCTCCCAGTCAAAGAGAGAAAGTGTCCTTTTTTGGAGTCTCTTCCAGTACACTCTGTCCCCAGACACCCTGTAAATTCTGATTCCTCTCTATGGTTGTAGAACTTTGTTCCTCTCACCCTTTTCATGTTGTTTTATGGTCAGTTGTATAAAGTGGCACGGCTTGTAACTTCCCTGTGGAAAGATCGTATTTTATTCTTTTTTTGTATCCTCAACCCCCAGCCAATTCTAGGAACAAAGTAAATGTTTCCAAAAGGTAGGGAGGCAGAAGACTGTCTCATCACTGGACTCACACTGCAGAAGAGCGAAATAACTGCTGCTGATTTCTTAATATTTTTATTAATTAAATGTTAAAATTAATTTGTATTGGCCTCTAGTTGATTTACAATGTTGTGTTAGTTTCTGCTTTATAGCAAAGTGAACCAGTCATACATATACATATATCCACTCTGTTTTAGATTCTTTTCCCATATAATCCATTACAGAGTACTGAGTAGAGTTTCCTGTGCTGTACAGTAGGTCCTTATTAGTTATCTATTTTAGGATTCCTTAATATTTAAGTATGGGTGTGTGAACTTATGATTAACCCAGAAGAAAGAAATAGTCAGGGTTACATTCATCATTTGGGTATAATTTCCATTTACAAAATCTTAGGATAATAAATATCGTGAGGCCCAAAATAAACGTTGGGTTTCCTCTTTTAAAAAGATAAGGAATTTGAATGCAGATTGTAATGTTTTTCTTCAAAGAGGAATGATTTGCCATTCTTTAATCTGATAAAGCTCTTTATACTTCAAATACAGGCTCAGGCTTTAAATATTAATAACTTCAGAAAGCAGGAATCAAATCCTCAACTTTTCATGAATTAATTATCACAATTTTAAAACTCCAATTTTATAAAGCAAATCATAAAGTGCAAAATGGCTTTTCCAAGTAGGGTATTCTTTTTGGTATAATTCATATGATCAAATAAAATTTCATGTATATTAAATTGAGTATTAACACCATAACTGAAAGTTTCCTGTTTCTTGTTATTGAATAATTTTAACTATACATAGTCAGTAAAATGACTATAGGTATCATTTTTAATCAACTTTCATTTTTATCTAAGTGCTGTTTGCATAGTATAAAAGCTCAAATATTGCTAAAAGTAACTTTTATAAAACAGCAGTCTCTTTTCTTTACCTTTCTATCCCAATCATCTGCCAAGTAATCAATTTCAACTTTTTAAGCTATTTTCTCTAATTTTACTTTCTTCTTTCATTTTTTTAAAAATTATTTATTTATTTTTGGTTGCGCTGGGTGTTCATGGTTTGTGGAGGCTTCTCATTGCAGTGGCTTCTCGTGTTGTAGGGCACAGGCTCTAGCATGCGGGCTTCAGCAGTTGCAGCTACTGGGCTCAGTAGTTGTGGCTCCTGGGTTTAAGAGTGTGGGCTCAGTAGTCGTGGTGCATGGGCTTAGTTGCTCCTTGGCATGTGGAATATTCTCAGACCAGAGATTGAACCCATGTCCCCTGCTTTAGCAGGCAGATTCTCATCTACTGCACCACCAGGGAAGTTCTCTTATTTCTAAATAATATGTATTTATTATTTAATATGTATATATTATTTAATATATACTATTACATATATACATATAATGTACACATAATATATATGTATACATATAATATACATATATATATATAATAATATGTATATCCTTGATTCATCTGAATAGACACCTATTGATCTTCCTTGGTGGCTCAGATGGTAAAAGCGTCTGCCTACAATGCAGGAGACCCGGGTCCAATCCCTGGGTCAGGAAGATCTCCCGGAGAAGGAAATGGCAACCCATTCCAGTACCCGTGCCTGGAAAATCCAATGGACGGAGAAGCCTGGTAGGCTACAGTCCATGGGGCTGCAAAGAGTTGGACACGACTGAACGACTTCACTCACTCACTCATTGATTTCCTGTTACAGATGACAAGGCTTTCAGCTTATTTGTAGCCCCTCTTTCTTTTCCACCATCTTCTCATAAAATTATGTCTTAAATATCTGTTAAATTGATCTTCAGTGTTTTCATAATTTTGACTATGTATATATAGCATGTAGTGTATTTTTGCATCAAGTAGCATGATAATATATCCTTTCTTAAATAACTTGTTTTTTTCCTGTAATTAGTAATTGCCTCACTTAAAGACATTTTCTTAATTTTCTTTGAATACCTGACTAAATATTCCCACATCCTCAACAGCTCTGTAAAATGTCTGTCATTGGATTTTAAATAACTATTAAACATTTTAAACAACTATTTAAACATGTTAAATAACTGAAGAACTACATCCCAGGCCCTCAGCCCCTTTCAGTCCAAGATAGTCCTTGTGTCTCCACCCTCCTGTTACAATCTGGATGCCTCCACCATGGGCCTGTTGCTCTTCTGTTTTATTGGAATTTCCATTCACCATCACCCTGCAGATTCCGTCTGCCTCTCTTAAATCTTATTTCCTCAGTCTCTTGTGTCCCAGTGTCCTCCTTCTAAAGTGAGTCCTTTCGTGTGAGTGTGTTGTGTGTATAATGTATGTACTTAGTCGCTCAGTCATGTCTGAAGCTTTACAACCTTATAGACATAGCCTGCCAGCCTCCTCTGTCTGTGGGGATTCTCTAGGCAAAAATACTGGAATGGGTTGTCATGCCCTGTTCAGGTGATTTTCCCAACCCAGGTATCAAACCCAGGTCTCTGGCATTGCAGGCAGATTCTTTATGGTCTGAAACATCCACAAACAGCTTCCTAAGAAAGCTGGTTGGAAAGGATATGTCTGGACATCCTCCCTGTCTAAACTGTCTCTTTTCTACCCTCTCACTTGATGGAGAGTAAAATTTTCCCTTGGAAATGTGAAGGTCTAGCTTCATTATCTTCTTCCTTCCAATGAGAAATATGATGATGCCATTCTTGCTTTTTGTTTGTTTAAGTTTTGGCTGCAACACAGAGCACGCAGGATCTTAGTTCCCTGACCACAGATGGAACCCTCGCCCCCTGCCGTGGAAGCACAGTCTTAACCACTGGACCACCAGGGAAGTCCCAGTTTGATGGCATTCTTACTCACACTTTTCTGCTCATTACCACCTCCCCCAACCCCCACCTCCACCCGCAACAGGACTTTTAGAAATCTTCTGGTTTTCACAAGTCTTTGAAATTTTTATGGTGATTAGTCTTTTGGTTTTTTTTTAATTGTTCAATGGTTTTTAATTTGTTTTTTGTCTTTTATTCAATGGACTCAAAGCTTCAAAGGACCTTTTGTGGAAACAAAAGGCTCATATTCTTCAGCTTTGGAAAATTCTCTTATTTTGTTAACACTTTTCTTCATCATTTTTTTCTGTTCTCTCTTTCTGGAGCTTGTATTATTTAGTTGTGGAGCCTCCTGGATTGGTCAACTAATTTCTTAAGTTTTTTTCTCTTACTGTCCAATTATTTGCCGTTTTGCCCTAAGTTTTGGTTTCCCTAGCTACATCCTTTGCTTTTCTACTAGTTTTACATTTCTGCCATCTAATTTTTATTTTCCTAGTATTTTTGTTGTTGTCATTCTCTAAATATTATTCTTGTCAAAACTACCATTTTGTTCCTGTCTTATGAATACAATATTTTCCCTTATTTCTCTGAGAACTGTAATGCCTTCCCCCCGCAATCTTTGTTCTTCCTCCGTAGTTTCAGCGTCCTTTTTCTTTTCTTACCATACAGGTTTATCCGAGGTGCAATGTGTACGCCATAAAGTTCACCCACTGTGTCTAATTCACTCATGTTTAGCATATTTCTTGAGTCAGTCAACCATCACTTCAATCTAATTTCAGAACATTTCACATCACCCCACAAAGGTCTCTGGTGCCTGCTTGCATCTCCATTCCTAACCCTAGTCCCAGTCAACCAGTACTCTGGTTTCTGTCTCCATACATTTCCCTTTTCTAGGCATTCCATATAAATAGAACCACAGTGCATGCCCTTCTGTGTCCGCTTTTTCATGTTACGCGCTGTTTTTGAAGGCCATGCTGTTGCAGCATCAGGAGTTCATTCCTCTTTCTTGTTGCAGATGGATCACATTTTGTTTGGACAATCAGCAGTTGACTAGACATTTGGGTTGTTTCCACTTTGGAGGAATTAGAAACATCTTTTTGTCATTTTAATATTTTATTTTGAACTCTGCATTTCACATTAGAGGATTTTTTTCGCCCAAATGTATGACATTCTCTAGCAGTCTGCTCATACTTAGAAAGGAAGGCCAAAAAAGTTACTTGGAAGCTGTATGTGTACATGGTGTGAGGTGGTAAAGGGATCTGTTGTAATTCTTTGGGGAAATCCTCATGTCAGTAGTTTTCATCCTTTTCTCTTGGGCTGGTGGAATTTTCCAGAAAAGGCTCTGCCAATGTCTTGGCTGAAGGGTATAATTCTAGCTTCCAGTATTCTGGGAGTTGAAAGGAGGGAGAAGGCTGAGATGTCCCAAATTCTAGGACATAACTCTTACTTGATCCCTCTATTATCAGTGGGAGATTCTTGTCTCTTTCAAATTGTGCCTTGTGTCCCTGAGTCCAGAGACCCTCTGTTTTAGTATCTTTTACTGGGGCAGCTCCCAGAGTAGAGGAGGAGATCTGGAGATGCTTTTTAAATAGACTTTCAAATAGTCTCTTTATTTTTAGCCCTACTATTATCTGCGCCCCCCCTCCCCCATTCCCACAGCTATCTGGTGCCAATTTCTGAGCCTCCAGGGTTCTGCTGTATAAAGCAGGATACCTCCCAGCTTCACCCACTGCAAGTTTAGGATTGACTTTCTTGGACCCGCTAATCCATCTACCGCTTTTCCATCTTCTTTGCAGCATCCAGCATTTTACTGCTATTGTGTTCTTTCCTGTTTTCATTATGGGTTTGTACTTATATAAAAATCCTTTTACTCTCATTTTCATAGCATTTTCGTTGGGAAGAGAGTATTTATTCAACCAGCCATCTTTAATGAGAATCACAATTTAATTCTTTAATGAAAAATGCAGCTTCCAATTCCAAATAATTTATGAAAATACCTCACCCTCAAGGAAGTGCTGCATAAGCTCCCACTCCTTAACTGTGTGCTGCACACAGCAACTTCTGTCCAAGAGCACAGAGCAGGAAGGAGTGCTGAGGGAGGAAGGGCTTTATAGTGGAGACACCTGATGCACCCTCCCACAGCAAGGTGATCAAGGTCTACATCCACAGTGATGAGTCATGCAGACAGTATGCGCCCTTTGTAGTCCCACTCCCCAAACCTGTAACCTCAGTCTACTCATGAGAACACCAGATAAATCCCAATCAGGGGACAATTACAAAGTATCTGACCACTACTTCTCAAGGGGCTTCCCCAGTGGCTCAGAGGTAAAGAATCCTCCTGCAACGCAGGAGCTGCAGGAGCCGAAGGTTTGATCCCTGGGTCGAGAAGATCCCCTGGAGGAGGGCATGGCAACCCACTCTAGTATTCTTGCCTGGAGAATCCCATGGACAGAGAAGCCTGGCGGGCTATGGTCTGTGGGGTCGTAAAGAGTTGGACTAACACGACTGAGCATGCACGCACTACTTTTCAAAACTGTCAAAGTCATCAAAAGCAAGGGAAGACTGGAGAACTGTCATTACTAGGCGGAACCTAAGAAAATATGACAAATAAAGGTAATACAGTAACTTGGGTAGGATCCTGGAACAACAACAACACAAAAAGAGCATCCGGCAAAATCCAACGAAATGTGAGTAGTATATGGAATTTGTGTGTGTTAGTCGCTCTGACATGTCTGACTCTTTGAAACTCCATGGACTGTAGCCCATCAGGCTCTTCTGTCCACAGAATTCTCCAAGCAGAAATACTGGAGTGGGTTGCCATTTCCTTCTCCAGAGGATTTTCCTGAACCAGGGCTCGAACCTGGGTGTCCTGCATTGCAGGTGGATTCTTTACCATCTGAGCCACCAGGGAAACCACTTGAGGTAATGTAGAAAAAAGTAGAAAGTGTTAGTTGCTCAATATTTATGTAGCAATGTTCATTAATTGTGACAAATGTACTAATTATATTAATGGGGAAGCAGCAGCAGGACATGTGGAAATTCTTTACTATCTTTGCAACTTTTCTATAGATGTTAAAAGTATTCCTTTAAAAAATGTATTAAATTTATTAAGGGACTTCCCTGGTGGTCCATTGGTTAAGAATCTGCCTTCCAATGCAGGGGACATGGGTTTGATCCCTGGTCGGGGAACTAAGATCCCACACGCTATGAGGCAACTAAGCCTTCACGCTACAACTACTGAGCCCGTGTGCCACAACCATAGAGAAGCTGGAGCGCTGCACTAGAGAAGCCCACGGGCCACAGTGAAGACGCATAACAGCCAAAATTCTTTTAAATTAAAAATAAATGAATCTCTCATTTATACTTTGGGTATTTTTGACACCGTTATGCTGACAGAAAGGTGCCAGAAGTTATCATTTTACAATTTGACTCATATCGACCAAAACTACTAGCAATCTGTTCCAATTCATGTATTCAAATACTTCATTCATTCTCTTTTTCAAATATTTCTTGAGCAAGTACTATGTTCCAGGAAATAAACCTGATGCCAAGCCACAGTGATTAATAAGATATGATTCCTATCCCACAAGAAATTTGCTTTCTGGAAACACAGACTGTCCTAGAACACTTCTTAGCTTCTAATTCTCTGAAAGCAAACCAGCTACAGTGAACACATTTTGCTATCCCTATGGCAACCCACTCCAGTATTCTTGCTGGGATAATCCCATGGACAGAGGAGCCTGGTGGGCTACAGTCCATGGGCTCACAAAGAGTTAGTCATGACTGAGAGACTGAGCACGCCTTACAAGTACAAAGACTGAGACATGCACCCCTTACAAGTACAAAGTACTTACAAGTACAAAGAGAATAATACCTGAAATTCCTCCCTAGCTTTTGAACTCTTTTGTTTAAGTGAGACGTGGAATCCATTAAAATTGCATTATCAGTTAAGAAACGTGCGGGAACGATTAGCTAAAAACCTGGTGGAAAAGGGCGTACTGACGACAGAGAAACAGAACTTCCTCCTCTTTGACATGACGACACACCCCCTCACCAACAACAGCATTAAGCAGCGCCTCATCAAGAAGGTGCAGGAAGCCGTTCTCGACAAGTGGGTGAACGACCCTCACCGCATGGACAAGCGTCTGCTGGCCCTCCTCTACCTGGCCCACGCCTCGGACGTCCTGGAGAACGCGTTCGCGCCCCTGCTGGACGAGCAGTACGACGTGGCCACCAAGCGGGTGCGGCAGCTCCTGGACTTGGACCCTGAGGTGGAGTGTCTGAAGGCCGGGACCAACGAGGTGCTGTGGGCGGTGGTGGCCGCCTTCACCAAGTGACCCTGCCCCGAACCACGCGTCCCCCTTCTCTCACGGGAACCAGTCGATTTTCTTCTATGGACTTCTGGGTTTCTGCAGTCTGTACTTCCCACACTGTAATTGGCTTTTGTTTCATGAAATGGGGAGGTGGCTTTTCCTCTTGTGGGTGTGTGCATGCAAGAAGCTGCGGGTATGAGAGACCTTTCCGTTAGGTTTAGAAAACAGAAAGTTTGACTGCCTTTTGGCATTTCATTCCTTCTTGAGTTCAAGAGTTGCCATTCTTACTGTAACAAGTTTTGGATTTTCGTTGTGTTTACTTTCAGTTCAGTTCAGTTCAGATCAGTCGCTCAGTCGTGTCTGACTCTGCGACCCCATGAATTGCAGCAGGCCAGGCCTCCCTGTCCATCACCAACTCCCAGAGTTCACTCAGACTCATGTCCATCGAGTCCGGGATGCCATCCAGCCATCTCATCCTCTGTCGTCCCCTTCTCCTCCTGCCCCCAATCCCTCCCAGCATCAGAGTCTTTTCCAACGTGTCAGCTCTTCGCATGAGGTGGCCAAAGCACTGGAGTTTCAGCTTTAACATCATTCCTTCCAAAGAACACCCAGGGCTGATCTCCTTCAGAATGGACTGGTTGCATCTCCTTGCAGTCCAAGGGACTCTAAAGAGTCTTCTCCAACACCACAGTTCAAAAGCATCAATTCTTTGGCACTCAGCCTTCTTCACAGTCCAACTCTCCATCCATACATCTCT
>NW_011494903.1:10349329-10349800 GCF_000754665.1 Bison bison bison | reverse complement strand
GGAGTAAGCATCTTTTAATTTCATGGCTGCAGTCACCATCTGTAGTGATTTTGGAGCCCAGAAAAACAAAGTCTGACACTGTTTCCACTGTTTCCCCATCTATTTCCCATGAAGTGATGGGACCCGATGCCATGATCTTGACGTTTTCTGAATGTTGAGCTTTAAGCCAACTTTTTCACTCTCCACTTTTACTTTCATCAAGAGGCTTTTGAGTTCCTCTTCACTTTCTGCCATAAGGGTGGTGTCATCTGTATATCTGAGGTTATTGATATTTCTCCCGGCAATCTTGATTCCAGCTTGTGTTTCTTCCAGTCCAGCATTTCTCATGATGTACTCTGCATATAAGTTAAATAAGCAGGGTGACAATATACAGCCTTGACGTACTCCTTTTCCTATTTGGAACCAGTCTGTTGTTCCATGTCCAGTTCTAACTGTTGCTTCCTGACCTGCATACAGATTTTTCAAGAGGCA
>NW_011494903.1:10333325-10349229 GCF_000754665.1 Bison bison bison | reverse complement strand
CAGTTTATTGTGATCCACACAGTCAAAGTCTTTGGCATAGTCAATAAAGCAGAAATAGATGTTTTTCTGGAACTCTCTTGCTTTTTCGATGATCCAGCAGATGTTGGCAATTTGATCTCTGGTTCCTGTGCCTTTTCTAAAACCAGCTTGAACATCAGGAAGTTCACGGTTCACGTATTGCTGTGTTTACTTGCAAACTACCTCCAATTTTTTGTTGTTGCTTTTTGGGTTTTGGCTTTTTTTTTTTTTGCAAATTTTTAAATATTAAAGTACAGTTGATTTAGTGTTGTGTTAGTTTCAGGTGTATAGCAAAGTGATTCAGTTGTACATATACATCTATTATTTTTCCTTATACATTATTACAAAACATTAAGTATAGTTCCCAGTGCTATACAGTAGGTCCTGGTTGATTGTTTTATATATAGTAGTGTGTATATGTTAATAAAGTGAAAGTGAAAGTCGCTTAGTAGTGTCCAACTTTTTGTGACCCCCATGGACTATACAGTCCATGGAATTCTCCAGGCCAGAATACTGGAGTGGGTAGCCTATCTCTTCCCAGGGATTGAACCCCAGTCTCCTGCATTGGAGGCAGATTCTTTACCAGCTGAGCCACCAGGGAAGCCCAAGAACACAGGAGTGGCTAGCCTATCCTTTCTCCAGCGGATCTTGCCGACCCAGGAATCAAACCAGGGTCTCCTGCATTGCAGGTGGATTCTTCACCAACTGAGCTACCAGAGAAGTCCCCATATGTTAATACCAACCTCCTAATTTACCTCTCACCACCCTTTTGGTAACTATAAGTTTGTCTCCTGTGTCTGTGGGTCTGTTTTGTAAAGTAAGTTCATTTGGATCATTTTTTCCCATGTTCCACAATAAGCAATATGATATTTGTCTTTCTCTGTCTGACTTACTTCACTTAGTATGATAATCTCTAGGTCCACCCGTGTTGTTGACATGGGTTTTTTCATTCTTTTTATGGCTAAGTAATATTCCATTGTACATATGTACCACACCTTCTTTATCCACTCCTTTGTCACCACTGACACCACCTTTAAGGTTGCTTCCATGTCTTGGCTATTGTAAATAGCGCTGATATGAACATTGGGGTGCATATATATCTTCTTTAAACTACCTCCAGCTTCAAAAGCACATCATTAGCATCTCTTGAGTTTCAGTTTGTCCACAAGTACAAGTCCTTCTATATTCTTAACTCACCAAAAGTAAAAAGCTGTATGTATTAGGGTATATTTTGGTAAAGTTCCGTCAAGATCCATACCTTAACAATTTTTTGTTGGCATTAAGCTGAGTGAAATGAGTCAGAGGAAGACACATATTGTACGATATCACTTATATATAGAATCTAAAAAAGCCAAACTCATGGGAACAGTGAATAGGTTACCAGGGGCTGAGAGTAGGGGAGATGGGGAGATGTTGGTCAAAAATTGCAAACTACCAGCTATAAGATGAATGAGTTCTGGAGATCTAATGTACAGCTTGGTGATTATAGTTAATAATATTGTACTATTTACTTGAAGGTTTCTAAGAGAGGAGATCTTAAATGTTCTCACCACAAAACAGAAATTGGGTAACCATGTGATGGAGGTATTATCTATGGCTACGGGGGTCATCAGGGCTTCCCAGGGGGTGCTAGTGGTAAAGAACCCGCTTGCCAATGCACGAGATGTTAGAGACTCAGGTTCAATCCCTGGCTCAGGAAGATCCCCTGGAGAAGGAGATGGCAACACACTCCAGTGTTCTTGCCTGGAGAAACCCCATGGACAGAGGAGCCTGGTGGGCTGCAGTCCATAGGGTCACAAACAGTCAGACACGACTGAAGCAACTTAGCACACATGCATGGTGGCCATCACTTTGCAGTGCTTGAGTGTATCAGATCAATAGGTTGCACACCTTAAACCTCCAAACTGTTGTATGTCGATCATGTTTCAATGAAATGAGAAAATTTTTGCTTTCTATAATCTTATCTTATATTTGTATATTTTCACTATTAAATCATAAAAGTGAATTGCTCCATAAAGTTAACTGGGTTATGTACATCTATTGATGCTGTGTATAGTGTGGACTTCACCTGAATCACTCCTAGAATTGCTGTATCAATACACAGCTGTTACCATAGCTTTATAATAAATCCCAATATCTGGGAGGACCTGTCCTTCCACAAAATTGCATTGGTGATTCTGAGCCCTTTGCTCTTCCATATAATTTTAGGAACATCTTATCAAGTTTCTCAAGCCATCCTATTGGGATTCTGATTGGTATGACATTGACTGTACAGATTTATTAGAAGGAACTGACATCTTTATGACATTGAGTCTGTCTAGGGACATAGCATAACTTTCTGTGGTAAATTAAATATGACTCACATTATTTGCAGCTCCTTCTGTTAAGAGGTAGAATCTATTCTGCCACCTCTTGAATCTGGGCTGAATTTGCTCTCCACTCTTGTCCAATAGAATGTAGCAGAAGTGACATCTTGCAAGTTTCAGAGCTTGGGAGAAATAAAGTGATATGGTGTCTGTCTTCATCTTCTTGGAATGCTGCCTTGAGACCACCATACCATAAAGCAGCCCGGGACAAAAGGGCCTATGGAAGAGAACCTCAGCTGTCCTAGCTAAGTTCAGCAGCCCACCAGCTGACCTGCCAGCTGAAGGCAACTGTGCATATGAGCCTCAATGAAAGCAGCAGAAACTGCTCAGCCAACCGAGAGAATTATGTGAGATGGCATTGATTTAAGCTGTTAAGTTTTGGGGTGTTTTCCCTGGAAAATCCCATGGATGGAGGAGCCTGGTAGGCTGCAGTCCATGGTGTCACGAAGAGTCGGACACGACTGAGCGACTTCACTTTCACCTTTCCCTTTCATGCATTAGAGAAGGAAATGGCAACCCACTCCAGTGTTCTTGCCTGGAGAATCCCAGGGACGGCGGAGCCTGGTGGGCTGCCGTCTATGGGGTCGCACAGAGTCGGACATGACTGAAGCGACTTAGCAGCAGCAACAGCAGCAGCATTCAACAACAAAGACTGGTCAGGGCTTCCGAGGTGGCACTAATGGTAAACAACCCACCTGCCAATGCAGGAGACATAAGCGATGCAGGTTCAATCCCTGAGTCATGAAGATCCCCTAGAGGAGGGCATGGCAACTCACTCCAGTATTCTTATCTGGAGAATCCCATGGACAGAGGAGCCTTACAGTCTACGGTCCATAGGGTTGCAAAGAGTTGGACACGACTGAAGCAACTTGGCACACACACATGCAAAGGCTAGTTGAAAGAGAAACTGGTACCTAAAAATGAGGTGCAGTTACAATAAAAACCTAACACGTGTCATGGTCTTAACACTGGGTAGTAGATAGAAGCTGGAAGGGTAGCAAGGAGACTATTAGTAGAAGCTGGAAAATCAGTGAGGAAGCTAGTATTTTTTATTTTATGCTATTTTATTTATTTATTGGCTGCACTGAATCTTTGTTGCTGCACCTGGGCTTTCTCGAGTTGCAATGCGTGGGGGCTACTCGCTAGTGCAGTGCAAGGGCCTCTTAATGCAGTGGCTTCCCTTGTTGAGGAGCACGGGCTCTAGGTGCACGCAGGCTTCAGTAGTTGAGGCACTTGGGCTTAGTTGCCCTGTGGTCTGTGGGATCTTCCTGGACCAGGGATCGAACTCGTGTCCCCTGTGTTGGCAGGCGGATTCTTAACCACTGGACCACCAGGGAAGTCCAGGAAACTACTGAAGTCTGGAAGGATGGTAAACCATGTCTTGTGCTAGTGAAAAATTGGCAAGATTATTACCAACAAACATCACATAAAGCAGCAGAACCACCTGGTCACTTGTAGAATCATGAGAAATATTGAATTATTGTTTCATTAAGACAATAAATTTAGGGGTAGTTTATACAATAAATAGTTGAAGGACAAACTCGTGAATCTGGTTGTCTTGAACTGAATTGTGTCCCTTCAGAAATTATATATTTTAGAATGGGACACAGAAAGGCTTCATTTGTGAACAAGTTTGTCAACTTGGCTATAGAGTGACCAGGTGGGAACAATAAGATCACATCAGGGAAGCCACAAAGGCCAAAATGTGGTGATCTTTTCTCTAGGACTGTTCAATTTCTCCAGGGAGAGACTTCTAGTTTCTTGGCCACGTGGTAGCTATCTTGCTGCAGGTATTCTCAGAGAGAATGACTGGTGGTGGAGACAGAAGGAATGATGATCATCCTTCTTCTGGCTCATCCCACACAAAGAAGACAAAATGATAAATCCTGATAATAGACTCAGATTTCCCAATTATCTTTTCAGTGCCTTACTGGAAAATATAAACACAACAAGGATCCCCAGACATCTGTTTTTCCATCAGTTCTGTTTTCAGTCCTACATCTCATTTTTGCCTACCAACATATGTCCGATCTTTGGTTTCAAAGTTGTCTAGGGTTCTAGCAGTCAAATCTTCCTTCTTGCTCCAGTCTTCCTTTCAGTCAGCTCAGTCTCTCAGTTGTGTCTGACTCTTTGCAACCCCATGGACTGCAGCACACCAGGCTTCCTTGTCCATCACCAACTCCCGGAGCTTGCTCAAACTCATGTCCATCGAGTCGGTGATGACATCCAACCATCTCATCCTCTGTCATCCCCTTCCCTTCCCACCTTCAATCTTTCCCAGCATCAGGGCCTTTTCCAATGAGTCAGTTCTTCACATCAGGTGGGCAAAGTATTGGAGTTTCAGCTTCAGTGTTAGTCCTTCCAATGAATATTCAGTACTTATTTCCTTCAGGATTGACTGGTTGGGTCTCCTTGCAGTCCAAGGGACTCTCAAGATTCTTCTCCAACACCACAGTTCAAAAGCATCAATTCTTAGGTGCTCAGCTTTCTTTATAGTCCAACTCTCACATCCGTATATAACTACTGGAAAAAACATTTTCCTTTGGAGCCCTTTACAGATATGCCTTTCTCTGCCTTTTGAAATGGCATCTATCTTGTTTTCATCAACTGATGGATTTACCTTTTATTTCATTATTTGGGTTTATATATTTTTTTCATTCGTAAATTGTAACTATAGAGAAGTCTTGAGAGATTAAAAATAAACAAGTGTGATCAACTGTTTAATGAAAAATATGTAGGCACAATTAGATCTTTTTGCAGAGAGTCAAAAGCATCTTAAGATTATGATCAAATTAAAGAGAAATACTTTGCAATAATATAAGAAAGCAAGATTCTCTATCAAATCATATATGATCAGTTATTAATGCTGGCTTTACCACCTGCTAGTCATATTATCTGGGGCAAATTATTGGATCTCTCAGAATCTCAATTTCCTCTTCTCTAAATGGGATTAATAATACCTTAATTATTTTTAAGCATTATAAGCACATACAATGTGCTTAATAAATCTGCTTCATTTTTGCTTTGAAATGAATAAATAAAATTGGAAATTAGTGAAATGCGCATCAAGACTGGTCAAGCAAATTTGAAGAGTAGGTTAGTGATTCCTTTTGCTCACCGACATTGTACTAGGAAATCTATTGTAAAGAAAAGAACATTTTCGTTTTGAGGGGTTTTAGTCTATTATCCAGTTAAGTTTTGTCTTTAAAAACCATACTGCTTGATCTCTTCCTCAGGAATTTTCCCCATCTCTTCTTTCTGTCTCATAAGTCTTACCTGTTTGAAAAGAAGATGGATGAAGTGTGTCACCCACGGTCCCAGCAGGAAGCTGACTTCACCTCAAATAGTTCCAAAGAAGGGACTTTAACGAGGGGACTCCTTCAGGACACAAGCACAGGATATTGAGGCACTCAGAGGCTGGCAGTCACACTGGGGGGCCATTACCACATCAAGGACAAGAGGGCCAAAGGGGAGGAATAGAAGGACTGGACCCCCAGGGGAGTTGAGATGGGGAGGAGGAGCCACCCAACAGAATCCCAGCAAATGGAGGAATGCAGCAAGTGTCTGAGGCTTAGCAAAACAGGAAGGAAGAGAGGAAGAAATAACCCGGCAGGCCTTTCTTCTCCCATCTTCAGTCCCCCTTGGCTCCTGGAAGCCAGTTGTCAAGGGAGCCTGAGCCATGTCATCTACACGGTTCAGCTTCCTGGGCCCCAGAGCAAGGTGGAGAGTGCAGCTCCAGGGAGCAAGAGGAGAATGATCAGCATGTGAAGATTTTAAGAAATACTTGTTGCATTTATTGAGTTAGACAAGGCTTTGGTCCTAGTGTGATTAGATTGGCTAGTTTTCTGTGATTATGGTTTCAGTATGTCTGCCCTCTGATGCCCCCTTGCAACACCCACCGTCTTACTTGGGTTTCTCTTATCTTGGACATAGGGTATCTCTTCACGGCTGCTCCAGCAAAGCGCAGCTGCTACTCTTTACCTTGGACGAGGGGTATCTCCTCACAGCCGTCCCTCCTGACATTGAACGTGGAGTAGCTCCTCTCAGCCCTCCTGCGCCCGCGCAGCCACTGCTCCTTGGACGTTGGGTTGCTCCTCTCTGCTGCCGCCCCTGACCTCGGACGTGGGGTAGCTCCTCTTGGCCACTGCCCCTCGGGCATGGGGTCCTCCCAGTTTCTGCCCCTGACCTTGGATGTGGGGTAGTACTTTGGCCACCTCATGCGAAGAGTTGACTCATTGGAAAAGACTCTGATGCTGGGAGGGATTGGGGGCAGGAGGAAAAGGGGACAGAGGATGAGATGGCTGGATGGCATCACTGACTCGATGGACGTGAGTCTGAGTGAACTCTGGGAGCTGGTGATGGACAGGGAGGCCTGGCGTGCTGCGATCCATGGGGTTGCAAAGAGTTGGACATGACTGAGCGACTGAACTGAACTGAACCGAACCGTTGCATTTATTGTTGTTCAGTCACTGTCATGCCCAATGCTTTGCAACCCCATTGCCAGGCCTCCCTGTCCCTCCTTATTTCCCAGAGTTCGCCCAAGTTCACGTCCATTGAGTTGGTGATGCTATCCAACCATCTCATCCTCTCCTGCCCTCTTCTCCTTTTGCCTTCAATCTTTCCCAGGGTCTTTTCCAATGAGTTGGCTTATTGCATTACTTTGGGGAAAATCAACATGTGTGAAAAGTCTAAACATTCTCAATGATAAGTGGCTAAAACAGGAAACTGCAAGCCATCTTGTAAAAAACTTTTTTTCTTTACATTTGATGCCTGTCATATGTAGAAATAGATGAAGATAGAAATGCAGGCCTTCCCAGTTAGCAAGCAGGATTGTTTCATATTGCATGTTTTGTGCCTTATTAAGGTGTCTCCTAGTCTGTCACTTTGATGATGGAACCAACTGCCACTCAGAGGAAAGAGGTGGCAAAATAGCTCTGAACTCGTGGAACCCACCAGGCTAAAGTAACAAGGACAGTTTTCAATGTGTGCAAGAGTACAATTTTAGAAAATGTCTCAGCCTTGTCACGGATGTCTCTTAGGATTTGTTTAAAAAATTCAAATGCCACAGATTTATTTATTTTATGCTGGGAAATCCACTGTGCCTTCAGTTATAAGCTCTAGATGACACTTAGTTTAATATGATCCTCAGAGTGAGAATATATATTCCTTGCCTTTTACTTAAACCTAATGGTATGCCAAGCAGCTTTCCCTTTTATTAATAATAAAGACTGATCTTAGTATATGATTCAAAATTATGTCCCACTCAGCAAAGCTGCGCCTGACATTTTGGTGCTCTGTGTCAGTATAAATACTTATCAAGTCATGTGTCTTATTTCAGGTTGATGACTTTTTCTACTAGGAATCAGTGGATAGGATTCAGGGGCCTGTGAAACCCTTCAAATTGACTGCAAAGTGTTTGGCACACATACATTTTTCTAGGAAGAAAAGTCTGTGGTTTCACAGACTCTCCAAAGCTGTGCCTTCCTTTGCCTTCTTAAATTAATTAGCATTCCTTGTCTAGTTTTCATTAACTAATGGCCCAACTACCTTTTATCTCCTCATTTGGGTTTACATATTTTCATTTATTAACTATCATTACAGAGGATTCTCAAGAGAGAGAAAAGATGTACATGTGTGATCAACTGCTTTTAAGAACCATGGCCGAATACAAATCTACTAAAAGGGACACTGAGTGAGAGATGAGAGAGCTCTAAAAAAATTTTCTTCAAAGAGATAGGATTTACAACAAAGACACCCTCTCTGACAGTCTTGTTGGCTGGTTTTACAGTGCTTTAGGTGAAGCGTTTGGGATGTAAAAAATAAAAAGGAAGATAGTCTTTCCCTGATTCTAATGATGTGTCCCTGAACAGAATTGGTCTAATGATCCTGGATCCCTTCTCTTTTTGAGACTTTCATCCTATTTATTTCCAAATAAATTCAAGATGGTAGGACAATGTTTGTGAGCCTGCCAAAATGACTACAGGCATGGATAAAATAACAGGGAGTCCATGCTAGGAATGGTACGTTGATATACAGGAATTGTTGTTTGTTTGGGCAAGTGTTACACAGATACAGGGTAAGGAAGGGGTCTCAAACTCAAATGCCTGTTGGGATCTGGGCTTTTATGAGATGAGCAAATCATGCTGAACCATAGAAGTTATGCTCTCTATCCAAAGGGGGCAGTCTTTAGTCAACTCCACTTTTTTGGATGAAAAAAAAAAAAAAATAGGATTTGTAGAAGTTGGCAACTAATTCAAAACATTTTAAAACACTGTGTGGGATGAACATATGTTTCGAGGGTGTATTTGGCCCAAGGGGTACCGGTTTGGGATCTCTGGTGTAAAATCGTCGTTCCCAAGCCTGGCTGCAGATCAGAATCATCTGTGGAGCTTAAAAAACACAGATGCCCGGTCCCCTCCCCAAACTGGCTGAATCACATCTCTAGGGGTGACGCTGACGTCCAGCCAAGTTTAAGAACCACCAGAGCAAAGAATGGTTGATGCAACAGCATCTACCATCTTTAAAACTATGAAATTAAAAATCGATCACAATAAAGGGAGTCAGAAGAGAAATGAACAAACTGTCCCCATGGAGAGCAAACATTCCTGTAAAGGAATACTTTTTTTTAAACGAGTCTCCCATGTGTCAAATTTTGTCTTCCTGATCTTTTTAGAGAGCTCTTCATTCTAATATAGTAACCACTAGCCATGTGCAGCCACTTAAATTCAAAGTAAAATCTTGAAAAATGTAAAACTCAGGTCATCTTTAGATGCACTAACCACATTTCAAGTGCTAAGTAGCCACATGTGGCTTGTGACTCCTCGGACAGTACAGATAGAGGAAATTCTCAACATTGCAGGAACTTCTATTGGACAGCCCAAGTAGAGAGAGTATATCTGAAAATCAAGAGAGCTTTGTAGACTTTTTAAGCCATTCATGCGGAATTCTGATATTTCTAGGGGGTAGTATTGTTAGTACAGAAAAAATTTTCTAAATTGTCCACATAGATCTATGCCCTGAAAAAGAGTGATGCTTAACCTAATGCAAATTAATTAGTAGATATGGAGATATTTTTAAGTGCAAAAGTATTCAGTGCAATCATTGGACAAATATTTATTCAGTGCCTTCTACCTGCCAAGCACTCTTTGTGTTTTTAAATTATTCATGGAATGGAGTGAGGTTAAAAAATTGGCTTGGGCAGCTTCCAAGAGCTCTATTCTCAGGTATAAATATCACCTTTAATTTTCAGTCTATTTTCCCCTTTTAATTCTTGGGTGCTCCCCTTTTGAATGCAATAGCTTTCATTAGGTTGAGACATGTTTTTTGGAATATGTAATGGAGCTTAATGATTTAAAAAGAAGATAAAGGCAGCAATGGCTAACAGCAGAGCAGTTTCTCTTTGCTGAAAATTGTAGATGTCTGGTGATGGGTTTTGATCTGACTGTACTAGGTGGGGATGTGACACTCTGCCCAATGGTGTGACATCAGAACAACATTCTACACAGTCACTCCACCGCAGTCAGGGCACGCTTCTCACTCCTATTCAAGTGGCATGCAGAAGGATAAAAATCCAGAGGGATGGACAAGAGAGAAAGAACCCTAAAGTCAAGGGCTTTCAGGTCTTGGAGTTAAATACAAACTTTTAAATTTGTACAGAAACTGGAACTCTTGAGAATCAGAACATCCTAAATAAAGAAGCATATGTTTAGGTACAAAAATCATAAAATAAACTAGAGAAAGCATTGTTGGATAATGTTAAGGTATGACCAACCTTGAAAGTGAAAAGTAAAAGTGTTGGTTGCTCAGTCATGTCCGACTCTTTGCAACCCCATGGACTGTAGCTTGCCAGGACCCTCTGTCCACAGAATTCTCCAGGTAAGAATACTGGAATGGATTGCCATTCCCTTCTCCAGGGCATCTTCCTGACCCAGGGATCGAGCCCAGGTTTCCTGTATTGCAGGCAGACTCTTTACCGTCTAAGCCACCAGGGAAGCCCGAGCTTAGTGATAAATAATTACTGGATGCAAGATGGGAGTAAATGTGGCCATTCAGGGGGTGGAATGGCTTGGTGCCTAGAAGTCTCTAATCATGAACAGTTAATGAATTCCTCGGGGACATATGGGTTGGATTTTAAAATGGTCCAACATGTTAACTGATTCTTTGTCTGTAGCATAAATCTGATTGGGTATTTTATAGTCTCCGTATGGCTCTTAGGATAATGATAAAGGCTGGAGCTGCTTCTGGAATGCAGTAAATACTTGAGTCCTTATCTTGGTAATGGTTACATATCTCTGATAGTGTTAAGGAGTCATGACTAAGGGACTTAATTCTGGGAATTTTGCTGCTGGTCCTCCTTTCAGGACTGCAAACCCTGGTTATCTAATCTTACCTCATAGCATGAACCACCTCTTTTATGAAAATGGCAGCCAGGCCTATTGGTTCAGCATCAGTGAGTGACTTGCACACAATAAATGCCACAGTGGCTTGAGTCACTTACTCCCTGTCTCTCACACACACGTCTATATTTATAATCCATACGAAAGACATGCCAGGCTGGGCTAGGTGGTAGGGACAAAATATCGATAAAACACAGAACTTACCCTTGAGGAACTCATATTCTAGAAGGGAAGTTCTATGAGTAAACAAATAATCATGTGATGTTGTTGTGTTCAGTCACTCACTGTTGTCCAACTCTTTGCAACCCCATGGACTGCAGCATGCCAGGCTTCCCTATCCTTCACCATCTCCCAGAGATTGCTCAAATTCACATCCATGAGTCAGTGATGCCATCCAACCATCTCGTCCTCTGTCGTCCCCTTCTCCTCCTGCCTTCAATCTTTCCCAGCATCAGGGTCTTTTCTAATGAGCCGGCTCTTCTCATCAGGTGGCCCAAGTATTGGAGCTTCAGCTTCAACATGAGTCCTTCCAGTGAAAATTCAGGATTGATTTCCTTTAGGATTGACTGGTTTGATCTCCTTGCAGTCCAGAGTCTTCTCCAACACCACAGTTTAAAAGCATGAATTATTGGGCACTAAGCCTTCTTTGTGGTCCAACTCTCATATCCATACATAATTACTGGAAAAACCGTAGCTTTGACTATACAGACCTTTGTTGGCAAATTAAAGTCTCTGCTTTTTAGTATATTGTCTAGGTATGTCATAACTTTTCTTCCAAGGAGCAAGCATCATTTGATTTCATGGCTGCAGTTACCATCTGAAGTGATTTTGGAATCCAAGAAAATAAAGTCTGTCACAGTTTCCATTGTTTCCCCATCTATTTGCCATGACGCAATGGGATCAGATGCCATGATCTTAGTTTTTTGAATGTTGAGTTTTAAGCCAGCTTTTTCACTCTCCTTTTTCACTTTCATCAAGTGGCTCTTTAGTTCCTCTTCGCTTCCTGCCGTAAGGATGGTATCATCTGCATATCTGAGGTGATTGATATTTCTCCTGACAATCTTGATTCCAGCTTGTGCTTCATCCAGCCTGGAATTTTGCATGATATACTCTGCATATAAGTTAAATAAACAAGGTGACAGTATACATCCTTGATGTACTCCTTTCCCAATTTGGAATCAGTCTGTTTTTCCATGTCCAGTTCTAATGGCTGCTTCTTAACCTGCATACCTGTTTCTCAGGAGGCAGGTAAGGTGGTACGGTATTCTCATCTCTTGAAGAATTTTTCACAGTTTGTTGTGATCCACACAGTCAAGGCTTTAGCATAGTCAATGAAGCAGAAGTAGATGTTTTTCTGGAATTCTCTTGATTTTTCTATGATCCAATGGATGTTGAAAAATTTGATCTCTGGTTCCTCTGCCTTTTCTAAATCCAGCTTGAACATCTGGAAGTTCTCGGTTCATGTATGTTGAAGCCTAGCTTGAAGAATTCTGAGCATTACTTTGCTAGCATGTGAAATGAGTGCAATTATGTGGTAGTTTGAACATTCTCCTGCATTTCCCTCCTTTAGGATTGGGATAAAAACTCACCTTTTCCAGTCCTGTGACCACTGCTGACTTTTCCAAATTTGTTGGCATATTGAGTGCAGCACTTTAACAGCATCATCTTTTAGGATTTGAAATAGCTCAACTGCAATTCCGTCACATCCACTAGCTTTGTTAGTAGTGATGCTTCCTAAGGCCCACTTGAATTCACATTCCAGGATGTCTGGCTCTAGGTGAGTGATCACACCAGCATGGTTATCTGGGTCATGAAGATCTTTTTTATATAGTTCTTCTCTGTATTCTTGCCACCTCTTCTTAATGTCTTCTGCTTCTGTTAGGTCCATACCATTTCTTTCCTTTATTGTGCCCATCTTTGAATGAAATTTTGCCTTGGTATCTCTAATTTTCTTGAAGAGATCACTAGTCTTTTCCATTCTATTATTTTCCTCTATTTCTTTCCAGTGATCACTGAGGAAGGCTTTCTTATCTCTCCTTACTATTCTTTGGAACTCTGCATTCAAATGGGTATATCTTTCCTTTTCTCCTTTGCCTTTAGTTTCTTTTTTCAGCTGTTTGTAAGGGCTCCTCAGACAACCATTTTGCCTTTTTGCATTTCATTTTCTCGGGGATGGTCTTGATCACTGAGTCCTGTACAATGTCACAAAGCTCCATCCATAGTTCTTCAGACACTTTGTGTATCAGATCTAATCCCTTGAATCTGTTTGTCACTTTCACTATACAATCATAAGGGATTTGATTTAGGTCATACCATTCAGGTATGAATGAAAACCACTAGGCTTTCCCACTTTCCCTACTTTCTTCAACTTAGCAGTTTCCCCTGCTTTCTTCAATTTGAGTCTGAATTTGGCAATAAGGAGTTCATGATCTGAGCCACAGCCAGCTCCTGGTCTTGTTTTTGCTGACTGTATAGAGCTTCTCCATCTTTGGTTGCAAAGAATATAATCAATCTGATTTCGGTGTTGACCATCTGCTGATGTCTATGTGTAGTCTTCTCTTGTGTTGTTGGAAGAGGGTGTTTGCTACCAGTGCATTTTCTTGGCAAAACTCTATTAGTCTTTGCCCTGCTTCATTCTGTACTCCAAGGCCAAATTTGCCTTTTATTCCAGGTGTTTCTTGACTTCCTACTTTTGCATTCCAGTCCCCTATAATGAAAAGGACATCTTTGGGGGTTTTAGTTCTGAAAGGTCTTGTAGGTCTTCATAGAACTGTTCAGCTTCAGCTTCTTTGGCATTAGTGGTTAGGACATAGATTTAGATTACTGTGATATTGAATGGTTGACCTTGAAAATTAACGGAGATCATTCTGTCGTTTTTGAGATTGCACTCAAGTACTGCATTATTGACTATGAGGGCTACTGCATTTCTTCTAAGGAATTCTGGCCCACAGTAGTAGATATTCTTCTAAGGGATTCTTGCCCACAGTAGTAGATATAATGGTCATCTGAATTAAATTTGCCCATTCTGGTCCATTTTAGTTCACTGATTCCTAGAATGCAATAACAGAAATATAAAATTGGGGAAATGACATATATACATATAAGAGGAGGTTGTTTAGGGACTGTGGATAATAAGTCCTTTCTTACTTGGTGTTGACTTTATAAAAAAGATGAAGAACAATAAGGATAAAGAAAATGTTGGTGTGTTGCTAGATCCAAGGCTGTAATATTATTGTTTTAATGTTGGTCATCATCCTGCATTGAAATAGCCCCTAAACTTCCTACTCCCAGACTGAAACCACCTGAGGAAAGACCTAAATGAAGCTGAGGAAGAACTAAGTAGTGGATGGGAAATCAATCTTAATACCTAGATATGTCTGAATATGAAACGCTAAAGAGGTGGGTCTATTATTTAGACTGGTTGCAGTAGGCTGTGTGGAGCACAACATGGCAAAGTAGCACCTCAGCTCAGTGTTGGGAGCAGTTCATAGACTAGCCTTTCAAAATAGCAAGAGTGGAGCTGACTGGTTAATCGTGAGAAGCTGTGATCTAGAACAGCACAAAATGCAATAGCTCCATCAAATGAAGTTTACACAAATACTTCAAGAAATAGGAGCAGGAAGACTAGGGGGGTTCCAGGCGCGAAATAGTCCAGGCCAGTATTATTAGTACAGTGGCCTAGAGATGGGGCCTTCGCTCCTGGAAAAAACTAAAAAAAAAAAAAAAAAAGAAATAGGAGCAAAACCTCAGCTTTGGCTACGTTGCTTTGTGACCTTTTGTATGTTAGGTAGAGCTGGTCATAAGTGAACAGTCACCTTTGTATTGACATTACAAAAAGCGGGGCCATCAGCCCTAACTGCAAAGTACCACTATAGTTGGGGTAATAAGCTTACACGAATCTTTAATATTTGAAATGACCATAAGTCCTTGGATTAATTAATTAATTTTTCTCTGGATGGAAGGCAAGAAGTCTTGCTGGAACTGTTTGTGATCTTGTCCCTGCTCCCATTTCATCTGAATTTACACCCTGCCTAAGATCAAGAGTTCTCAGGTAGAACTGTCCTCCAGCTGTGTACTAGGGTATTAATGTCCCAAACTACTCAAGGTGTATGAGTCCTTTGATCTATTTCACTGCTTAGTAGTCTGCCAGCATGCTCTGGCACTGCCTTTAGGCTGGCTCTTTTCTGATTGGCTGGTGCAGTAACTATACCAATTGGAATATTTGGGGTATTTACCTTGCTGCATTACCAAAAGATAGAGCTGTGCCTGAGGTGGAAGTATAAAATAAGGCAGTGGATTTTAATAGGCACACTCAAATTTATACCTTCAAACTGGCCAACTCAAACTTGAAAATAGTCTTCTTGGATGATTCCTCTTCAGAACATACTAAAAAAACATTAAATTTTTTCCTTCAGATATTTGTAGAATATTCATTCAATAGCCATACATTCATTTGGATGTACAAATGATGACCTGATTGCTAAGAAATCACTCATGTTGTCTGCAGTTGTGCTTGCATGTTAGATCTCATAGAAGATTGTGGTCAGTTTATTTTATTAAATAATAAATTACCTTTCTTTTGAGCCATGCTCCTCCCGCCTTGTCACATTATGTAACAGTGTTAGTTCAGTTCAGTTCAGTTCAGTCGCTCAGTAGTGTCCGACTCTTTGTGACCCCATGAATCACAGCACGCCAGGCCTCCCTGTCCATCACCAACTCCCGGAGTTTACCCAAACTCATGTCCATCGAGTCGGTGATGCCATCCAGCCATCTCATCCTCTGTCATCCCCTTCTCCTCCTGCCCCCAATCCCTCCCAGGATCAGAGTCTTTTCCAACGTGTCAACTCTTCGCATGAGGTAGCCAAAGTATTGGAGTTTCAGCTTTAGCATTAGTCCTTTCAAAGAACACCCAGGACTGATCTCCTTCAGAATGGACTGGTTGCATCTCCTTGCAGTCCAAGGGACTCTCAAGAGTCTTCTCCAACACCACAGTTCAAAAGCATCAATTCTTTAGCACTCAGCTTTCTTCACAGTCCAACTCTCACATCCATGCATGACCACTGGAAAAACCATAGCCTTGACTAGATGGACTTTTGTTAGCAAAGTAATGTCTCTGCTTTTCAA
>NW_011494903.1:10332065-10333225 GCF_000754665.1 Bison bison bison | reverse complement strand
AATGTCTCTGCTTTTCAATATGCTATCTAGGTTGGTCATAACTTTCCTTCCAAGGAGTAAGCATCTTTTAATTTCATGGCTGCAGTCACCATCTGTAGTGATTTTGGAGCCCAGAAAAATAAAGTCTGACACTGTTTCCACTGTTTCCCCGTCTATTTCCCATGAAGTGATGGGACCAGATGCCATGATCTTTGTTTTCTGAATGTTGAGCTTTAAGCCAACTTTTTCACTCTCCACTTTCACTTTCATCAAGAGGCTTTTGAGTTCCTCTTCACTTTCTGCCATAAGGGTGGTATCATCTGCATATCTGAGGTTATTGAGATTTCTCCCGGCAATCTTGATTCCAGCTTGTGCTTCTTCCAGTCCAGAGTTTCTCATGATGTACTCTGCATAGAAGTTAAATAAACAGGGTGACAATATACAGCTTTGACGTACTCCTTTTCCTATTTGGAACCAAATTGCACCTAAATACAAGCAGTAAAACCAAACAAGATAAAACACTGGAAGAGCTGAAAACATGTAATTTTATGTCTTTGGGTTGGGACCTCCATATTTGTGGCTAATAAAAAGAAATATAAGAAGCTGTACTAATTCATTCCATAATGTCAGATCTCTGCTGGTCAGGCAAAAATGAACATGAAGATCTGCACTCACCTTGCTATCTGTGACAGACAGCGTGACCCCATTTAGGTTAAGAGAGGGGCAAGAAGAATTTTCAAAATCTTTGTAACTACCCTGAGAAAAGCATACTTCAAAAAGACACATGCACCCCAATGTTCATTGCAGCACTATTTACAAATAGCCAGGACATGGAAGCAATCTGGATGTCTATCAACAAATGACTAGATAAAGAAGATGTGATATATATATATATATATATACACAAAGGACGATTATGCCACCATAGGAAAGAACAAAATTGGGCCATTTTTATAGACGTGGATGGACTTAGAGATTGTCGTACTGAGTAAAGTAAGTCAGAAAGAGAAAACAAATACTGTATATTAACACATATATATGGCATCAAGAAAAATGATACCTATTTGCAGGACAGAAATAGAGATGCAGATGCAGAGAACAGGCTTGTGCACACAGTTGGGGAAGGAGCGGGTGGGATGAACCGGCAGAATAGCATTGACATGAATACACCACCATGTGTA
>NW_011494903.1:10329553-10331965 GCF_000754665.1 Bison bison bison | reverse complement strand
ACCAGACTGCTAGTGGGAAGTTGCTGTATAGCATAAGGAGCTCAGCTCGGAGCTCTGTGATGACCTAGAGGGGCGGGATGGAGTGGGTGGGAGGGAGACTGAAGGGGAGGGGATGTATGTATACCTATAGCTGATTCACATTGTTGTACAGCAGAAACCAATAAAGCATTGGAAAGCCATTATCCTCCAATTTAAAAACAGAAACACGCAAATAAATAAAAAAAACCTTTATAATGAGGCTCCCTCTGTCCTTGGTATTTCTCTTTTTGGAAACATAATGAAAAGCCCTTTTCAGGGACCAGATATGTATTAAAGGACAGGATCTATTCAAGTGATGAATCCACATTTATTTAATCTGTATAGGCATACGTGTTTGCTCAGTTGCTTCAGTCATGTCCAACTCTTTGCGACCCCATGGACTGTAGCCTGCTGGGCTCCTCTGTCCATGGGATTCTCCAGGCTGAGTACTGGGGTGGGTTGCCATTTCTTCCTCCAGAGGATCTTCCTGACCCACAGAGCTTTCAATTTTAAAAATATTTTTCCACACACTATCCCAGTATGGGACTCAGGATAGTTTTTACCCTCCTTTTATAGATGAAGAACCCATGACTCAGGGAGGTTGAGGGGTTTGCTCATGACCACACAGTGAGTGAGGGGCTGAGGACACACCCAGATCCCACAGCTCTCAGGAGTTCTACCTTGTTCTACAGTTGTGAGCAAAGACTTCATGGTGGTCCCGTCATGACATGACTGGCTCTATACTTGGTCTGTGGCCACCTTGGCAACCAACAGGGCCACCCTTTGGTAAGGAAGAGTCCCACTTGTGCTTATGAGGCTATTCCTTCTCCTGTTGCAGACTCAGAACTGAGGGTCTTCTTAGTATGCCCCCTAGTTAGAGCCTGGCGCATACAAGGCACCCCACAGATATTTGGCTGAAGACCCTGAAATGTCACCAGGGAAAAAAAGAAAGAACTGGCCCAGGTACTCGGCTCATCTACTGGCGCAGGTGACAACTTCCATCTTCAGCTGGTAACACTCTGTTGATTGGCCTGCTTTTGCCAGCTCAGGAGGCTCATTTCTCGCAAAAATGGGCAGGAAAGCGAGTTGTTTTCCAATTTTACTGGAGAGTAATTTCAACTTCTCTAATCACTGCCCAAGTACTGCCAGCCATGTGGAAAATGAAGGCCATCCACTGAGTAAGTTTTTATTCATTCAGAAGTTTGGCTTTGTTTAGTCAGTCCCAAGGGTCTCATTGCAAATATGAGATGTGAGAGCTCAGCCTCGCCAAGAAGTTACTTGATTTACAATGACTGTGTGTGTGTGTGTGAGTGAGAGAGAGAGAGAGAGGGGTGGGGGCCTGGGAGAGACAGAAACAGGGCCTGGGAGTTAGACCTCTCACTCTGTCTTATGGGAGAACTCGCCCCTGGGGCTGGGACAGTGTCTATAGTACCCACTTAAGCCAGCCTGGATCATCAGGGAATGTCTCCTTCAGAAAAAGAACCATGGCAGCAGGAAGACTGTCTCACCCTCCATCACACCAGATTTCTCTGTCATTTTTGGCTGTGCCACATGGCATGCAGAATCTTAGCTCCCTGACCAGGATTCGAACCCATGCCCCCTGCAGTGGAAGTGCAGAGTCTTAACCACTGGACCCCCCAGGGAAGTCCCCAGACTTCACTCTTTGACTCGCTGCTCTGCATGTTACCTAGTCTTAGATCAGTAACTGTCAAGTCGACTTGATACAACATGCCTGTACCAATGGCCAGCTTCCCTCTGTGTAAGTGGGAAATTACCGTGGAAGAAAAGTTGAAACATGGTCCACATTCCAAGTTGCCGGGAGAGCACTGACTAGCTTCAAGACGATATTCCCTCCCCACTATCATGCAGCAGAGATACTCCTTTTTAAATATTATTTTAGGGGACTTTCCGGCCAATCCAGTGGTTAGAACTTCACTTTCCAGTGCAGGGGTTTGATCTCCGGTCAGGGAGCTAAGATCTCACATGCCTCGGGGCCAAAAAAAACCCCACAGAGAACATAAAACAGAAGCAATACTGTGATAAATTCAATAAAGATTTTTAAAATTATTTTAGTTATTGAGGCATCCCCACTTGTATCTTCAGGTTGCAACAAGTCTTAGCAGTTACTACTGGCATAATTGACTTGGGCATTTCCACACGGGTTCCCTTCCAAACGAGATGCCAGTCCAGGTTCGATGCACGATACTGGATGCTTGGGGCTAGTGCACTGGGATGACCCAGAGTGATGGTATGGGGAGGGAGGAGGGAGGAGGGTTCGAGGATGGGGGAACACGATGTATACCTGTGGCGGATTCATTTTGATATTTGGCAAAACTAATACAATTATGTAAAGTTTAAAAATAAAATAAAATTTAAAAAAATAAAATAAAATAA
>NW_011494903.1:10322902-10329453 GCF_000754665.1 Bison bison bison | reverse complement strand
TTTTTTTTTTTTTTTTTTTACTCCTCAACAGAACTCTTGCATGGAAAGCTCTTGGAAGGACTGTGAGGAAATGGACAAGTGGAGAGAAAAATTTTGCTTTTTAAAAAAACCTCCTCACTGTGCTCATTGTAATTTCTGTGTCAGCAGTTTTCCTGTAGGGAGCCTTGATTTTTAATTACTAGAAAAAGCGTAAGCCTCAGCCCACACCTTTGGCCCATGTATGGTGCACCGTGGGAATAGCTCATGAAAAGCAGTGTCATTGCACATTGCAAAGCCCACAGCTCCAAGAACAGACAGACCGCTCAGGGCGTCGTGACGTCGCCTAGTGAGACACGGCTTTAGCACGTGGCCACTACAACTTTAGCCCCAGCAGCTGTTCTTGCCTACCTGTGTAACTGCTCCAGGAGGCCATGAGCCTAGGGATGTCCAGCATCTCTCTCTTTCTCTAAGAAGCTCTCCCAAAACTCAGGCGCACGGAAGCTCAAAGGTTATCTCTTGAGGGGACCAAGAGTGAACTGCCATAGGGCTGCACACCTGGGTCTTGACAGGAGTCGCTGTGGGGAAGGTTCCCATGGCATAGTGGGCCATGCTCTATGGAGGCATGCGGACACCCCAGGTGCTAGAATAGTCCTTGGGAATCTTTTTTTTAATTTAATTATTTACTTATTTAGCTGAACCAGGTTCTAGTTGCAGCGTGTGGGATCTTTAGCTGTGGTATGAGAACTCTCAGCTTCAGCATGAAGGACACAGCTCCCTGACCTGGGATCCAACCTGGGCCTCCGGCACTGGGAGTGCAGAGTACTAGCTACTGGCCTGCCAGGTTAAGTCCGTCATCCTTGTGTGTCTACCTCACACGAAAGATAAACTGCTCCCCAGTCCCCTGAGCAGTATGAGAGGCCCCTGTTTCCAGCAGTGAGAATCAAGTGTCAGGGCAAGGGCCTCATGTTTGGGACGGTCAAAACCTCCCACAGTCAGGTGCCGCGCCGGCTGGCACCTTGGCCGAGGCTGTTCATAACAAGCCCTTGTTCTGAGTTTGGAAGGTCTGTAGAGTTCTTTGTTTTGAGGGGGCCTCTGAGGAGTTGACCACACCTAGCAGAATTCCTCAGAGGCTCCAACAAAGAAGAAGAAACTCTGTTGTGTGCCCAGGGTTTGTGGTTTTGGTTTGCTGAACCACCTGGCCTGGCCCAGGTCTTATCTTGCTCCCACCTTCTAGTGCCTGCTCCCCTGGGCCATTCACCTCAGGCACTCTCTTCCCTACCTCTCTGCCCTTGCCTGCCCTCTCTGCCCAGAGGCAGTCCAGCCTTTCCTGGTTTTGAACTCAGCTCTCCTCCCACCAAGTTTCCTCTGACCCTCTGACTGCAAAGCTTTCACACCTGAGGAGTCTCTGAACACACCTCCCTCCCTGGCCCCGCTTGCTCTTCTATTCCCATCAGAATCGATCTTCACGAAGGCAGCCCCTCAATTCTACTCTGATGCCTCCCCAGGTGCTGGCAGCTGCCACATGCAGGCCAGAAAGGAGGACTCACGGCTCTTGGTTTGCTGTGCTCACCTGTCACTGCTGCCCAGGTAGGCAGGAAAGCATCGTGGCCAAAGACAGACAGTGGAAGCTTCCTAAGAATGCCTGTCACCTTTGGCCCAGGGAAGACTGACGATCCTGACGTCAGGATCGCCTGCCTTCCAGTACTGAACCACTAGAGGGATGGAGGCTCACTGGGGCTACCCCTTCCCAACCCCCACCTGGTTCTGACAGTCCCCCGATTGGGTGGAGGAGGGATGGATATGTGTGGTGACAGCAGGCCAGATCTTTCTTCCTTTTGGCAGAAGGAGGTGGCTAATCGTGCACAGAGGCATGGGGGACTGTTCCCTGGAAATGGGGACCAAAGTGACCAAGGACCCACGGTCAGCGAGGCTGGGAAGTCAATGTCAAGAACAGATTCTGAGAGGGACGGTCATCGGCTGACAAGGGATGACAGCTGAGTGCTGTCGCTGAAGGCGGGTGGCCATAGCAAGCAGGGCATGGGAGTGCCCACTGCACTGTGCAATTTGAGGAATCACAAGTAGGACACTCAGGAAAAGGAAGCCTCTGAAAGGTCAGTAAACAACTAACAAGAGCTACAAGGATGGTGGGGCTAGACCAAGGAAAGTCCATTGTCACCCCTCCCCATCCTGTCCCACCATTCCCTTCTTGTTCTTGGGGCACTATCACTGCGGCTGGGAGGAGAGTGGCCCGACCTGGATTTTAGCCCATCGGAGGCCAACAGGAAGTGATGCAACTCTTCTTGCAGAAAAAAAAGAAGAGATTGGACCACAAAGAAGTGTTTGACCTCGCAATAAATACACTGACACGGGAAGCCACTCCCCTCTGCCCAGCTTTCTGACTTCGGCTTGGCCCCATTGTGCCATCTTTCCCACTGCTGGCACAATAGGTTTCTAGAAGACTGTCCAATTTTCAATTTTTTTAAAGATTATTTCAGGATAAAGATGAATCTGGGGAGTTTCAGGGTGTCCAGTGGCAATGGACAATGGAGGGAGCCCGAGTTCAATCCCTGGTCAGGGAACTAGATCCCACCTGCAGCAACTAAGAGTTCACATGCCTCAGCCGAAGACCTCGCATGCCGCAACTGAGACCCCTGTGCAGCCAAATGAGAAAACTAAAATTAAAAAGATGAATCTTAATGAACCTGTGTACCCACAGGTGCACCTAGAGAAAGCAAGCATGCCCTGTTTAATGCCCCTGTTTCAAGCTTCTCTCTTAAGCAAACCTTCCGACCTCAGCTGTCATCTGGGCCAGGGTTGGACTGGTAACTTAGCATATTGCATTTTAATAATGACTCCATCAATATCATCATAGTTTCAGTCGTGTGTGTGTGTATGTGTGTGTGTGTGTGTGTGTATCACTCTAATGCTTTGCTCCAGGATATGAGGAGCCCTTCTGAGAATGTTTTCTTACTCAATCTCTTCCACCCACTCTGCTCTTGCATCTGCTTACTGTAATGTATTAGTCTTGGGCCCATATCTTTTGTTACTGATAGTTTCAAATGTTGGAAACTCCTTTCTGACGGTCATATCTCCTTTCTTCAATCTTCCATTTTTAAACATCAGAGTTCATCATTTTGAACACTAAGCATTTTGAATGACTTTATTACCTATAGGTTTGATTTCTGAGTTAAGGTGCAGTAAACATATTTAAAAGTGAGTGTCATCTTTAACAGGTTTGATGAGTCTTGGAGATCAAGGGTGGCCTGATGCCACACAGACATGGCTGATGAAGTTCATGTGTTCATTCATGTCCATTTCTTCCTCGTCTCCCATAGATTTACAGAGTTGTTCATCCTCAACAAATTCATAGAGAGTGGTAGAAAACATTCCAGAGTGATTTATCCTCACAAAGAACATGGAACTGGTTTTGAATGACTTGGAGGAACTTTGATCAGGTAATGGGGTGGCTTAGATGGTAAAGAATCTACCTGCAGTACAGAAGACCTGGGTTTGATCCCTGGGTCAGGAAGATCTCCTGGAGAAGGGAATGGTAACCCACTCCAGTACTCTTTCTTGCCTGGAGAATTCCATGGACAGTGGAGCCTGGCAGGCTCTAGTCCATGGGATTGCAAAGAGTCGGACACCACTGAGCAACTAACTCTTTCAACACTTTCAATGGAAACAAAGATAAGCCCTTCTCCTTGGGATTTGGGCACAGTGCAGAGTGCATATGCTCATTGCATGAGACTGGAGCATGGACCATGGAGCATGGACCAGAGGGTCAATGACTTGGGTTCAAGTCCTGGATCTCTCACTGATAGGAAGTGTGCATGATCCAAGGATAATTGAGACTGGAATAGACCAAAGTCAAGCCATTTAAAATGAATTAAAATTTTAAGCAAGGCTTCTTTTTAATATAAAAAATGAAGATACAAGTTATAAAAATAAAATTTTATCGTATCCAACAGAACATAGATTATAGTTGCAACTATATGTTCATTCTTAGGATGAACGCAAATAAATCTCACGTGGACATTTTGGCATAATTTTAAACTAAAATGATATGTGGCATGATACAACAGCCTTCACTTCATGTGTAATTTAATAGCAAATTTTTTTTTTGGCAAACATGCTAGAAAGTTTCATTCATTTTTCCAAGGCACTCTCATAATTTCTTGACATATAAATTATTGTTTTTTGAACCCCACATCCTGTTACAATCCCTGCTGATTTTTGTTCTCCAAATATTAACTGGTTTACCTAGTTCATCAGTGATTCTTCATGCATTTTCAGCAATACTTCAGTTCTTCCATCAACTTTATAGACTCTTGTATCTTTTGAAATAATTGCAACTGTTTTCAATTGGCATTCTTACTTGCATTGCACTGCATCCCTTCATTGTTTTTTATTTTGAAATTTTAGGCTTACAGAAAAATTGCACGCACAGTACAGAGTTCCTGGGTACCCATTACCCAGTATCCCCCTAATTTTAGCAACTTTCAAAGCTAGGGTGAGTGATCAAAGCCAGAACATCACATTGGCACATGATTGTTAACTAAACTGTAACCCTTATTCAAACGACACCAGTTTTTCCACGCATATTCTGTTTTCTGTGTCAGCATCCAGTCCAGGAGCTCCCACTGCATTTAGTGGTTATGTCTACTCAGTGCCCCCAATCTGTGAGCTTCCTCAGTCTTGCCTTGTCATTCATGACCTTGACATTTTAGAATAGTACTAGCCCATTATTTTGTATACAGTCTCTCCATTTGGTGTGTTTCTGATGTTTTCTCAGGATTCAGTTGAGGTTATAGATTTCTGGTGAGATCTCAGGAGTCTGTGCATCCTGCCTGGGGCTATGTGATATTGATGTGTTCTCTTACTGACGATGTTTACTCTGTTTATTCGTTAAGATGATGCTACAGGGTTTCTCCACGGTAGAGTCACTGTTTCTCCTTCATTAACCAAAGTCTTGAGAGACAGATGTGCAGAGGCTGGATTTTTCCTATTTTTCTTGAAATGTTCATTCTCTAATTTTAGCATCCATAGATGTATCTTGGATTATTACTTGGCAAGTGGTAATTTTCCTATTTCCCTCATTCCTTCTACATTTATTAATTGGAATTTGGATTTTGAAGGCTTAGTATGAAAAAAGAATATAAAATATCTCATTAACTTTTATATGATTACATGTTGAAATGTCAATTTTAAGATATATTGAGTTAAACAAAACATATTATTAAAATTAGCTTCCCTTGTTTCTTTTTATCTTATCTTTTTTTTCTGTTTTTTTGACCACATGATGCAGCTTGCAGGATCTTAGTTCTGACCAGGGATTGAAGTTGAACCCCCAGAAATGGAAGCTCAGAGTCCTAATTACCTCTTTTTACTTTTTATGATGTGGCTACTATTAACCGAAAAACTCAAAATTATATATGTGGATACACCTGTGGCTCATATTACTTTTTTATAGGACAGCACTGCCCTCGGGACTCAGATGGTGAACGCTCTGCCTATCTCCTAGGATGATTGTGAGAATTAGATGTGAGTGTTAGTTATACAAACTGTTTGGCATAGTGCCCAGCATAAAGTAAGAACTCAGTAAAAATTGGCTATTACTGAGTTCAGAAAGAACGGTCACTCTTGTGACTTCTTTTTGACTTCTCAGGGGAACACCAATGTTTTCCTTAAGAACTTCATTCCCTCAGGACTTCCCTAAGAGGAGGATAGCCTGCTGTAGGCATTGAGCTCTCCTCAGACCTGGAGGGTATGTGTTTTAGTTGAGAGCCAGTAGAGAAAACCAAGGCTTGCTTTGGGAAAACTGGGCTGGTCTCTGATTTCTAATAGGAAATCAAAGAAGGTGAGAGAGAGGGAAGAAACCATACTAAGTCAGCCTCTGAGATGCATCTGCCTTGTGGGACTGATGCCTAAATGAAAAGAGCTTGGTGAATGACGGACTCATGTTAGGGCTTTAGTCATCAGTGATGGATAGTCTGTTTACAAGGCATCTCTTCATTCTCCATCAGCCCTGCAGGTAAGGCCACTTGGTGCTCCCCCTTATTCTGGGGCATAACTGACAAAGGCGCCAGGCTGACTCTGTGTACCAAAATATGCTTTTCCATTTATTAGCCTCCCAGGTATAGTCTCCTCCTGATGGCAGTTAGGACACAAGCCTAATTCCCTTCATCTAATGACTGGCAGTGCTGGCAAAGATTCTCTGGATCTGTTATTTCAGCCTAGAAGTTATTTGGCCTACAGGCAAAAAAAAATTATGAAAAATCATGAGATGATGAGTATTCCACATATGTCTCTGTAAAGATACATGGATAATTACTGAAACCACTTTATTCAACCACCTTATGTAAGTAGTCTTTACCACATCTTAGGGATGATTCAAAGTCTTTCCTTATAATAAGTTAATCTTCATGTCAACCCTGTGAGGTAGATACTGTCATTATCCCTACTTTACAGATAAGGAAACAGAGGCTCAGAGAGGTTAAGTTACTTTCCCAAGATCACACAGCTGGTTAGTGGCTAGAACTGGGATTTTAACCCAGGTAGTCTGGCTCCCGAGG
>NW_011494903.1:10320135-10322802 GCF_000754665.1 Bison bison bison | reverse complement strand
CTGGGATTTAAACCCAGGCAGGCTGGCTCCAGAGTCTGTGCTCTCAACTATGACTCATATTGCCTCCTGCCCCAAAAAGGAAAAAACATCAATAGTAGCTTTGTATTTGAGGTTTTAAAATTAAGGCCTATGGAGATGTTTGCTCACCTTAATGGGTAATTGCTCCCCTTTTCACAAACTGGCAGGACTCCATTTTCCAGAGGAGGAAATTGAGAGGATAGGATGAAGGGTTGTCTGTGCTTTTCCCAAGGCCGGGGGCAGTTGTTTTTAAGGACAATTATACACAAAGACGAGAGACAGCCTTCTAACTGGTTGTCCCTTAAAGAGTGAATAGTTCAGCTGGGTGGATATGTCTGTGTCTAGTCCTCTGGCTTTCTATATTTTGTGTGCTATCATTTGCTAAAGATATGACAGCGTGCTCTTTGCTTGGGTTTGCAGCTAGGAGATCTATATGTGTTTTCCCACCTCCCCCAGGAATGCAGCCAGAAAAAGTCATGGCATCCAGGAGCCATCTGGGAACGCTTCCCAGCCCTGCTCCACACTGGGGCCCCGAGCCAGCTGCACACACCCACCAGCTCCAGCCTTCACCTGGATTAGACTCAGCCCAAAGAGCTCTGTCACCAAGGATGATTCATCTGGGATCCTGGCTATTCAGATCCTGGCAGGTGGTCCTCTGGGAGGGGAGAGGCTGAGGATAAAGCTCTGCATTCAGTGTGTAGGGTTCAAAGTTGACCTGCAACTTTGATTCAGCCACCACCAGGCTCTGAAAGTGTGAATGCATTCCTAACTTTGATTGCTTCCAAACTCCTTTGTCTTACCTGAGAAATGAGGGTAATGGCACCTTAGCTCATATCAGCTAAGCTAGCAGACCTGCTTAGAGGTAGGTGAGAGATCTAGAGAGGCACAGAAGAGCCTCTTGACGTGTTTTCATTACATTTACTTAGGCGGTGGAATCGTAGGAGTTGAGGTGTTATCAGAAAACAGGCAGCACACTCAAACAAGAATAACCGGGATTTTAATGGACAAAGGCATGGACAAGTTAAGGGAATCCAGAAGGCAAAATGAAACATGCCAAGGCCATCAACAGCAGGGAGCTGTAACTATCCCAGGGCAGAGTAAGCATAAGGAAGCTATATCTACAGAGAGAGGGCATGTGATTATATGATGGACTAGAGAAATCCTCTGGTAGGAAGTAAGACCTTAGATAGAGCAGCAGAGTCACTGTCAGCCTAGAGCCCAAAGAAGAAGCCAGAGGGATTAAAGATTACTCGATGTTGTCCTGCCTCCTATCTCCGGCTGGTAGTAGGCACTGTCAAACCCAACCAGAAGGCAGGAGGCAAGGAGCACAACAGGAGGTCAGCCTCCTGAGGCAAGAAGGAAGGTAGTGAAAGCGGATCTGGAAGGCAGGCAGGACTACCCAGTCTGGACAACACACATTAGTATCACTTTGGGCTTCCAGGATTGGATGCGTTTGCTTTTTAGAGGTCTTGCACTATGAAAAGTCAGATATGCTTGTTATAGACAGCCAAACAGAAGAATGACTGAAGAATGGTTCATGCTACAGTGTCAGACTTTATTTTTTGGGGCTTCAAAATCACTGCAGATGGTGACTGCAGCCATGAAATTAAAAGACGCTTACTCCTTGGAAGGAAAGTCATGACCAACCTAGATAGCATATTCAAAAGCAGAGACATTTGCCAACAAAGGTCCGTCTAGTCAAGGCTCTGGTTTTTCCTGTGGTCATGTATGGATGTGAGAGTTGGACTGTAAAGAAGGCTGAGTGCCGAAGAATTGATGCTTTTGAACTATGGTGTTGGAGAAGACTCTTGCGAGTCCCTTGGACTGCAAGGAGATCCAACCAGTCCATTCTGAAGGAGATCAGCCCTGGGTGTTCTTTGGAAGGACTGATGCTAAAGCTGAAACTCCAGTACTTTGGCCACCTCACGTGAAGAATTGACTCATTGGAAAAGACTCTGATGCTGGGAGGGATTGGGGGCAGGAGGAGAAGGGGACGACAGAGGATGAGATGGCTGGATGGCCTCATCGACTCAATGGACGTGAGTCTGAGTGAACTCTGGGAGTTGGTGATGGACAGGGAGGCCTGGCATGCTGTGATTCACGGGGTCGCAAAGAGTTGGACACGACCGAGCGATTGAACTGAACTGAACATGTTACAAAAACAGTATGTTTTTTAGGTACCTTTCTTGGCCAAATCAAGAAGTCCAGCAGCGATTCAAAGTAAGAATGAAATAATACTAAAATATTATCTAACATTGCCCAGTATCAGGCAATTAACTAAATGGTCTGTGTACATTACCTCCCAATATCATCAGTGCCACCTCACTGTGCTATTGCTACTTGCTCATTCACTCAAAAAATATTTTCTGAGTACCTGTCTTGTGCCAGGCACTGTGTCAGTAACTGAAGATTACATTTCCAAACAAGATAGATGGATTTTCCACCATGACGCTTGCAGTCTATCTTAAAAAGCAGACATTAAACAATTTCAGAAAGCATTACAAGCAGCTGAGATAAGTACTTTAAAAGTATATAGTACCATGACAGATGAAACTATTTGCAGGGCAGGAATAGAGACGCAGATGCAGATAACGGATGTGTGGACACGGAGGGTGGGAGAGGGTGGGTGGGGCAAATGTGGAGGCTGGG
>NW_011494903.1:10319315-10319994 GCF_000754665.1 Bison bison bison | reverse complement strand
CTCTGCCATGTGTAAAACAGACACCTCGTGCGAAGCTGCTGTATAGCACAGGGAGCTCAGCTCGGTGCTCTGTGATGACCTAGATGAGTGGGAAGTGGGGGAGGTGGTGGGAGGGACGTCCAAGAGGGAGGGGATACACGTATACACCTAGCTGATTCACTCTGTTGTACAGCAGAAACTAACACAACATTGCAAAGCAACTATACCCCAATTTTTAAAAAGGTAAGTAGTATTGTGAAATGACACCTAACCCAATTTGAGAGAAAGGACAGGCTTCCTGGAGGAGGGGAGGTCTAAGCAGAGTTATGAAGAATAAGTAGGAATTGGATGAGGGGCAAATTGAGGTAGAAAAAGAGCCTCCAAGGCAAAGGAGGCAAAATTTTTTGAATTCCATGGAATGAAAGAGCACGGGTGGAAAGGCACAGGGTGAGGGGCCAAGTAGGCAGGCCAAGGATGCGGCTTGTTATCCCAAGCATGGTCTTCGTGCTCTGAAGGGTTCCAAGCATGGTGGTCTAAGCTTTCAGAAAAATGATCAGCTTTCCTGTGGAGCACGAGCCTGAGAATAGAGAGCCAGTCTTGGTGCTCGGTTCATTTAGGTGGTTTTCCAATAGCTGCTGCTAAGTTGCTTCAGTCATGTCCAACTCTGTGCGACCCCAGAGATGGCAGCCCACCAGGCTCC
>NW_011494903.1:10315476-10319215 GCF_000754665.1 Bison bison bison | reverse complement strand
CCCCCGTCTCTGGGATTCTCCAGGCAGGAACACTGGAGTGGGTTGCCATTTCCTTCTCCAATGCATGAAAGTGAAAAGTAAAAGTGAAGTTGCTCAGTCGTGTCCTACTGCTAACAACCCTGTGGGCTGCAGCCTATCAGGCTCCTCCGTCCATGGGATTTTCCAGGCAAGAGTACTGGAGTGGGGTACCATTGCCTTCTCCGGGTTTCCAGTAGAGAACCTCCTAAATCGAGGGTTGAATTGACAAGCTTTCTCTGTGAAGGACCAGAGAGTAAATATTTTCTGCTTTGTGGGCCATATGATTTTTGTGGCAACTACTCTACTCTTGCAATACAATACAAATATGGATAGGTAATCCATAAAAGCTGAGTGTGGTTGTGTTCCAGTAAAACTTGGTTGCCAACCCCTGGTGGTAGACAAAAGATGAAGGTAGAGCCTACAGGTACTTGAGAAAGACTGATGGGATGTACTTTTTGGAGATGAGGGATGAGACTTTTGGTTTGGGCAAGTGGACAAGCTCTGATACTAGAGCCTTGTTTACTGGGATAGCTAAAGAACACATGAGAAATCTGGAGGAAAAGAACTTAAATTCACTTTGTACTTACATTGTTTGAGGTATCTCATTGTATGAGATACACAAGTGGAGAGACATTAATGTTGAGAAGGAAGAAGAAGGGGGTGTTGATTTTAGGAAAGATCTATTACTCTTGAGGTAGGAAGTTAAAGGAGCTCCTGTCTCATAACTTTTATGTTATCTGAGAATTAGAAAGCAAGATCACCTCAAAAAAAAAGAGAGTAGGACAAGGATAAGACAAGAGGAATCAGAAATTTGAACATAGTGGAGAAGGTTTGAAATACTCTGTAGGTGGGAGAGTCAGTTGACTAGTGAAATGGTTATGGAATACTGTTTAAAACCAGTTGAGATGGGCCACCAGGAACTTACCATCTACTTGGGTATATTTTTTTCCCATCAATGATTTAACTGGGTATACTAAGGTATAGGCTCAGGGAGTCCCTTGGACAGCAAGGAGATCGAACCAGTCAATCCTAGAGGAAACCAGTCCTGAATATTCATGTGAAGGACTGATGCTAAAGCTGAAGCTCCAATACTTTGGCGACCTGATGAGAAGAGCCAACTCATTGGAAAAGACCCTGATGCTGGGAAAGACTGAAGGCAGGAGGAGAAGGGGACAGCTGAGGATGAGATGGTTGGATAGCATCACCGACTCAATGGACATGAGTTTGAGCAATCTTCTGGAGATGGTGAAGGACAGGCAAGTCTGGTGTATGTAGTCCATGGGGTCGCCAAGAGTCAGACACGACTGAGTGACTGAACTAAACATATAGGTTCAGGGAAGGGCCCGTTTTATCCTGGATTGGTGCTTTCCAGGTAGGTGCAACCAAGGCATAAGACAATTTGGTTAGAAAGTAATGGAAATGGGGACTTCCTTGGTGGTCCAATGGCTAAGACTCCAAGCTCCCAATGCAGTAGGCCAGTGTTCCATCCCTGGTCAGGGAACTAGATCCCACATGCCACAAAGAAGGTTGAAGATCCTGCGGGCTGGAGCTAAGACTCAGCACAACCAAATAAATAAATATTAAAAAAAGGGGGATGATGGAAATGATAGGTTTTAAAATAAAAGCATGGGGGTCCCTCACCTCGCTCCTGACCCTGGGTTATAGGTGATGCTTGTTATGACCAAATAAACAGACTTTTCTAGAGAGAGTTGTGGGGGGAAGTTGCATCTTCAGCAAAAGTGAGAGTCTAGGGTTGGGAAAAGCATCTAGAGAAGAAATGGGATAGTGTTGTGGGGATACTTGTTGAGGAGGGAGTGGGGGTGCTGATTGGCAGTGCAGGGGACAGGGTGGGAAAGGAGAATGCATTGAGCCTGTGGCAGAATATCATGGGGATGAGAGCGTGGCAAACAGCAGAAAACCCAAGACAGCTTAGTGCAGAAGGCACTGCGCTTGCCAAGTCTCCAGTGTCTCTTGCAGGCTGTGGAGCACTCAAGCCGCCCAGGACTCAGCTCAGATGTAGAAAATAGAAAGGGGCCATGGTAGTGCCAAGCTTGCTTCCACTAATCGCCTGTGAAGTGCTGACAGCTGTGCTTGGCGGCATGTGTGTGGTCATCTAGGAGGCGGAGGGCAAGCAGCATTGCATCACCAGGGCTCGGCGTCTGGGCCAGCTTGCCCAAGGTCACCCTGCAGACATTGGCAAAGACTAACTGGTCATCAGCACTTGTGCTATTAATTAGGATTGCTCTACTTCATCTGGCTGAATCAGGGTCCAGATTTTTCTGGTGTCCTCTGCATTCTATGCGTGCTGTCTGAGAACCAGGGCCAGGGCTAGGATGAGGCAGGAGAGGTGCTTCGGGCACAAATTAGGAGGCCTTTCTTCACTCTCAGTGTCAGGCACCACACTGCGTGTGCATGCCTCCTACAATTCTGAACCTCATCCTGGTTCCTAGCCCAGTAGAAAACTCATATAAAATGCTATCTATGGAAACATTCACTTTGATTTTAGATAAAGGTTTGCCATTGGCGATTCTAAGGAGAAAACTTCGTTTTGGAATAAACTCTGAGTCCTTGTTAGAAAAAAAAAAAAAACTTGTGCAAAGAAGCAAACTTTGGACAACTTGGCTATGTGACGCTCTACATTACTATATTTTCTGTGAACTTTTTTGATCTCAAGAAAAGCCCTTTCTTGCAGATTCATGCTGGAGATACAATATTGATAAGCCCCATGACATTCTGACTGATGGTAGATGCCTCAAAAGACTTTAACAAGAAAAACATCATTCTTTAAGGAGCATTTGGAATTTATCATAAGGAATTAATTTATAAGTCTGCTGCCTTCATTGGAGAATATTTCCTCTGCTCTGGCCTGAGACAAAGATATGTTTGCTCTCTTCAATGACAAGGAAACATGGACACTCAAGTCCTAAAGTCAGTTTTCCTATCCTCAGAGCCCACAGTCCTGTGACACAGTGTCTTGATTGTGAAAAACATGTGTTCTATATTATACAATAGATAGAATTAGCATTTCTGAAATGATGGACAGAAAAACAGCTACCCCACCAAGCCTACAGGATCTTTTCCCACTGCCTTTCCAAAGCACTCTGTGTATCCCCATTGGAAGCCCTTCTAGGAGAGTCAAGTGGGAAAGTTGATGCCTACGAGTCTCCTTTGGGCTCTAGAATTCTGAGATCTTGTCATCTTATGTTTGGCCTTCATTCATTCGTGGGTTTCTTTTTTCTTTTCCTCTCTTTATTTCCAGATGGTCTGATTGTCTATGTTACAAAAGCAAATTATTTAACAGAAATTTAGGTTATTTGCTTTGTTGATAAGTACACAGTGAAGTGGAAAAGATGATTCACTTCTCCCTGGATTCATGAGAAATTTTAACAAATTGAGAAAATGGGCATTTAATGTTATTTTTAACAATGTTCTATTAATCAGAAATGAGAAGGCACCATGCCTTAAATAGAAGCCACCACTATGATCCCTGGGGCTCTTTTCAAGCAACAGCCCTACGAGGAGCCTGCTCAGATATGCCATTCGAAGGAAAGAATCACTCATCATTTGCTAAAACCAAACAAAATGAAGATATTCTTCATATTTTCCAATATGGCGCTAGTGCTAAAGGACCCCCCTGCCGACGCAAGAGACTTAAGAGACACGGGTTCAATCCCTGGGTCAGGAAGATCCCCTAGAGAAGGGCGTGGCAACCCACTCCAGT
>NW_011494903.1:10310054-10315376 GCF_000754665.1 Bison bison bison | reverse complement strand
CGCAAGAGACTTAAGAGACACGGGTTCAATCCCTGGGTCAGGAAGATCCCCTAGAGAAGGGCGTGGCATCCCTCCCCAGTATTCTTGCCTGGGGAATTCCATGGACAGAGGAGCATGGTGGGAGATGGTCCATGGGGCTGCAAAGAGTGGATCACGACTCAAGTGACTTAGCACAAGGTCATGTTTGGAATATGGGGTGTTTTCACTGGATCTGGCTTTCTCAAGTTCATTATATCCTATCTTCAAAGGCTCTACTTTTGGGGAACTTCACTGACTGGTTCATTGCTCTTGAACATAGCAGACACACCAAATGTATTTCTTAGGTCTGGCCCACTAATTCGTACATCAAGAAAATAAGTCATTAATGATGATTTATTGACAGCCTTATCAACCACCCTTGGTGATCCTTGCTGTACAATGAGATGAAACGTAAAGCATCTTATTCATGGACATTCAACTACAGACCGAAATCACCATCCAAAGAACTGTTGCTCTCACCTTCTCCTATTTGAAAAGATCTTTAAATTTTTTGAAAGTACTTTTGCATCTATGATCTCACTGGGAACTCAAGATCCTAATCAGAACTTTAGAGGCACGTGTTATTATTCCCATCTTAGAGAAGCTTGTGGGAGGTTACTCCACACCTCATTGTGTTACTGTGATTGGTCACAGAATATGGTGCTGGCTCTCTGTTGCTTTCTTAGGCTGGGTATCATTGTGTGTGTGCTTAGTCGCTCAGTTGTGTCCAACTCTTTGCAACCCCATGAACTGGAGCCCGCCAGGCTCCTCAGTCCATGGGGATTTGCCAGGCAAGAATACTGGAGTGAGTCGCCATGCCACCTGCCTTTTATTTCCGTGTCCATTTTAGCTGTTCCAGTCAAGACAGGTGCTAAAATTAGCAAAAGAGACAGTGAGGCCTAAAGACGTAAAATTAGAAAAATAAAACAAGAAAACAGAAGAGATAGACTAGTAATATATTTGTTTTTATAATTGCTTTTTTTTGGCGATTATTAAGTGAAGATATCTGGAAGCAGAAGTATCTGAGGAAGGAGCAAAAATAGCATTTGATTGACTTAGAACGATGCCTTTTCATAAGTAAGCAGAGCAGAACAGAACAAGGGAGGCAATCAGCGGGGGAGTTAGGAGTTCGGAATGAGAATGTGTTGTGTACAAGATGAGAAGCGGGGAAATATCTTACCTAAATAGTCTACAAATTTAGATACAGAGTGACTTGACTGAATTGCAACAAGGTGGGAATGGGAAAGGGGGAACACAAGCTCCCAACTTCTGGGGGGAAAGTATCTTTTACATCTGTGCCAAGGTGGTAGACACCCTAAGCCCCAAGAAGAACCTCACATCCTGTCTCTTGTGTGAATCAAAATAGAGTCATTATAAAACAAAACCTATGTATATATGGAACTAAAATAGCTTCTCCTTAGATATGCTGATTGCAAAATACTGGTAACGTTCATCAAAGCTTTACCTCTCTCCCTTCCTCTTTCTTGGTGCCCTAAACACATGACAGAATTCAGCACCGGACAGAGTTATTGAATCATCTGTATAAATTGTGAAAGTAACAAGGATATCTATACTTGTAGTGTATAAATTATTTTTTTCCTGCCAAAAACTGTAAAAAATTACCTTGGCAACCAAGACTTACTTAGTATAAATGGAAGGCTGAATCAAAGATATAAAATAACAGATCATTTAACCACCTAAATAAATAGAAGGAGAGATAATATATTCCCATTCTGCCCATGTGGTATGATTATTACAACATTGAAAACAACAAAACACAATCGCACAAGTTCTAATGCCGTGTTCATGGATACAGTTAAACACCTGATTTTCAATATAAATGGCATGGGATGACAGATACTTAAACCTTTCCCCCAAGCAAGTATTTTAAAATAGGATGCATCAAATGACAGGCCCATTCTGTATATTGACTAACCAAAGATTTGGCCTGAGACAGAATAAATATTGCAAATTTTTCATCTAGGTTTAAAATAAAGTCTATCACCACTATGACCAAATACTAGAATGTGAGCTAACTTGGCCTCCCTTCCATTTTTAAAGTCTCTCTATATCAGTGTTTCTACAAGTGTCTTCTGGAAGCCACCCAAGTCACAGTCACTGGCGTACTGGTTAAATGCAGTACCCAGAGCCCCTTCACAGACTCAGCGTACATGGTCTGGGGGGTGGGGCGGGGATCCGGGGTGGGGGCGGTGAGGACGAGTCCAGATTCAAATTTTCAAATCTCTTGGGGTGCCTTAAACACATTCCAGATTAAGATCTGCTGAATTAATGTTTTACTATCATGGTTCTTTAAATTTAAGCCCTTCCTTGGCCTTGGGATGGCTCATTCCAAGGTAAGTTCAGAAATGAAAGATTTAGTAGCCAGGAATTTGCAGAAGAAAGGTAAACAGGAAGCTAGAATCTGTTCTGGAGATCAAATGAACCCACAGAGGCTGGGAGGAAACAGGGAATTAAGCCAGTTGTTAACTAAGGCTCCTCCTCCTTCCCCCGGGAAACATACTTGGAAGAACAACTGAAGAGGAAAGATGGAAACCAATCTTCAAGATTTCATATGAGCTGGTGATGAAACATCCAATTTTATTCCAGCTGCCTGGTGAGGGTAGATTCTTCTTCATAGAGGGGAAAGCTCAGAGGTCAACCAAAGCCGTGATAGGCCATAGGAATCCGTTCAGACTCACCCAGAGAATGCTGTATTCTTTTACCTTACCACTGACACGACTGTAGCCCAGGATCATACATTTCCCCCCTCAGGTCATTATTTTAATCTTTGTTTGTCCCTAAACCTTAGGTTTTCTAGACCAACCTCCTCCTGCCCATTATGTATATTATGAGCAATAAATTAAAACAGCAACTTGGTTAGATGTGCTAATCTGTGACTAAATATTTAACAAAGGGGCAGAAAAATTTACATTTTGATCTTCAAACACTGGAAAATAAATGCCCTCAATTGTGAGCTTTCCAAATTGGCAAGACTGCAAGGGCAAAACAAAATTTCCATCCGTTTGACTGACCCCTTGAGAGGTGAGCTATTATTAGCAAGCAAGAACTTGCCAGAATCTATCTGGAAAATATCGGACGAAAAGTGATTGAAACGAAAAGTGTGTATTTTCAGCTGGTCAGTGGAGCCATGTCTGAATGAGACAGATGATACAATATTACATATGCATATATAATGTTTATGCCTACACATCATGCATACAATATATCATATAGGTCTATGTATTGAATGATTCATTTTAATTCAGCAGATATTTGTTGAATGGCTGTTGAGTTGGACACTAAGCAGTGCTAGGTTTGGGGAACACAAACAATGAGATCTACATTCTCTTAGCTCCAGGAACTCACAAGTTGGAAATGTGTGAGAAGGATCACCGATTTCTACAACTTCATGCAACCTGACAAAGGTGATATTAGCCACTCGCAGAAAAGAAGCCTTCCTTGAAAAGCTGTTTACCTCTTCAGGAGTTCAGCAGACATAGGAGGTGGGGAGTGTCCTTCTGGCAGAAGAAACAGAATTTACAGGTGAGGAGTGCATGGCTGGGATGCAGGGATTGGGAATGGGTTGGGTAAGGGACAGTAGTGCTTGTGGTTTGAATGATAAGTTCATATACATATTGACTCATTCAGCAAACTCTCAATGGTGTTGAAGGGGATAGGCGCTGGGTACAGAGGCAGAGGAGACATGGCTTGCCCTGTCATGGCTCATGTGATAGGAAGAGAGTGGTGGAATACAGGATGGTGACTGCGAACCAGGCAGAAACCACCAGTCCTGTTTGATTCTCGATGGATTTTTTTTTTTTTGGTGTTCCAATGATACCTTTCTAGGTAATAGCTGCCATTTCATCGAGCACCTCCCAAATGCTATGCTGAGTCGCTAGCTATCAATATGTTACTGCTGATCCTTACAAAACCCCTGCATGAAGGGTAGTTTTTTTATGTACAGATAGAGAAACTCTGGATGCCTAAGATTGCATTGCTTGTAATCCATGAAGCTTGGATTTGTACAGACATTGATCTCACTGACCCGGTAATTATAAATGTTGAAGAACAGCTGAATTCAAGTACTTCCCCACCCTACACCCTGCCAAATATACCATCTCAAAATGACTTGGGACCACTCTGGCCTCTGAGGCTGTGAGACAGCTCTGCAGAATCCTTGCAGGTGATTTATGTCTGTCTGCTCTTCCAAGAGACCAGAGCTTATTGCCTTGCCGGGCAAAGCTGCAGCGACTCCCTGCCCCACCCATCTGTATCCCCCCAAAGCAAAGATTCCAATTACTGCTCTGCAGAAAATGTCAAAAGCATTACTCAACTATTCATTATCCCAGGTTTTGTAATTTTTCATATGTTTTTACTCTTATCTGCTAGCACTTGAAAAAGACCAGCTTTTTCCTCTTAAGGGAGCTTAATTTGCAGAGCTATGCAGTCTCCCTATTATGTTCTTATCACCCTCTCCCTGTGGTAGGCAGAATGACAAGGATGACAAAAAAAGAACCAAAAAATATTTGAAGGCCTTCCTGAAAATCCACGAGAATGAGGAATCCGAAAAGCCAGAGGCTTCTGTTCCTGGAGTGACCTGGAACAAGGCCGAGGGCGGCGGGCATTAACCGTCACTCATAACTCACTCAGCAAGGACTCTTGGCCCTACTCAACATGACCACCACCCCGGGGCCACGGGACTTTGAGGATTTCTTTGAGTGGTTTAACTGGGGGATTAAGCAGCTCTGAGGTGCCAAGGGGTTCCTCTGAAATTCTTGAAATTCTTATTACGAGTGTTAAATTAACTTTGGTATCCCAAAGACCAGAGGCCAAGGGTGGCTTGGGGTGGCTTAGTCCTTCCCCCCCACCTCCCGTCTCCTTTGGCCTCTCTGCCCCATTTTTGTATTATACAGCGCATGGCATTTCTCTCAGTGCCGTGTAAAGTGCTGTGCAAAGGCCACTTCCAGTCCCCTAGCTCCCGCTCTTCCACCTAGATGGCGCCCCAAGCCCCGCCATCTGGAAATTCTGAGCTGCCATCTCGCTCCATCCTTTCCTCCCCAGGATACCCAGATTTCCGAAGCCAGCGCCCGGGGGGGCTCCGAATTCACCCGCAGGGACTCTCTGCCGGCGGGAGTGCGGGGCTCGGGGGAATCCCCGCCCACTTGGTCATTCCTGCAGGGGAATCCCCGCCCCCCGTCCCTGTCACTCCAGGAAGGGAGTTCCCGCCCCTCGAATCTACCAGAGGGAGGGAATCCCCGCCCATCCAGGAGGCTCGGCAGAGCCCCAGCGCCGCGCAGCTGGGAC
>NW_011494903.1:10277705-10309709 GCF_000754665.1 Bison bison bison | reverse complement strand
GAGGCTTGGCACCCCCGAAACCTCGTGCGCCCAGGAAAGTTTAGTGACAAATCCAGGTGCCGGAATCCCAGCCCCAGGGAGGCGATGAGTAGGGGCGCGGAACCCCGGTCCCACACTGGGCGGTGCAAACTCCGGGTTCATCCGGCCGGGGGCAGGGAGGACGCGGCCGCGGGAAGAGGGCCGGACGGAACGGCCTGGGGACAGCGGGGACAACCCGAGACGCACTGCCGGCCACATTCAGGACAGGGCCTGAAGCCCCTGCCCGGGCGCGCGCCCTGGATCCCCATCCCCCGGCCATCGCCAGGTCTCCTCTCGGGCGGAGGTACTCAGGTGCTCTGGCCTCAGGTTCTGCCTTGGGGATCAAGGCAGCACCTGAGCACCTCCCGTGCCTACTCATCTCTTGCCCCCTTCCTGCCTGGAGAAGAGACACGCGGCGCCAGGGCAGGGCGCGCGAAGAGCAAGGGCATCTTTGGGAGGTATTGGTGTCTGCCAGAGAGATGGGTAACTGCAGTTGGGAAAATCCTGCTGGGCCTTCTCTCCCCCTGAAGTCCAGGTCCTCCGCAAACCTGGCCTTCTTTCTCCTCTTTTCTCTCTCCCTTGCTCTCCAGTGTGTGTTGAGGTTTTAGATCTTTGGGCTGGTTGTCCTCCTGCTGTGCTGAATTGGGTGCGGGAGGGTCTAGGGTCCCTGGCTGGAGTTGCCAGAAGCTTGTCCTCAGCAGCCCTGATCTGTGCCAAGACCTTGATAAGGGGATACTGGAGTGTGAAGAGGACAAGGTCTGGCACAGGCTGGAATGGCAGGCATGAGGGCATTCCACAGCTGCAGACGTGCCCTGGGACTGTAGGTGGAGGAGTGCTGGGGAAAGGAGCAGCTTCTTGCAGCTTGCGCAGGCTCTTGCCTCTTACCATCTGAGCCACCATGGGGTTCCCTGGTGGCTCAGATGGGAAAAAAAAAATCTGCCTGCAATGCGGGAGACCTGGGTTTGATCCCTGGGTCTGGAAGATCCTCTGGAGAAGGGAATGGCATCCCACTCCAGTATTCTTGCCTGGAGAATTCCATGGACAGAGGAGCCAGGCGGTCTACAGTCCGTGGGGTCGCAAAGAGTCAGACATGACTGAGCCTTTCACAGAGGCCAAGCGCTTTGTATGGATATGTTTTTCTTGACAAGTCATGATGGAGGTGGTTGCAGAAACTCATATTCTGGGTCTGCTTTTACAAGAGCCCCCGCTGGACCTTCCGTGCTGTTGGTCCTTCCCCAGTGAGGCCTCCCCAACTCAGTCTGCTCTGAACTTGGGCTCTAGGGACCTGGTTTTCTACCTACACTAGGGTTAGCTTTTCTGGTCTGTGACTTCTGAGTGGGGGTCGAGTAGGAACCGGCTGGCAGATGTGGTGTAAGACGTCTGCTTTTAGGGGCAGAATAGAGTGTCCCAGAACATACCGTTGCCTGGAAGTGGTAGTTTTAGCTTCCTCAATTCCTTCTTCCACTAGAATGGGCCCCAAACCTGCTACTCCACTAATAACCACAGTGTGGGGGCGGTGCGGAGTGCAGAGCCAGATGTAGGAGTAAGGGAGTGGCAGGTGCTGAGAAAGGAAGAATCAGAACCATGTAAAGTACATAAAATGAAAGTGAAGTCCCTCAGTAGTGTTGGACTCTTTGCAACCCCGTGGACTGTAGCCTACCAGGTTCCTCTGTCCATGGGATTTTCCAGGCAAGAGTACTGGAGTGGGTTGCCATTTCCTTCTCCAGGGGATCTTCCCGACCCAGGGATCGAACACAGGTCTCCCACATTGCGGGCAGATGCTTTACCTTCTGAGCCACCAGGGAAGCCCCATGTAAAGTGCAGAAATGTACTTTAACATAGTTAGGGCTGCCCTGGCTCAGAGGTAAAGAATCCACCTGCAGGGCAGGAGACACACAGGAGATGTGGCTTCAATCCCGGGTCAAGAAGATCCCCTGGAGGAGGGCATGCCAACCCACTCTAGTATTCTTGGCTGGAGAATCCCCATGGACAGAGGAGCCTGGTGGGCTGTGGTCCACGGGGTCACAAAGAGGTGGACATGATTGAAGCAACTGACACTAACATACATAGTTATGAAGTGACTGAATTAACTGACATAGTTAATATGATCCTGGAAAAATACTGAATTCTGCTTTAAATCTCTATCATTGAAATTGATTTTGCAGGCACTGAAGTCAGTTTACTCTTTAAGGAAACACAATAATTTCTCCATTCAGTTCAGCCATTTTTGGAGTACCTGTGGTTTGCTGTGCACAGGGGCTTAGAGGTTCCTGGGGATGTGCGTAGGTGACAGAGGTGCCCTCCTTGCTATCAGAGCTTCAACGTGTCAGGAGATGTGAGATGTACACTGAGAGCTCTATGCAAACCCATGTCCATGTGTCATGTATAGACAACCTGTGTTTATTGGGTGAAGGGATGAAGGGATGATCTAATGAACAAAGTACCTGAAGAATGATCCTGATGGAACATTTTGGGAGGATGGTGGAGAAATAAACCATTTTTGACTGAGGGGAATCTGACAAGCTTAATGGAGGAGCTATGTGCTCTAGGAGATTAGTCTGCTCTCTTGCAGGAAGAATTGGGACTGGGGAGAAGTGAGAGGTGAGGAGCTGGGTGAGCTTCTGGTAATAAGACGGGGGGCAGAATGTATTGGAGGTCTGAGCTGGTGGGTGGCAGTGGGCTTGGAAGAAAGGAAAGGCTCATCAGTGATGGGCTTGGAGTATGGGCACCACTTAGCCTGGGAGTGAAGAAGAAACAGACGTCACCTGCAGGTGAGGGGCAGAATACACAGTTGGCTGAAGTGGAGGGGTTTAGAGTTTTAACAGTCAGCAAACCAGAAACCTGGAGAAATCCCTTCAGACTTTTCCCTCTTGACTTCTCCCACATTCAATCAGTCGCAAAGGTCTACTGATGGCCTCTATGTGTAAAACCCATCCATGGCTCCCAGGACCCATGGGACGAAGTCCCAGTCCTCTGCCCATCTTCAGACTTCGCTCCTGCCATGTCCCCCACACGCACACATGCAGTAGTGCTCCTGACCTGTCCTCCTCTCAGCCTGTAGGCTGCTGTCCTGGGTGGTAGCGGGAGACTGAGGTCCTGGAATATCCTTTCTCCCCTGGTCCTCCTGATGAACAGTTCTTATTTTTCAAGATCCAGCTCCAAGTGTGAATTCTCTGCCTCTCCCTCTCCCAGGAGACGTAAAGTAGTCCTGCCTTTGGTCCATCGCTCTACAGAGCCCCCTTTGCACATTCATCATGCTGCCCGGGCCTGTTCCTTTTTTTTGCTTTTGGCCACACTGCATGGCATGTGGGGTCTTAGTTCCCCAACCAGGGATCGAAACTGTGCCCCCTGCTTTGGAAGCATGGAGTCCCAACCACCAGACCATCAGGGAAGTCCTGGACCTGTTTCTTTAGAACCTTATCCTATCCATGCCCAGAAAAGGCCTAGACCAGTCAGTCACCCACCCAATTTGCTCAGGTTGGACAAGGAGAAAGACAGAGTCTACACTCCAGATACTGCCCGCCCGCAACTCCATTGCGCCAGCTGATTGTACTGTAGGCTGTTGTCCCAAGCCTGGCTTGAAAGTTCCAGAACTAGTGGGCTGCACAAGGTAATGCAGACTGTGCATGCTCACTGGCCTAGATCATGTGGGCCCAAGTGACTCAGACTATGGTGGGAGGAAGGGGGGGTATTCCTGTTGGAAGGTGGCCCCAGGTTCCTCTTTCTGCATCTTCCACAAGGAGAAATATCCTGAAGAAAACAAACCCACAAAAGGTCAGGAGCAAGCCCAAGGAGAGGCTGAATCCCATTAACAGGACAGACTTGGAGACTTGACAGTTTTTAACCTCTTTCTTCTGCCCTCAGAAATGTGTCCAAACTATCAAGTAGGATGCTCGGCAGGCAGCCTCCTGAGGAGAGTGGGCGGACAGGTGCAGGCAGGAATGTGTAAGAAGGCCAGCGTCTCAGGAGGATGATGGGAATCAGCCATCGACAGAGACTGAGAACAGCATATGTGAGGGGTGTCCATGGTAGCCAGCTTGCAAGGGATGAAGGATGGAGTGGTTGCCAAGACAGTGGAAGTGGGGAGCATAGACGCTGAATCCAGAAGCATGCCAGTTGAAAATAACAGGAGACTAGTTGGAGGAGGTGTTAAGGTTTGAGTTTAAGGGAAGCTTTATTCAGGAGAGTCCCCAGGCGTGTTTAGTAAACAAAAGAGAAGTGGGAAAGAATGGAGTCAAGAAATGGAGTCTTTGGGAAGGAAGAGGCCAGAAGTGTCAGGAGCAGGTGCAGAGAAAGAGCTGCCATCTGCCTTCCCTGGAAGGTAGGAGGGGAGCAGAGGTGGGGTGAGGTTCTGGAGGCGCCTGCACCGCAGCGAAGGGGAGTGTCAGCCTTGGTAGAAGAGCAGGGATGCCTGCCGACAGCCAGGAGGGCACTGTGTCAGGCTGGGAGCTTGGGGGGCAGGCCACTTTGACAGGGGATGAACCTGGCTCCTGTGCAAAGGCAGCCCAGAGGGAAAGGCCGGAGTGTGGAATTGGGGTCAGAGAACTGGCTGGAACCTCTTACTGGCCAGATGTTTTGAAATTTTGGAGCCGCAGTTTCTTCATGTGCAAAGTTGGTAGAAGAGCTATTTTTCAGGGTTATTCTTAGGAGGAGTAAAAAGAGATAATGAGATATGCTTGTGTCTCAGTGATAACTCCTGGGATGTCTTGGGTCCCAATGAGGGTGTGTTGAGAAATGGATAAACCTCTCGCCAGAGTCCATGACAGCCCAGTTGAATGCAGAGACAGGACTGTTTAGTAGACCCAACAGGAGCTTTCTTTTTCTCTGGATGAAAGATGTTATCATACCCTCTCTGATGCGATGGTGAAGTTGGCAGGGCCCAAACCAGGGGGATCCTGGAGGGTCTCTCCTCTCCTCAGTGGTTTCTGGAAGGGGCAGTACTATCAGATTTGCTAATTCCTGCATTCCGGGAACCTGAGGCCCAGAAAAACAGAACTCACCTCATTTCAGTACAACCAGAGCTAGAATCACATGGGGGCTTCCCTGGTGGCTCAGACGTTAAAGAATCTGCCTGCAATGCAGTAGACCTGGGTTTGATGCATGGGTGGGGAAGATCCCCTAGAGAAGGGAATGGCAACCCTTTCCAGTATTCTTGCCTGGAGAATTCCGTGGACAGAGGAGCCTGGTGGGCTGCAGTCCACAGGGTGACAAAGATTTGCACATGACTTAGCGACTAGCAGACTACACAGGGCTAGAATCACAGTCTAAATTGCTCAGTCTGGGAACCATCATCTTTCAATGGCAAGATGCAGGTGAGTGAGGAGGAAGTCACAGTCTGTGTACCCCCTTGGTTTTATTAATGGCTCTTTGTTATACTTAGAAAGATTAGGTAAATATTCTCACTCCTTCATAAGGAGGGGAGGCTAAGGAGCGCTTAACTTGATTTAGGAATTACTCAATAGATGTGTGCCAAATTAAATGATATTTGGGGAAAATGTGCAGAATGTTTTTTAAGGAAAGAGAAGTATAAAAATATGTACTCAGATTATCCTTGATATATTTTTCCAACTGGATAGTCTGTATCTAGATTATGTTGTCAATTAGACTTATGCATAGGTTCCACATAAAATGATAGATCCTTTTATGGCATTTAAAACTTTTCCATCCTTGATCTTTATAATAACCATCTTCTAGAAATGGAAAAAAAGGCTGGTCTTGGGAAAGAATACATTTCCCCCAGGGTTCTGCAGCTCTGGGCAGAGACAGGATTTGAACCAGGTAGGGCATCTGATTTAGATTTGAACGGCCCCTGATTTAAAGAGCTCAGCATTCTATTTACAAATGTGTTCAGGAAAACACTGGGAGCATTTACGGTTTGAGAACTCAATAGTTGAAGAGGCCCTTTGTGGTCTGATAAGGCGGCCGAGTCGAGAGCTGGCTTGTTGAGGCACTAAGTGTGCGGAGAAGACACATTTGTCTTTTAAGTCTTTCCAGCTCTGGGAAGAGGCCTGCCCCTGGCTGGGCCCTCTCTCCAATGCCAATAACGTCTTCGCCTCCCCACATTCTCACTGGGGCTGGGAAACAGTCCCCATTTTGAGAGCCGCTGGCTTTGGGGTGCACGTATTACCTACACAAATACACTGAGTGAATGGTGACTGGTCTCTTGCTGAGACTGGTGACTCGCAGAGAATCAGAAACTTCAGAATTAACTCTCTTTATGAAGCAGTCTGATGAAACCAGCAAGCATGGAACATCTGGCTGATTGAGTTATTCTTAGATTATTTGCTTGTAGGTTTTAAAGTGTTTATGTGGCTCATCGAACACTGTAACATGCAAAGGGGTTTGGGAGAAGCAGGGTTTGGGGAAAAAAGAGGACTCATTTTGCCCACATCCACGTCGCGGCTTTAAATGAAATAATAGCAGAGAGAGAGGGAAAGTTTTGTTGCCTTAAGCAGCCTGAAATGCTTAGCTATCCACATGAGGATTATAAAAAAAAAAAACACATACCCTGAAGGATTTGCAAATCCCTGAAGGAACCTAATCTAATCCCTTGCCATCAGGTGGAAGTAAATTTAACACATTGCAGAATGGACCCGTGGCATTTGAGCAGCCTCCTGAAGAGGGGCTTTTGTGATGTATGTGTGGCCCTTAATAGAATGAAGCTCCAGACTGCGGCCCTGGAGGACTTTGGCAGGAGTAGAAGTAGATTTGGATGAGCTACTCATGGTCTCCCTTTTTATCAGCATCTGATACCTCTAGCACTTGGCCTTGCCTGCACTTGACCTTAGCTAACACTGCCACCTTAACTCAATTGTTTGAGTTAAAACACATACACTCTGGCTTCCAAGGGTTCATCATCCTGCTTTGCTAAACATCAAGATGCACAGATGCAGTGCAGAGAAGATTCCTCCCATACTTAAGAGCCGTGAAACCCAAAGCCCTCTCCCAGGCTGAGACCTGCTCACTGCAAGAATACAAGCTCTGCTGGGAGGAGGCTGGGAGGGAGGGTAATTTTGGATCAGGATGTTCTCAGTAGAGGGTGGGGGCACTAGACGGCCTGACGGGGGAGGCCTCTGGGCATCTAGAGGCAGGTAGTGGGAAGAGAGACAGTGCCTGGGAGGCTGGCTCCCTGGGGACCCTGTCTGGCTGCTGTCACCCCTGATGAGCTGCTGGGGATATCTAGGGAGGAAGATGGAATAAACACTGGCTCTTTTGTCCCTTTCAGCAAAGGCTAGTGCTCTGCATGTGTGCATGCATGCATACTAAGTCAGTCGTGTCCGACTCTTTGCGACCCTATGGAGCCTGCCAGGCTCCTCTATACTTGGGATTCTCCAGGCAAGAATACTGGAGTGGGTTGCCATGCCCTCCTCCAGGAGATCTGCCCAACCCAGAGATCAAACCCATGTCTCTTTACGTCTCCTGCATTGGCAGGCGAGTTCTTTACCACTAGTGCCACCTGGGAAACCCCCAGTGCTCTGTGAAAGTCGCTCAGTCGTGTCCGACTCTTTGCAACCCCATGGACTATACAGTCCACGGAATTCTCCAGGCCAGAATACTGGAGTGAGTGGGTAGCCTTTCCCTTCCCCAGGGGATCTTCCCAACCCAGGGATCGAACCCAAGTCTCCCTTATTGCAGGCAGATTCTTCATATGCTGAGCCACAAAGGAAACCTAAGAATACTAGAGTGGGTAGCATATCCCTTCTCCAGCGGATCTTCCCAACCCAGCAATAGAACAGGGGTCTCCTGCATTGCAGGCAGATTCTTTCCCAACTGAGCCATCAGGGAAGCCCTCCAGCACTCTGTAGATGCCTTCTAATGAGAACGTGCTTGTCCTATTTATGAAGCTTGGAATGTTGTTGGAATTTCGGTATTCCACAAGACCCTTTCTCTGTTAGCCGTGCTGTCTGGGGTTGGTGTAAACAAGTTTGAACACCCGGTAATGCTCTTACCTCTAAAGAATATTAAGTGGTTCCTGACCCTGCTTATATTTGCAATGCAGGTGATCACATATAATTACAAAATCTCTTCTGGTGTTTGAGCATTTCTTTTTTTACACCCATGAAGATGAGGATGGAGCCAATTTTAATAAAGCCAGATGTCAACAAACTCTTTACATTTTGGCGTGTTGGCCAATGGACACTTATAGAATGTCTGATTTCAGCTGTGTTTCACTTGGATTCCCCAACCCCCCTTTTTGACACAGTGTATTTTATAGAGATTGGGGTAAAACTAGGGTGTGCTATATGGGTCTCTTGGTGAAGAAAATTAACTTCTAAAGCTAACACACCGTGCAAATATTATTACAAAATCACTCAGCGTATAATTTTGGCATCACTTTCCTCAAGTTGTCTGCTGCCCACTCTCCACTCCAGCCCCGCCCTGGTCACCGTTATTCCCAGTATCATTAGGCTGACAGAAGAGACAGCTGTCTCCAGAAAATATGCTCCAAGTGTCCCCATCAGCATGGATTCTCATGAGAGAGCAGGCAGTGAGACGGCTCGGGGGGTGGAAGGTGCCGGAAAGGATTGCATTAACCCCTCTCTGGATCTGCTACTCATCTTTCAAATCTGAGCAGATGTGAGGCTTAGATTTCATTATGGTGATGGCTGGGGAGCAGCGTTCGGGCACGGGCACCCAGGAATCACCCACGGTACCTGAGCACCCTTCTCACCTTCTGGCCCCTCACCTGCTCAGCATCCTGGACACAGTCTATCTCTTGAGGGTCTTGGGAGATGATTGGCCCCTTTCTTCATACTCTTCTGAATCCGCACTCCTCAGTGTTAGTCACTCAGTCGTGTCTGACTCTTTGTGACCCCATAGACTGTGGCCCTCCAGGCTCCTCTGCCTGTGGATTTCCCTGGGCAAGAATATCAGAGTGGGTTGCCATGCCCTCCTCCAGGGGACCTTCCCAACCCAGGGATGGAACCCAGGTCTCAGGCACTGCAGGCGGATTCTTTACCGTCTGAGCCACCAGGGAAGCCCTCAGGATCCAACACAATATTCAGTACATGGGGCTAAATGAACGTTGTTTGAACGTTCCCTAGTTGGCAGGCACAGTTCTAGACACTTTTAAATGTATTAATTCATTTCCTTCTCATAACCATCCGATGAGGTTCATGCTGTTATCATCCCCATGTTTGTTTCCTAAGGCTGCTGTGAGAAATGACCACAAACTTGGTGGCTTAGAACAACAGAAGTTTATTCTCTCATGGTTCTGGGGGTCAGAAGTTTGGAGTCAGGTGTCAGCAGGGCCATGCTCCCTCTGGAGGCTCTCGGGGAGGAGCCTTCTTGGTCTCTTCCGGCTTCTGGGAGCTGTCAGCACCCCTGTGGCGGGTCCACTCCTGTCTCCATCTCTGTTCACATCACCTTCTGCTCTGTGCAATCGTGTTTTCTCTTATGTCTGCATGTCTTTGTCTCACATGTCTCCTATAAGGACACTTGTCATTGGATTTTGGGCCACCTGGATAATTCAGGATGATCTCATCTCAAGATCCTTAATTTAATTATATCTGCAAATAAGGTCATATTCACAGGTACCAGGGCATGAACATGTTTTTTTCAAAGTCACCATTTAACACACTATGTGCCCTTTTGCAGATGGAGTATTGTGGTTCGCCACATTCTCCAAGGTTACAGGAGTTTGTGGAACCAGGATTTGAGTAGAGCAGTCTGGCTCTAGAGCTTGTGTTCTTGAACTACAGATCTTCCTTGACTTACAATGTGGTAGTGGTGGTTCAGTCATGTCCAACTCTTGCGACCCTATAGACTGTAGTCCACCAGGCTCCTCTGTCCATGGGATTTCCCAGGCAAGAATACTGGAGTGGCTTGCCATTTCCTTCTCCAGGGATCTTCCCGACCCAGGGATTGAACCCCAGTCTCCCACATTGCAGGTGGATTCTTTACTCACTGAGCTACAAGGGAAGCCCCTGTAATACAAATACGGTTACATATTGTAATACACTCATCATAGTAATATTGTAAATTGTAAATACCATAAGTCAAAAATGTATTCAATGCACCCAACTTACCAAACATCACAGCTTAGCCTAGCATACCTTAAATGTGCTCAGAACACTTGCATTAGCCTAAAGCTGGGCAAATTCATCTAATGCAAACCTATTTTATTTGAAGTGTTGAACACCTCATATAATTTATCGAATCCTGTACTGAAAGTAGAATGGTTACAAGGGTGCAGAATGGTTGTATTGGTTGTTTACCTTGGTGATGGCATGGCTGACTGGGAGCTGCAGCTCACTGCCTCTGCCCAGCATCTCCAGGGAGTGTCATAACAGCTTATCACTAGCCTAGGAAAAGATTAAAATTCGAAGTGTGGTTTCCACTGACTGGGTATCACTTTTGTACCATCGTAAAGTTGAAAACTAAGACCTAAGATCATGGCATCCGGTCCCATCGCTTCATGGCAAATAGATGGGGAAACAGTGGAAACAGTGGCAGACTTTATTTTTTGGGGCTCCAAAATCAGTGCAGATCATTGCAGCCATGAAATTAAAAGACAGTTCCTCCTTGGAAGGAAAGTTATGATCAACCTAGATAGCATATTAAAAAGCAGAGACATTACTTTGTCAACAAAAGTCCATCTAGTCAAGGCTATGGTTTTTCCAGTGGTCATGTATGGATGTGAGAGTTGAACAATAAAGAAAGCTGAGCGCCGAAGAATTGATGCTTTTGAACTGTGGTGTTGGAGAAGACTCTTGAGAGTTCCTTGGACTGCAAGGATATCCAACCAGTCCATCCTAAAGGAGATCAGTCCTGGGTGTTCATTGGATGGATTGATGTTGAAGCTGAAACTCCAGTATTTTGGCCACCTGATGCAAAGAGCTGACTCATTTTAAAAGACCCTGATGCTGGGAAAGATTGAAGGCAGGAGGAGAAGGGCACAACAGAGGATGAGAAGGTTCGATGGCATCTCCAACTCAATGGACATGAGTTTGAGTAAACTCAGGGAGTTGGTGATGGACAGGGAGGCCTGGCATGCTGCAGTCCATGGGGTCACAAAGAGTCAGACACGACTAAGCGACTGAACTGAACTGAAAGTTGAAAAATTGTAAGTTGAACCATTATAAGCTGGGGAACCATCTGTCATCCCTGCCTCTCAGTAAATGTGCTCCTCTGATTGTTTATGGTATGAATGGATAGCAGGATGGGTGGATGGGTAAAAAGATGCTGATAATAGTAACTGATCAACACTCTACTTCCCAGCATAATGAGAATTATACCAACATCAACAAATAATCATTTTTTATGCTGTTGCCTCAAACTTGACCTTGGGTCCTTTTCTCTAGTTATTCTCCCTTCTGGGGAGATCTCATCTACCATCTGTGTGATGTTGCCTCCCAAATGTATGTCTCTAGCTCACTGACTTCCAGACCCACATGCTCACTGCCAGCTTGACATCCCCACCTGGGTAGAGAATGGGTGGTTCAGACCTAACAGGACTGAAATGGAAGCCTTGAGATTTTTCCTTCAGGCCAGTTCTTCCCTTCGCCCCTCTTAGTAAACAGCACCACCGTCCCCTTGTGGGCTCATTCCCTCACCTGGAAGCCACCCCTTTTTCTTCTGTCTGCCTCACACTCAGTAGGTCAGTGTGTGAGTCCTGTGGGCCTTCCCCCAGAATCCACCTCCTGCCCCCACCTTCCACGGCAGGCTCCAACCTGAAGCCGCTGCCCCTTGGCCCTGGAGCCCTGCTGCCGCGGTCCCCTAACTGGGCCTCCCCAGAAGAGGACTCTTGACCCCTAGTCCTTTCTTCTCAGAGCAGCCAGAAGGGCCTCTCAACACACAAGTCAAGTCAAGTCACTCTGCAGCTTCAGCCAGGGGTTTTCTCATTGCCATTTGAATATAATTCAGGTCCTTTTCTCCCACCTGCCTCTCAGGTGACTTCCTGTGTTCCCACCCAGTGCTCTCACTGTCTATGCCCAGACACACTGTCCTTTTTGGAACAGAGCAGGCTCTATCCCAGAGGAGGGCCTTACCCCTTTCTGGAAGCTTCTTCCTCCAAACCTTCAGAGGCCTTCTTCTCCGCAATCATATAATCTAAAATGGCCCCATCCCCCAGATGCTGTATCATGTTACTCTTGTTTCATTAGAAAAAAAGTTTTTCTATTTGCTTATTATTTAATCTCACCTGTTGGGATGTAAATTCCATCAAAGCAGGGACATTGTGCTTTTCGCTGTACCTCCAGTGCTAACAACATTGCCTGGTATACAGTAGGCCCTCAGTAAATAGCTGGTTGTACAAATAAAGCAATTATTATATTCCAGACACTGATCCCAGTTATCCTTATGTTCCAGATGATGAAAAGTAGGCTTAGAAAGTTTAAATTGCTTGCCTGGAGTTGCATATCTGTTAAGAGCTGGAACAAGAATTTGAACCCAAATCTCTCTGTCTCCTAAGCCCATGTTCTTATCCATTATTCCACCAGGTCTCTGAGAAGCAGGGACTGCCTAGGATCTCTACAAACTCTGAGTTTTCTAATTCATTTTTCTACTCAGAAACCCAGGACACAGATTGTTAAAACACAGGGAGGAAATATACTTACTTAGATTCTCAATATATTATTTCCCTGAAAAGTTGGCCCTGGGGCTTAAGCTTGAGCAGTTAAGAAGTTCATTTCTTTTTTTCTCCACTTAGGAATTTAGGCTCAAGACATTTTCAGATCCATCTGGAGAATTAATGGTTTAAACCCTTTTCCTTGAATGCTTACAGGAAAGGCAGAGATGACCAGGTTGCATCCTGATCCTCTTTGTAGGGAGAATGCAAAGGTGGAATTTGTTTGCCTTCACAAGAAGCCCTGAGATCATCCTCCTCCTGGTCTTCCTTTCATATACCTTTCTGTAGTTTGTTTTTTTCTGTCTCCCTGTCTCCTCCAGTAGATAAAGCCTTAGGATGAGAGCATGGACCCTGGTTTTCGATTGCTTGATAGCAAGACCCTCTGCATTGGGTCTTGCTAAAACACTGGTCTATTTCGCTGTTACCAGTTTTGGGCCAGTCATGGAAGAGGCCAAAGGATGTATTCTTGCCAGGATGTGGGGCTCAGAGGAACTTCTGCCAATCGTGCAGACTGGGAGAAATGAGAAAGCAGCTATTTATTTCCTTCCCTGCTCTTGGACCTCCTTTTAAAAGTAAGTTCCATCTTGAGAATTACATCAGCATCCCGATAAGTAAACATCAGACAAAAAGCTACTCTTTCAGGCAAATCGTAATTGTGAGGATGGCCAAGACCCACAGATGTAGGTTGGGCTTTTATTTGTGGAAAGGACTATAGTGGCTGATGAGTGTATTTGGCAAATATAGCTGCCTTCCTGCAGGGAAGCAGAACTCTAGCCATTTGATACGTCATGCGCTTTGCCACTGCTGTCATGAGTGGGATTTGTTATGGTAACCAGAACTTTGCCCGGAGGGTTGTGCATGTAAACTGTCACTCATTAGCAGTCTCCTTTATTTTAATCATAAACCAAAGAGGAGCTGCTCACTGTGCTAACAGGCAGATGGGTAGTCACAATGGAGCCCAGGTACAACTGTGTGTGCTCTTTGGAGTGGAATAGCACCACCCACCACAGCTCTCATTTCCATAGGTTGAAATCCATGCTGGAACCTGCACTCTAGGATAGTCGGTCTTATTATTTTTCCTAACTCTTTCTCAACTGCTACTCCCCAGCTTCCTCTTGACCCAGCATGTAAACTTTGCTAACGGTGGTTGAGCAGATAGAATGTAGGTAGCTTCCCATAAAACCACTGAAAACTATGAAAGCTCAGCGGACATTTGAAGGAGGTAATATGGTCAATGATGCTCTGTTCTCTCCTAGAGTTTGTACTTCGTCCTCACTGCTGCAAATCAACTTTTTCCCTCCTTTTTCATACAACTAGTATTTATTTAGTAATACACGTACAGAAAGATATAAACACTTCATATTCAATGCATGGGGGATAAAAATAAATAAAATTCAGGTTGTTAGAATTACCAATCCCATCAAATTATTTAACTAACTTTGGGGGTGGAGGAGAAACAATGGAGACACCATTACTTCAGGAACATGGTGAGCTTCCTGAACCCTGCTTTTGGTGGAGACTTGGAACTGGCTAAGAACCCCTTAGGCATATTTACTCCTGGATATATTTCTGTTGCTGTTGCTAAGTCGCTTCAGTCGTGTCCGACTCTGTGCGACCCCATAGACGGCAGCCCACCAGGCTCCCCCATCCCTGGGATTCTCTACGGAAGAACACTGGAGTGGGTTGCCATTTCCTTCTCCAATGCATGAAAGTGAAAAGTGAAAGTGAAGTCGCTCAGTCATGTCCAACTCTTCGCGACTCCGTGGATTGCAGCCTACCAGGCTCCTCTGTCCATGGGGTTTTCCAGGCAAGAGTACTGGAGTGGGGTGCCATCGCCTTCTTTGGGATATATTTCTAGGCCTATGTAAATCTGGGTGATGTTACGTTATGCTCTATCATCTGTGGCTGGGAATATGAACTGCAGTCCAAAGTGAAACCAGAACCACTTCTTGAGTTGATGTCAGCAGTGGGTCAGAAACTAGACTGGAAAGTTCTTCCAGGCAAAGCCACGTCCTGTTTGATGCTGTGACTCAGGCCTGTTGTATATCCTTCATGAAGATTTTTTTAAATGAATGAAACTGGTGTCAGATCAGCATGTCTGAGTGGGGAGAAGAATCTGGAATATATATTTCAGGTCATACCTACAGCTAATCCATGAAGATCCCTGAAGCCTGAAACGGCCCTGCCCTTCAGAAATTTATCACCTAGTAGCAGAGCTAGCAAGTCTGAGGCATGCTAGTTATGATTTACGATGTAGGGGAAGATGAATCTTCTGATGTAAGTGTGTTGAGAGTTATCTTTCCTTCACATTTTTCCAAATGAAAAGACTTCCACTTTATACACTGATCATTTTAGGTGATTTCATGAACATTGCACTTGTACAGCCCTGAGGCATTTCTTCAGTAAATAAGATACAGACCTACTATGTGCTAAACGCTTACATTCTATCAGGGAAGGAAGGCATTCAGTGTGTTTTAAGCTGTGTTCAAGAACATGACCTCCTAGAGAAGTGATTCACCTCCTTGCTGTGCATCCCAAGCTGCTCTTATCAAGGTTGCTAGTGACGTCTACATTGCTAAATCTAAGGGCTAATTCTCAGCCTTCCCCTTGCTCCTTCAAAGCATTTGATGATACATACAGTTCATCCCTGCTTTATCCTTGAAAGGCATCCTTTCCTTGGCTCTCTGCATACCATACTGTATAGACCTTCCTCCTCACTCACCAGCCAGCATTCCTTCCCCATCTTCTTGACTGCCTTCTTCTTCTCCCTGATCTCTCACTGCTGAAGGGCCCAGCACTCATTATTTGCACTTGTCTTTTCTTTCTGTGATTACTGTCTGTGGTGTCAGTCATTCTCATGGCTTTAAATACCATCCATCAGCCAAGAATTCACACTACTGTATCTCCATCTCGTGCCACCTGCATATAGTATTACCTACTTGACACCTCTGATAATAGTCATCTCAGACTTTAACGTCTAAAAGTAAGTTTCTGATTCCCATCCCTTCCCCTTCCAGATACTTTGTCTTCAGTTAATCCTTCAACATATACCCAGAATCTGACCGTCCCTCATCGCCTCTCTTCATCCCTGGTTCCTCATCTCTCAAGTGGGCTCTTTTAGGCGCTGCTCAATTTTTACCTCTTCCATTTCACCATATGGCGGAGTCTCAGCAGAACAGCCAAGTGGTTCCAGATTCAAAATACAAATCAGATCAAATTAGTGCTCTGTTCAAACTTCTCAGAGTAAAAGCCAAACTCACTACTTAACCTACCAGGCCCTTCTCTTCCTCCCTGATTCCCTCTCTGCTCAAGCCCCGCACCACCCTGGCACACCTCTGCCTCAGGGTCACCACACCTGCTGTTCCCTCTTTCTGACATGTTCTTCTTTCACATCGCTGACTTGCTGCTTCCTTCAGGTCTCGATTCAAATGTTGCCTTCAGTGAAGTCTTTGTGCCACCCTGCCCCAGCCTGAGATTTCATATCCCCCTTCTCAGCTTTATTTTCTCCTTTGCACCTTGTCAGTTTTTAAACATATATTTTACTGACTCAATTTGCTTTTCTGCCTTCTCTGCACCGCTGCAATGAAAAATTTATGAGGCTATTTTTCTGAAGGGGGGAGCCTATGTGATTCACTCATATCTTCAACAGTGAGAACAAGGCTTGGCATACAGCAGGCACTCAGGAAGCAATCTGTTGAGGGAATGAGGTAGAACCACGGGTATTTTTCATTTAAATATTGATGCCCCTGAGGATTCTGATATAATTGGTGGGATGAGCACCAGCACTGATATTTTCTGAACCCTCCCCGAGTCATTCCGATGTGGAGCTCGGCATAAGTTGTTCATTCTTAGAAAGTCCATTAGTCTCCAGACCTAAATTTCAGGGGATGATTTTAATGAAGTTTGTGCTATGTGTAAAAATTTCATCAGAGCATCTTCTTAGAGGGAATGTAGTGGACATTCATCCCTGCATGACCTTGCTGACTTTCGCCTGGAGGCACAAACCCCCCTCTTGCCGAATTAAGTGTTTTCTGTGTTAATTTCCCCACTGGACTTTTCTCTTTATACTGTCAGCTATTGCCATCCATGTATCTGTGGGTTCTGTGTGTGCAGATTCAGTCCATAGCTGATGGAAAATTCCAGAAAGCTCAAAAAAACAAAACTTGAATTTGTCAGTATATATATTATACTTATAACCATTTACACTGTATTAGGTATTATAAGCAGTCTAGAGATGATTTGGGCTTCCCTGGTGGCTCAGACAGTAAAGAATCTGCCTGCAATCCGGGAGACCTGGGTTTGATCCCTGGGTTGGGAGGATCCCCTGGAGGAAGGCATGGCTACCCACTCCAGTATTCCTGCTTGGGGAATCCCCATGGACCGAGGAGCCTGGTGGGCTACAGTCCATGGGGTCACAAAGAGTCGGACACGACTGAGCAACTAAGTACACAGCACACAGAGACGATTTAAAGTATAAGGAAGAATGTGCATGGGTTACATGCAAATACTATGCCAGTTTATAGAAGGAACTTGAGTATATTCTGATACTGGTATCCTCAGCAATCCTGGAACCACTGCCCCATGAATATATTTGAAAAGTGAGAGGGAATTTGGATCCAGCTTAATTCCTATTGTCTGCATGGACTATGCATTTTTCACACCCCCACACCTAGAAAGCCCCGCAACCCCTTGCCTAGATTCTGTCCATCATGTAAGACACAGGCTAAGTCTCCTTCCCTCTGAAGAGTGTTTCTCCTCACCCTCCAGCTGGCAGTCTCTCCCAGAACGTCTGGCACACAGGCTGCCTGGCATGTTCTCTTGGCATCTAGCACATGCTGCCCTGGTTGGTGAGTCTTTAGGTGAAAGTGTCTTTCTTTGGTATTAGCCCTCCCAGGCTAGGCTGTGAACTCTCTCAGGCTCTTGGCCATACTCTCATCTCTGTATCCCCAGCACTATCCTTTTTAAATGTATCGGCAACTTCCAAGGAGCATTGCCAAGGGGATAGCGTGTCACTCTTGATGCAAGTAGGGACTGTACCCTTCATAAGCACTCTGGCATTTTTCAACTCTGGGTTATGTTGATCTGTGGGCTTTCCAGGTGGCACTAGTGGTAAAGAACCCCCTGCCAATGCAAGAGACAGAAGAGATGTGGGTTCAATCCCTGGATCAGGAAGATCCCTTGGAGGAGTGTTAGTTGCTAAGTCTTGTCCGCCTCTTGCAGCCCCATGGACTGTAGCCCACCAGGCTCCTTTGTCCATGGGATTTTCCAGACAAGAATACTGGAGTGAGTTGCCATTTCCTTCTCCAGGGGATCTTCCTGGCCCAGGGATTGAACCTGGGCCTCCTGCATTGCAAGCAAATTCTTTACCATCTGAGCCACAGGTGCGGTGACCCACTCCAGTATTCTTACCTGGGAAATCCCATGGACAGAAGAGCCTGGTGGGCTATGGTCCATAGGGTTGCAAAGAATTGGGCATGACTGAAGTGACTTAGTGCAGCACAGCACACATTATTGGTCTGTATCTTTCTCATCTCATAAACAACCAAATACGTAGCTTGTAAGATTTAGAATCTAGGATCACAGTACCCTGGTTGAAAATGACATACCCAAGAAAGCTCAGATATAATCGCATTTGCCTTTATTTTCAAAATCAGATTCAAGGAAATAAATTTAAGCTAGCTTTTGGGAACTGCTGGCTGGCAGCTCTGAGACAAGGCAAAGGATGGCACCGTGTGGAGCCCTTCTCTCTCTGTTTGAAATGGTGACTTTTCTATTAGAGCCTCATTCTCAGGCTAACATTCTTCATTTCAGCAGGCTGGGAGATCAGGTAACCGGATCTATGTGAGTAGAAGGAAGGTTTAGAAACTAAGGTCTTAACCTTTGTGGCCTTTTGAAGCCCTAGGATTGGGGGAAAGTGATGTCATGGTGAGACAGGAAATGTTATAAAGCTGTAAAATGTCATAAAGTGATTTCCATCTGGTATTAGGTGTATAAGACACAGCAAAAAAAAAAAAGGGCATTGTGTTTTTATCCAGTGGGGATAAGGTTACTAGATTGGTACATCATGGGAAAAGTGTTGACATAACGAATCTGGACTTTTCAACAAGGTGTTTGGATGGTCCCTTGTGATATCTTTGTGGGCAAGATGGAGGAACATGGACTGGACAGTTGCGTGATGTGGTGATTTGTAGCTGACTGGCTAAATGCCCGTGCAAAGAGGTTGATGGATTGATGTCCATCCAGAGAGAGGGCTCTAGCAGTGAGAGTCTGACACAGTTCTGCCATTGGATTTATCCTGCTGCTGTTCAGTGTTTTTATCGATGACTTGAATAAAGGTGCAGATGATACATTTATCCCATTTGCTCATGACCCAGATCCCAGAAGCACAGTGACCTCGTTTCACACCGGAATCAGAATCTAAAGTGACATATAGGATAGGCCACCTTTTGCAAGATCAGCCAAGGGCTCAAGTGAAGGTCCTTCACTGTGGTCTGAAAAGCCAACTGCATTTATTACAGGACAGTCAGGAATCTGCTGTAATAACGATCTTTTTGTAAAAGATTTAGGCAGTTTGTTTGACTGGATGGTCAGTGTGCATCAAAACTCTGATGTGACTATTAAATAAATGTAAATCCCAGATGGGGTCAGAAACAGTGTGGACCCTCTGCTCTGGTCCCACACATCTAGACTATTGTGCACCGTTCTGGGCAGCACGTGGTGTAAAGTGACATATTCAGAAGCAAGTGTCCAAGATTCGAAAGTTGGTGAGAGAGATTTTCAGGAAAGATGATGGTGCCTTCCAAGTCCTTTCCCTTTAATCCCATGCCCCTGTGGACCATCGCCTCACACACTCCTTTCCCAATACTCTAAACTCTCCAACTCCTTTCCTTTTGCTGTCCTCACCACCCCAAATCCTCGCACCAAATAAGTTCAATCACTGTCAGTTCCTGCCCCTGTGTCCTGATTGCTGAGAATTTCTGAGAAAGAGAAAAAAAACCACTATCTGTTTTGATTGGCGCAGCTGTGGGATAAAGGCCTCTGAACTCATCATCCTCCTAGGCCAGCAGGCAGGTGGACAGTCTCACAGGACCCCCATCAGCTTTCCCTGCCGTTCCCCCCACTGCCTGGACTACCCCTCCCCCTCAAACTCCTACCTAGAGACCTTCTCTCTCCCTTCAAGCTGGGGACCTTAATGTTTTCTTCACAGAGAGAATCCATGAAAATTCCCTCAGTCTTGCTCCCTCACTTACAATCTGTCCGCCTCCGACCTGTGCGCTTTCCTTCTTGCCTGAGAGAATTTCCCTCCTTTTATTGAACATTTCCCTCAGATTCAGCTTAACGATCATGCTTAATCAGCCTACTCTTTCCCCTCTGTCTTTACCCTCCCCCTGCCTAAAAGCCTTTCCTCTCTGTCATGTGCAAACCTCACCCCTCTTTAATTAAGTCCTCTCTGCCTTTATATCCTTAACGGTCAAATTATCTGAAGATTTGGTCTGTGTTGGCTGTTTTCACTTCTTTCAGCTCTCATTGATCCCTCAATGGACCATGCAATCTGGTTTCCATTCCCGACGCTCCGTTGAAAGTCCCTGGTGACAGTTGATGGGCCTCTTCATCCAGATCCGGTGGAGAGGTTTCAGTGCTTCAGTTGTTTGGCCAGCATCTCCTTTATGAAGCACTGTTCTCCAGCGTCTCTGCTCCCACTCCTTTCGTGGATTCTTCCTGCCTCTTTAATGGACGCCTGGTCTTACTCTTCTCGCTGAGCTGCTGTCCACAGAGTGCTTTCACTTATTCTTGCACCAACTTTGATTCCCCCTTCCTTTTTGGTTGGTTTGTACTTCACCTCTTAGGCAGCGATGTTCTCATTCCTCCTCTGGGCAGTTTCAGCCCCATTTTCCACTTCTACACATCCACTTTCACCCCCTGTCTACACTTCCCTCCAAATCTGTGCCTCCAGCCTCCAGCCTCCTCCTGAGCTCCATGTCCAGTGCCTACTACTGATCTCGGGTGGCCTCGGCCTACAATGATGTGGAGCAGGGCTTGGGTTCCCAATGAGAGATTGAGGCTGAGTCATGAGGGTGAGCACCAGATCCTAGCCACCAGACCAGTGTTAAATGACAAGGGCCCTGGCCCTTTGGCTTTGCAAAAAAGAATTCCCACAAAAAAGTTCCTCTTATTCAGAGGAAAAAGAGTACAGCTTGTGTGGATCGACACATGGCCAGACTGGGGGACGAGTCCCTCAGTCACCCCCTCATGGCAGTTTAAATCACGTGTATAGGGCATTTCTTCTGGGTTTCCTTTGGCCAATCATTTTGATTTGCCTGGTTCGCCATCCATATTTGGTATATCTCAGGGTCCTTCTATGTATGCGCAGGCATCTCTTAGCCAAGATGAATCCTATCACACAGGCCTGTGGGTAGCTTAGCATCCCCTTTGACCTCCAAGAAGCCTTTCTGTGCATGGCACATGTTTGGTCAGGGAGGTCTCCTGACTTTGAGAATGAGAAATATATGGTCTGGACAGGGCCTAGCCGTAGCCCTTAATTGGCCTGCTATTCTTATCTTGACGTTTCGGTCCATAGGGAATGAATCTCCAATTGCTTTACCCTGGGGTGGGGGTGGGGGCATCTACCTCCTGCCTCACTTCCACCTCCATCTGGGGACTGTGAGGCACTCCAGAACATCGCATCCCAGACTGAGCTTGTCACCTCTCCCATATGATCCTGCCTCCCCAACCCCTGCCCGTTCCCTGTCTTGGCCAATGGCACCCCCTCAACCAGCCCTCAGACAAGAAATCCAGACTCACCCTCACCTCTCTGTGGTTCTGTATACTTGCATATGGGAGGTCTGCAACTATAATCCATAAGGTGGCCAAATGAATAATTCTAATGGCTTTCCTGGGCGGGACTGCTAAGAGTTATTCTCATTTCAGGTCCAGAAGCCAGAACAAAGGTCAAAACATTTGATTTAAGGGACAGAGATCCATGGCAGACATGGATCTTAAGGGAGACAGCTCCATTTTGGGAAAATCTTTTTTAAACTATTAGAGCCTCAAAGTGGCATGGGCTGCCTTGAGAGGTGGTAAATTTCTTTCACTGTAGGCAGTGTGCGAAGGCTGGAGGACTGTTTCGGGTCTGGGCTGGGGGACTTCTAATGCCTCTACCAGCTCTGAGGTTTAATTCAGCAGCTGATATGTTCTTCCGGTCTGCTTTGTCCACATCTTCTCATTTCTGCTTCCTAGTAGATTATTAGCTCCATTTTATGGATGAGGAATCAGGAGCCCGGGAGTCAGGTAATTTCCCAAGATGATCCAGCTGAGTGATCAGTATTGGGGACGGGCCTCCAGGGCTGACTGTGTCCCCACCGCCCACTGTTTGTGTGAAGCTGCCTCCTCCTATTCGGTATTGGAAACAGACGTCAGTAGAGTGTAGTCAGCTCACAGAGCAGGTAGACCTTTGAAGCTAATAGAAAGGAGCTGTTCTTGGATTCAGAACTTTAATACATTTGAAACTTAAATTTTTCTTAAATATGTCTCCATGTTTATTGGCCTATTAACCTTCCCCTCCGTTTCTCCACATGCTTTATCATTATAACGAGCAATCCTAATAAACAAATGCAATTTTCTTCCTAGGCCACCACCTCCATTTCTTAGAAGCTTTGTTGTTGTTTAGTTGCTGAGTTGTGTCCGGCTCTTTTGTGACCCCCATGGACTGTAGTCCACCAGGCTCCTCTGTCCATGGGATTTTACAGCCCAGAATACTGGAGTGGGTTGCTATTTCCATCTCCAGGAGATCTTCCTGACTCAGGGATCACACTTTTGAGTCTCTTGCATTGGCAGGCAGATTCCTTACTGCTGAGCCACCAGAGAAGCCCTTTTCCCAGAGTCTTGGGAAGGAGCAAATGAGAAAGGGTTAATGCCTCCATTTACTTAGAATGGCTTGTAATGACATGCAGGTCCCAGATGCAGAGGGTCTGTGTTGCTGCTACAGTACTGATCAGCTGGGTGACCAGTGCTGAAGAGAAATCCTGGGTGTTCCTTTAGGAACTTGAAAGAAAGGGAGGAGATGCCACATATATGGGGAGGGGAGGGACTGGCTTGAAGTGGAGAAAGATTATAAGCTAATATTTATATTTTCATTTTTGCCTCCAATACCATGTCCTGGAGGGAAACAGAAGTCTGATAAAAACAGCAGTTAAACATCAAAGTGAGAGGCAGTCAGTTTAGGTCAGTAGGTAGGCAGGACCTGGGATCAGAGGTGACGGTTGAGTTGAGGATCTAAAATCCTGGGTATAGAGACTCGCCTTGCAGATAACCTGTGAATGGATGTTTTTGTGGGCTTCGCTAGCTGCCCTCCCCAGAGCTCTAAGGACCACTTATCCTCTTACACGCTTCAAGGTATATGATTACTTCTTCATCTTTCACCTGATCCCAACCTTATTGTTTCAGTACTCAGAGTTCTTCATGTACAGGCTGGAGGGTTAGGCAAGGATTGAGGAAATAAAATCCAGCAACAATTCCCAAGCCTAAAGATGGATAAAATAACCAACGTCTCTCTCAATGCTTTTTTTTTTTTTTCAGAGAGATTTTTCAAGTGACAAAATCATAGCCGCTGTCCTTGTGAAAGGTGTAAAGCAGGATGGGGAAGGTTGAGTGAAAAGAGAAATTGACCAGCAGCCAAGACTCCGCTCTAGTTCAGACACTGCCACTGTCCAGCTCCAGATCCTAGATTCTTCACACTTGGAATGAAGCAATTGTGTCTAATGATTCTTAAAGTCTCTTTTATCTCTTAAAGAAGAAAATGTCCTGACACGCAGTCATAGCTCAGTACTCCACATGTTGCCTGTTAGTTGAGAACAATCATCCATTCCTGTCCCTCATCACTAAAGACCCACTCATGTCTGTAGTGCCTTGGAGCTCACGTTCTGTCCTAAATGAATAAACTCCTCTAAATCAAGCTACCCGTCAAAAATACCCTTTTCTGTCAGGAATAATTTCTATGAATATTAAACAGCTTCCAAGGCTTGAAAAATTCAGTTTCCCTTCTACTGACAATTATTTCTTCCATGAACTGTTACAGATCATCTATTTTAAACTCAGATTTTATAAATGGACAAATCCAGGCCCAGAGAGGTGAGGCGGCTTTCTGAGTGTCGCACAGCAAAGAGCCTCCTGTAGGACATTTCTCTGTACTGCTCAAAATGGAAAGATGCAGGTACTTGGCAATCAGCAGTTAAAAGAAAATTATAGTTTGATTTCCAAGAGAGTTATTTTTAAACAGGAGGCTGTTTCACCTTGGAATTTTGAAAGAATAATAATAATAAACAAGTGCACTAGATTTGTCCTTTTAAGCCAACTGAAGGAGTGTGCCCTCTCTGCTCTGTTGAAATTGGCAGGCTGACATCATGCAGACAGACTGTTCTGGTCTACTTGGTTAGTTGTTATCCCAAACGCAAATCTGACTCACGGGTGAGATCATGAGAAATCTGGATTATTTTTCATGATGACTTTTTCTTTCCTAGTCTAATTTTCTTTTGCGGTATTTGGCTGTGTAAGATATCCATGGTGGGGAACAGAATCTCAGGAGGGTTATTCCGAGGATGGTCCTTGCTGTCGTATGAATCACAAGACAGCCGGGGCAGGTTTGGCCATGAACTGTCTGTGGCTTTGGTGTTGATGTTCAGGGGTGTGTGCGTGCAGGTATGTGTATGTGTGAGTATGTACGTGAGTGTGTGCTGGCCCTATGGCAAAGTAAGATGTTTTCTGTCTTCAGGGATTTGAGGGATTCTGGGAAGGCCCTCCTTCTAATCAAGTGAACGATTAAATAAATATTTTTCACTGAAAGAACGTTTGTTTAATATCCACTTTTTTCTGGGTGCTATCACCAAGAGGTGATTGATGGTTTTGAAGTGTGGCATTGGAGAAGACTCTTGAGAGTCCCTTCGACTACAGGGAGATCCAACCTGTCAATCCTAAAGGAAATCGGTCCTGAATATTCATTGGAAGGACTGATGCTGAAGCTCCAATACTTTGGCCACCTTATGCAAAGAACTGACTCATTAGAAAAGACCTTGATGCTGGGAAAGATTGAAGGCAGGAGGAAAAGGGGATGACAGAGGATGAGATGGTTGGATGGCATCACCAACTTGATGGACATGAGTTTGAACAAGCTCCGGGAGTTGGTGATGGACAGGGAAACCTGTTGTGCTGCAGTCCATGGGGTCACAGAGAGTTGGACACGACTGAGTGACGGAACTGACTGATCACCAAGAGGAGATTATATACAATTAAACAAGTAAATGCTACCTAATCTGCGCGTTAGGGTGATGTTAGCTGCTGTGACAATTGAACCCCCAAGTTTTAGTGTTTAAAACATAACACAAAATTATTTCTCTGTCACTTAACAGTCTCATGCCAGACTTCTTGGTCAGCAGGCAGCTCTCCTTTACATGGTGAGTCAGGCCTCAGCACTCTTTCCATCTGGTGTCTTGCAGTTTCCTGGAGCTGAAGTGTACACTCTGTCCCTCCCTGGGGGGAGGGGAAAGAGGTCCATTCCTCTGAAATGTCTTGGTTTGAAAGTGGTACACCCCGTGGGTGAGAACTAACCACAGGGCCTGTGTGGATGCAGTGGGGGTTGGGACAGGTGGCTGTGATAAGTCTACACTGTGGAAGGAAACTCTGTGGGATTTCAGCGTTTGGGTGGTATCTCTGCTATTGTCTGATAAGTACTCTATTGGAGAGCGGTGTTTAGGACGTCTGCTCCAGCACAGAAGAGAAGCACCTGACCTAGGTTCAGGGTATAGGAAGGAGCCATCGCTATTCTCTCTGTCTCTTCTCTTCCTTCTGAGCCTGGCTTCGGTTCTCGATGTGCCACTCTCTGTGTCTCTCACCCCTGCACATGTGTATTAGGGTGATGTTAGCCACTGTGACAATCTTTCCTCTCTCTAGAAATTTTCTCCCACCTCACCTTGCCCCTTTCCCTGACTAACCTAATATTCCATCAGATTCGCAAGGCGTTTCTCCCAAGAAGCCTTTCCTGGGCCACCAAATCAAGTTCTGTGTGAAGGCAAAGCTAGGAGATTTTTATTTATTGGTATTTGAGAGCCCCCAGGAAGGCACTCCAGCTGATTGATTGGCTGTTACATGTGGTATAAACTTCAGGGGATCAAGGAGCATTGAGGGAGAAAAGGAGGTAAGGGGACTATAAAATGAGTGGGGAGGGAGGCAGGGACCTCCACACCCTTCCCATCACTTGGATCTGAGAGCTCCAGCTCTTTGCAGGTGCAGAGACAGCAGGGGGCTTCCAGCCACCTCCGTTCAGGAAACTACACTGCTGTTGGAAAGTTTCAGGAGTTGTTTCTCAGGCCTCATTTCTAGAGAATAGGTGAGAAAATTTCCCAAATGCTGGTTAAGAAGTGGGACACCCAAGTCAGTGGAGAGACCCTCCCTGGGGGAGCACCCTTGTAGGAGCACGAAGAGATGGTTATGCCGCCAGCCTGAGTCTCTGAGCAGAGGCTGGAGGGAGTGGAGAACCTTCCTGGGTCAAAGCAATGATGGAATGCATCTTCCTGTTCCAACAGGCCCCGGATCTTATAAAGGAACATGGGGTTTTAATTTTTGGATGTAAGAAATGAACATGTTTCTCCTGCAGCTGGACTTATCTCCTTATTCAAAAAATATTTTCATTCTAATTATTTGTAATGATCTCAAGGAAATGTGCCTCTTGTGATTAACTTGACAGGTTCATACATGCAAGGAGCCTCCTGATCTTGCATTTGTGAGGCTGTTTTTATTGTTGAGGTTACCATCAGAGTGACCTAAAACAGACCTGAGAGCTGGGTGCTTAGGAAAAAATCTTGGCAGGATGGTTTAGGAAGGAGACTGTATTAACACCATGGGCTTTTTCCAGAATGATGTTTGTTTCTCTGGACTTCCCCACCCCAGTCAGAAGGCTCGCTTTTGTGAAGCCCAGGGCTGGATCAATATATTATGGGAGAATAATCCTAGATACAGAAACCAAAGGCAAAGAATCCATGCTGTTGCTGCTGCTAAATCGCTTCAGTCATGTCTGACTCTGTGCGACCCCAGAGATGGCAGCCCACCAGGCTCCCCTGTCCCTGGGATTCTCCAGGCAAGAACACTGGAGTGGGTTGCCATTTCCTTCTCCAGTGCATGAAAGTGAAAAGTGAAAGTGAAGTCGCTCAGTCGTGTCCGACTCCTATCGACCCCATGGACTACAGCCCACCAGGCTCCGTCCATGGGATTTGCCAGGTAAGAGTACTGGAGTGGGGTGCCATTGCCTTCTCCGAAAGCATCCATAGTCTGGAGTACATCTTTGAGTTGGGATGGAGCAGAGCATGACTGCAGCTGTTCAGCAGCCCCGAGGCTCTCCGCCTCCTAGGTGGTCCATTCTATTTCTTGTGATTTGTCAACCGAGTACAGACCTGCGTTCATTCCCAGAACACTTAACAGAAGCACCTGCTTGGCACTGTTCTTGGCACCAGGGATGCAGAGATGAGCAAGGCCTTCAAAACCTTTGCCCCACAGAGCGCTCACATTTTAGGAGTGGGGAGGCCAGGCACAAAACCAGTAAATGAATGGATATGCAGTATAACTTCAGGGACTATATGCTTCTTGAAGACAAATAGAGTGGGTTAAGCAGCTGAAGAGTGATGGAGGGAGCTTGGTTAGATCATGTGGGTGGGGAAGGCTGCTCTGAGAGTGATGTTTGCGCAGAGGCCTGAGAAATGAGGAATAGAGCCAGGTCGTGATCCGAGGGCAGGGACATCCGTGGACCCTGAGGGAGAAAAACCAAGAGGGCTGGTGGCAGTGGGACCGCAGTCGGGACGGGCCACTGCAGATCACCAGCAGGCAGGAGGCAGCGGGGGTGATGCTACCAGAGGAGACTTTCACCTCTCTGCCCAGGAAGGGAAGGGAGTGTGTTGGGAGAGCAGAGTTCTCCAGTGAATTACCTTGTTTTGGTTGTTGTACAGTCACTAAGTCATATCCAACTCTTTGCAACCCCATGGGCTGCAGCACACCAGGCTTCTCTGTCCTTCACTGTCTCCCGGAGTTTGCTCCAACTCATGTCCATCAAGTCGGTGATGCCATCCAGCCATCTCATCCTCTCTCATCCCCTTCTCCTCCTGCCCTCAATCTTTCCCAGCATCAGGGTCCTTTGGATTGCTGCAGTCTAAATACAGGCAGATGCCTAGGTGTGGCTTCTAGTCTTTACAGGAATTTGCTTTCTGGTGCAAAGGAAGGACCTGAACTCAGACAACCTTGTTTTGAGAAAGCCGTTTGGAAGCTGCTGGAAATAAAACCGCTCCTTTCTGTCCTCAGGACCCTGGTGCTGCCCACCGCCTGGCAGGCGCTTGCCCCGAGGTAACAAAGGACTTTGGGTCTAATTGGCCTATTGTATGGCCCCTCTGACCGTCGCCTGGAAAACCCCTTGGCTCTGTCTAGTTAATGGTGGCTCCGGTGCTAATAAATCCTTTGAAATCTTCTGCCACGGTTGGGTTTTCCTGACGCATTTGCATGTCAAGATTATTTGGGTTTCGGAGTCTCGGTCTCCTGCTGTTCCTAATGTCATAAACGGATGGTAATAACCCGGGAGGGGATTATGTTCCAGGGTTGCAAGTAGATGAGCTTTAAAAACATCCATCTTATTTGCGGGCAAATATGGCTAATGACAGGCTGGGGAAAACAAAATAATTCAAAATCTGCAGTGAGTGCTTGGTTATTTCCAAAGGGCCTGCTTTTTAATGAAGTGCAGTAGAGAATGAAGGACAAGTGGGGAGAAGTAGTCACAGCATTTCAGCAGTTTCTTGGGGGTTAAGGAGGCTTTTCAAAAATAAAAATAAACACAGGTTATCTGAGGCAAGGGAGTCATATTAGAGGCCCACCTCCCCCTTATGGGGCTGGGGCTGGATCTCAGGGCCTTGTAGCTCTGTGGTTCACAGAGGAAAGCAAACCTCTATCACAGGGCTTCTCCCTCAGTGGAGATTTTGCCCCAGGGGGACACTTTGCAATATCTGGACGCATTTCTGGTTGTCACTTGTGGTGCTGGAGGCATCCAGTAAGTAGCTGTCAGTATGTGTGTGTGTGCTAGTCGCTCAGTCGTGTCCGACTCTTTGCAACCCCATGGACTGTAGCCTGCCAGGCTCCTCTGTCCATGGGATTCTCCAGGCAAGAATACTGGAGTGAGCAGCCATTCCCTTCTCCAGGGGATCTTACCAACCCAGGGATCGAACCTGGGCCTCCTACATTGCAGGCAGATTCTTTACTGTCTGAGCCACCAGAGATGCTGCTAAATATCCAACGATGCCCAGGACAGCCCCGCGAAGAAGGGTTATCCTGCTCGCGTGTCGTGCTGAGACTGAGCACACATCTTTCTGCCTGAAGCTCCCTGTTCTGTCCTGTCCAACCCCTAGCTGTGAAGTGGCTCTGCCGCCCTTTCCTGGGAGTTACTTTGTCTCCCAGTGAAGGCCTGGAAGGGGCTTAGAAATGATCTAATATGAATCTAAGCTTCACAGGTAGTGCCTAGAGGACTTCAGACAGATTGAGTGACTTTCCTAAATTCACACAATTTGTAACAGAGGTGGGATTAATGAACAGGAAAAATCCCCATTCCTCCTCCAGGAGTTTTTGCAGAAGGAGTTTTTACAGGTTTTTAATATTCTCCTCTTGGATCAGCACTTTTCTCATTCTTAACAGTAACTGTTTGCTGAGTGTCTGCTATGTTCCTGGCACTCTGCAACCATCTGTCACCTGAGTGACAGGAAGCCTGCCTAAAATGGGCAATGCAACCCTGATGAGAGGATTATAGTCCTGAGAACCATGCTTGGAGGGTTATGCTGGGCAAGGACTATACTAAATCCTTCAACAGATTTTTTTATCTCATTAAATTTCCCGCACAACCCTGCGGGCAGTTACTATTATATACCCCTTTCATAGGTGATGAACTGAGACTAGGGTCACTTAGAAGTTTTTAGGGCCAGGAATTTGAGCCTAGTTCTATTGAACTCCAGAGCTAGAACTCCCAGCCTCTGAGCTCTCTTCTTTTTGTACATGGTGATAAAAGATTAAGTTGTTACTATAGTAAGGAGGGCTTCCCTCTGCTTACCAGTGGCTCAGTGGTAAAGAATCCACTTGCAATGCAGGAGATGCAGGTTCAATCCCTGGGTCAGGAATATCTTCTGGAGGAAGGCATGGCAGGCCACTCCAGTATTGTTGCCTGGAAAATCCCATGGACAGAGGAGCCTGGAGGGCTACAATCCATAGGATACAAAGAGTCAGACACAACTGAAGCGACATAGCACGCATGCATAGTCAGAAGACTATTGTTTTAAACTACTGTTTTAAGAGTTTTAACCAAAACTTTAGGAGAAGAAATGTAGATACATTCTGCTGGATTATATCACCCAGGCCATCAGTGGCGGTCTTGCTCATTCCCTGCTTGCTATTGTCTTTGGATTTCCCAGGCATATGGGTACTTCCATTTAACTTCCATCAATACTTATTTTTGTGAGCATTTACTGTGTTAGGGAGGTGGCTAAACAGTGGGGATTCAGTGATCAAAATACTTGTCTTAGTTTGGGTTCCCGCCAAAGCCAACCCTGAGACAAGGATTTGGGTTCAGGAAGTTTATTTGGGTGCAGAAATCGTGGTGGGGAAAGGGGAGGTGTGAGAGGAAGGAAGGAGAGCTGACGAAGGCTGTGCAGTGTGGTTATCGCCATGACATCGGGGCCTCAGTCCCTCCGTGGGTCTCTAAGAGACTGAGCAGAACACCCTGCAGAATGGCCAAGTGAATGCTGCGTTCTTTATCCACTGACCTCCATTCCACTTTTATTCCTTCATAAACGCCCTGGCACTTCCCTCAGGCAGGGATACAGAAGAACTCCAGGGCAAGTTTGGGACTGTGTGGGTGGCTTCCCTGTTGGTTCAGATGGTAAAGAATCTGCCTGTGATGCGGGAGACCCAGGTTTGACCCCTGGGTCTGGAAGATCCCTTGGAGAAGGGAATGGCTACTCACCCCAGTATTTTTGCCTGGAAAATCCCATGGACAGAGGAGCCTGGCGGGCTGTAGTCCATAGGGTCTCAAAGAGTCAGACATGGCAGAGCAACTAACCCTTTCACTTTCAGATGATCTCCAGGGAGGGTGGGCCAGGGGCTGTGACCACAACGTCTGCTCCAGTATAATTCCTGTCCTCAGGAACTCACCCTGCTCTTGGTAGGGGAGTTAGAATTCACCGAACAACAGGACAATGGGAAGATGAACATAATGAATGGAGGACGGCAAAAAAAGAGATGGTGACTCCATCTTGGGAAATCAGGGAAGGCTTCCCAGAGGAGGTGACACTGAAGGGCTGAGAGCATGTTAAATATAGATCCCTATCACCAGCATCTGCCTTATTCTCATAGCTCTGGCATAACACGGAAACGCCATGTTGAGTGTTGCCTTTGTTGTTTGAATTCTTCTTTCTGCACCCTGTCATTCCAGGAGGCTCTTGTGGTCAGCATCAGGACCATGGGCCTGGCCCAGCAGTGGCTAGAGCCTATAAGCCATTGTCTTGAAGTTGTGTAGCTAAGAAGCTGGGGCCAGCCCCACTGCCCTCCACCTCCACGAGGGCTGGCCCTTCTTTGCAGTTGTTACTGGTGGGAAGTCTTGGATGAGTCGCCACCCTGGCTGAACCTGCCTTTCCTGATGGCCATCCAGAAGGCATGAATCCCTGGCCTTCACTAACACTTCTCAAGGCAGAATTTGAGTAGGAAAAAGCTTGCATACAGTTCATGTGGACAGCTTGTTAAAACATGGATACCTGGGCTCCACCCCTGGAGGCTCTGACTCCACAGTTAGGGGATCAGGTCAGAGGTTTTACATTTGACAGCCTCCTCCTTTGCTGATGCTTCTAGTCTGCAGTCCATACTTGGAGTAGCCAAGTTCTAAGACCTCCCATCCAACTTTCTCTTGGCCTATTTCACCTAGATCAGGGTTTCTCAGTGCTGGCACTCTTATTTGACATTTCAGTTCAGTTCAGTCGCTCAGTCGTGTCCGACTCTTTGTGACCCCATGAATCGCAGCACGCCAGGCCTCCCTGTCCATCACCAACTCCCGGAGTTCACTCAGACTCACGTCCATCAAGTCAGTGGTGCCATCCAGCCATCTCATTCTCTATCATCCCCTTCTCCTCCTGCCCCCAATCCCTCCCAGGATCAGAGTCTTTTCCAATGAGTCAACTCTTCACGTGAGGTGGCCAAAGTACTGGAGTTTCAGCTTTAGCATCACTCCTTCCAAAGAAATCCCAGGGCTGATCTCCTTCAGAATGGACTGGTTGGATCTCCTTGCAGTCCAAGGGACTCACAAGAGTCTTCTCCAACACCACAGTTCAAAAGCATCAATTCTTCGGCGCTCAGCCTTCCTC
>NW_011494903.1:10263568-10277442 GCF_000754665.1 Bison bison bison | reverse complement strand
TTATTGAGATTTCTCCCAGCAATCTTGATTCCAGCTTGTGCTTCTTCCAGTCCAGCGTTTCTCATGATGTACTCTGCATAGAAGTTAAATAAGCAGAAGTTAAATATACAGCCTTGACGTACTCCTTTTCCTATTTAGAACCAGTCTGTTGCTCTATACAGTCAGCAAAAACAAGACCAGGAGCTGACTGTGGCTCAGATCATGAACTCCTTATTGCCAAATTCAGACTTAAATTGAAGAAAGTGGGGAAAACCACTAGACCATTCAGGTATGACCTAAATCAAATCCCTTATGATTATACAGTGGAAGTGAGAAATAGATTTAAGGGACTAGATCTGATAGATACAGTGCCTGATGAACTATGAAATGAGGTTCATGACATTGTACAGGAGACAGGGATCAAGACCATCCCCATGGAAAAGAAATGCAAAAAAGCAAAATGGCTGTCTGGGGAGGCCTTACAAATAGCTGTGAAAAGAAGAGAAGTGAAAAGCAAAGGAGAAAAGGAAAGATATAAGCATCTGAATGCAGAGTTCCAAAGAATAGCAAGAAGAGATAAGAAAGCCTTCCTCAGTGATCAATGCAAAGAAATAGAGGAAAACAACAGAATGGGAAAGACTAGAGATCTCTTCATGAAAATTAGAGATACCAAGGGAACATTTCATGCAAAGATGGGCTTGATAAAGGACAGAAATGGTATGGACCTAACAGAAGCAGAAGATATTAAGAAGAGGTGGCAAGAATACACAGAAGAACTGTACAAAAAAGATCTTCACGACCCAGATAATCACGATGGTGTGATCACTGACCTAGAGCCAGACATCCTGGAATGTGAAGTCAAGTGGGCCTTAGAAAGCATCACTACGAACAAAGCTAGCAGAGGTGATGGAATTCCAGTTGAGCTATTCCAAATCCTGAAAGATGATGCTGTGAAAGTGCTGCACTCAATATGCCAGCAAATTTGGAAAACTCAGCAGTGGCCACAGGACTGGAAAAGGTCAGTTTTCATTCCAATCCCAGAGAAAGGCAATGCCAAAGAATGCTCAAACTACTGCACAATTGCACTCATCTCACCTGCTAGTAAAGTAATGCTCAAAATTCTCCAAGCCAGGCTTCAGCAATATGTGAACCGTGAACTTCCTGATGTTCAAGCTGGTTTTAGAAACGGCAAAGGGAACCAGAGATCAAACTGCCCACATCCACTGGATCATGGAAAAAGCAAGAGAGTTCCAGAAAAACATCTATTTCTGCTTTATTGACTATGCCAAAGCCTTTGACTCTGTGGATCACAATCAACTGTGGAAAATTCTGAAAGAGATGTGAATACCAGACCACCTGATCTGCCTCTTGAGAAATCTGTGTCAGGTCAGGAAGCAACAGTTAGACCTGGACATGGAACAACAGACTGGTTCCAAATAAGAAAAGGAATACGTCAAGGCTGTATATTGTCACCCTGCTTATTTGACATTTAGGACCAGATAATTCTTTTCGTGGGGGTCTGCCTTTTGCACTGTAGGATGTTTAGCAGCATCCCTGGTCTCTTGCCACTGGATACCAGCAGCGTTTCTCAGTGAGTGAGTGTTAGTCTCTCAGTCATGTCTGACCCTTTGCAAATCCATGGACTATAGCCTACCAGGCTTCTTTGTCCATGGAATTCTCTAGGCAAGAATACTGGGGTGGGTTGCTACTTACTACTCCAGGGGATCTTGCCCACCAGGGATCAAACTCAGGTCTCCTGCATTGCAGGAGGATTCTTTACCATCTGAGCCACCAGGGAAGCCCAGCATTTCTCAGTAGTAACAACCAGAAATGTCTTCAAACATTACCAAATGACCCCTGGAGGCAAAAATCTCCCCAGCTGGAGAACCACTGATGAAAATGCTCGTAAACATTGCCTCTCACTTCAGTGTATATATAAATTACTGGATCTTATTAAAATGCAGATTCTAATTCAGTAGGTCTGGGGAGAAGCCTGAGAGTCAGGATTTCTGTTGAGCTCCTGGGTAATGCTGATACTTCCAGTTGAGACCACACTTTGAGTAGCAGCAGTCCACACTCAAGTGAGGGAAGAGCTTTGGTTGGACCCAAAGGCTCAAAGGTGCTGCAGTTGCTTGTGTTCGGCCAGTCTCTCTCAGCCCCTCCTACTTCCCCAGGTTGATGAAAGCTGTGGCTGCTGCCTTCCCCTCCCCCACCAATCCCTCCTCCAGCCCAGGGGTCTCTTGTCCTTGTCTGGGAGGAGTTAGCCTTCCTTTTGGAGCGATAGCAGATCTGAGTTTGCCTTTGTTGCGTACAAGGGTCTCGTGAAGGCCCTCTCAGTCCTCAAAGGGCCCACTTTGCCGTTTTGAGGGTTTTTTTGGCTGTGCGGGGTCTTCATTGCAGTGCATAGGCTTAATTGACCCGCAGAATATGGTATCTTAGGTCCCTGACCAGAGAACAAACCCACACCCCCTGCATTGGAAGGTGGATTCTTAACCGTTGGACCACTGGGGAAGTCCCCAGTCTTTTATTTATTTTTTTTTAACTTGAGTTTCAGAGGGGGAAAATAGGAGGGAGCCTGCTTTATGGAAGGCAAGAAGCCCTGGTGTGCCAGCCTGCAATTTTAGGAGGTTCAGAGGAGATAGTGTCTGGGGACTGGGACTTAAAGCATGGTTCTCAGAGCCAAAGAAGCTGCAGTCATGGAGCAGGGAAGGCCTAAGGCAGATGGGGCTGGGAGGAGGGGGGAGCCGCCCCATCTCATAGCATTGAACCTAGGAATTACTCTGGTGATGAGCCCTTTGTAGACGTCGAGAAATGCTGTCACCTTGCCCATTGTTATTTTTAGCCATTGTCTATTTCTTATTGTTGGTAGCAGTAAGAATTCTTAGGAGACCTTTTCTCCACGCTTTACTGAGAAAGTTTGAGATAGTGTGGGGAAAGAAAAGTGGCTGTTGCACTGGGAAAGTCACCCAAAGTCACCCAAAAAAGCCACCCAAGGGTCGGAGAAGGAGAAGAGAAGCTGGGAACTGCCATGCTGGTCTCTACATAGGGGTGACTGAGATCCCCACGGGGACATCTCAAGTCTCCAGAGCAGCTCCCTGACCTGTGACGGCTGGTTCTGTGAGGACAGGACTGTGCTCCCTCCAGTACAGACTGTTTTGGGGTTGGGAATGAGGGTTCTCCCCACATATGTGTCCACATTTCTATGGGAGAATGCATCCCGAGCTTTAAACAGTGTAAGTTGCTACACTGGGGACTCCCTCCAGCTGAGCTTGGCATGTTGTATTAGGCGGGTTGGTTGGTTGGTTTAGTCGCTCAGTCGTGTTTGACTCTTGCAAGCCCATAGACTGTAGCCCGGCAGTCTCCCCTGTCCACAGGATTTCCCAGGCAAGAATACTGGAGTGTGCTGCCATTTCCTTCTCCAGGCAATCTTTCCGACACAGGGATCAAACATGGGGATCGAACCTGGATCTTCTGCATTACAGGCGATCTCCTGTTTACAGTGGATTCTTTACCGGCTGAGCCACTGGAGAAGCCCTGTGTTAGATGATCCCTACCCAGACAGTAGGATGTGACACTTGGGTTTCCAGCAGGAAGGCTGTGTGCATCAGGCTTATTGTGGAAGGACTTGTGTGGGACAGAGAGAAGGGAGATTAGTTAGAGCTATGGACTGAGGCTCTAGTCCGTATTGTGATGGTATTCAAGATGGGGCCTTGGGAAGCTAATTAGGTCATGAGGGTGCAGCCTTCAGGATGGGATTAGTGCCCTTAAAAGACATGAGGGAGCTGGCTTGCTGTCTTCCCCCGACCACTACATGAAAACATAACCAGGAAAAGAATCCTCATCAGGACCCAAATGGGCTGGCCTCTTGACCTTGAAATTCCCAGCCTCCAGAACTGTGAGAAATAAATTTCTGTTGTTGAAGCCACCCAGTCTGTGATATTCTGCTCCAGCAGCCCAAGCTGACTAAAACAGTCAAGAAGATGACTTAGACCAACAGGCTATCAGTATCTCTCTGTGAAATGACAGGTGCTGCTCAGTGCTGGAGCCTCTATCAGTCTAGTGAGAAATGGGAAAAACAGATCCAGACAATGAGTTTTTCTTAAAGTTAAACATGTTCACTTTAAAAATGGAGCTCTCTGCTCTTCTGTTTACTTTGTGTGTGTGCTAAGTTGCTTCAGTTTTGTCTGACTCTTTGTGACCCCATGGACTGTAGCCCACCAAGCTCCTCTGTCCATGGAATGGACAGACTCCAAGAATACTGGAGTTGGTTGCCATTCCCTTCTCCAGGGGATCTTCCCAACCCAAGGATTGAACCTGAGCCTCTTACATCTCCTGCATTGGCAGGTGGGTTCTTTACCACTAGTGCCACCTGGGTATAAGATTCTATTTTATATCCAGATTCTATTTACTTTAGAAGAGGTTAAATTGTCTTGCTATGAATTAAATTATGCTGTATCTCAATGATATTTAGTTTCTTTGTTGGCCAAAAGAAGTTGGAAATACTTTAGTTCCAAAAATAATTTGTAAAATTTTTATTGGCCTGTGAAATCCGGATGTCTAGAAGCCACTGGATCAGGCAGTTATACAAGCAAAGGGAAGAGATGATAGCAGTCTGGATGAGGGTGGCTACTATGGGAGGTGGAGGGAATGGAGGAAGAATGCAAAGAACTTTGTGACTGGCTGGATGCATTGAACGAGGGCAACTTAGAAGGTGATGATGGGACCTTTTAAAGAAATATGGAAGTTGGAGAGGGAATGAGTCTGGGGATGGATGAAACATTGAGCAATCATCATCATAAAACATTAATGGCTATGATTCGCTGAGGGCGCATACTGTGAGCTGTATTTCCATTATTTCATTTAATCGGTGCAACAGTCCTTTGAGGTTGATGCTGTTGTGGCCTCAGTATGACGAAGGAGGGTAGAGAGAGAGGTCAAGTGACACTCTTGCATCAGAGCTGAGAGGTGTGGAGGATTCAAAGTTGGGACTTCGGGAGTCTAAAGTCCAAGAAGGCACCAAATCACCGTTCTGTGCTGTACCACTGTCGTGCGAGGCCCATCAGTGAGAGTCTCCTTACTTGTGATGATGATTTCATGGATATATGATGGTTGGTTTTAGTCACTAAGTCACGTCCAACTCTTGCGACCCCGTGCTGTAGCCTGCCAGACTCCTCTGTCCATGGGATTCTCCAGGCAAGGGTACTGGAGTAAGTTAAAAGTAATTATTAAAAAAGTATATGCTTTAAGTACATGTTGTTTGTTGTGTGTCAGTTATACCTCGAAGCTCTTTATAAAAACACGTGGGAAAGATGGTGAACAGGCATTCATCCCAAGCCCAAATGTATTGGTCTGTGGGTTGGATTCCCTGGGAGGGTAAAAGCACAGAGGAATTTCCTGTGGGGGATCTCGCATGATCAGACACTCCGGTGGCGAGGTAGGAAGTGGGCCTGGCCGAGGGAGAAGCTGGGCTGTGATGCAGGTTCAGCCAAGGATGTGGGCAGCTCCCGCGAGCTCTGAACAAGCAGGGCCCTTAGAAGTTGTCCTGAGCTGTGATCAAGGAGCCAGGCCCGGATGCCCCACACTGGAAGCAGTTGCTGAGGGCAAGTCCCTGAGAGCCGAGGGCTGTGTGCTGGTGACACACCACACACCCCCCCACCCCGCCCCGCTCCGCTGGAGCTTCAACCCTGCATCACAGAGCTCCCTATAGTCTGGGCACCTTAATCTTGGTTTTGCTTTTCAATTATGTCAAAGGGAGACTTAGCTAGAGGGTCCTGCCTTATTAGATAACTCTTCTTATTTTTTTTTTTTTTAAGACACTAATGGTGTTCAAAATACTTTAGTCCTGCCAGACTGTTTAAGGGTCAGAGAAATGGGTGAGATGGTGGTCTCTGGATATAAAGCCCCCTCTATCAAACTAACCAAGAAGGGCTCTCCTGTCTTGCATGGGAGTCATAATGACCCAAATTGTCTTCCTATTAAGAAGACTTTACAGGTGCTCCTTACTTCCCTTGTCCTTGACTGAAGTATCCACGCCGGATTGGCATGGATTCCCAGGTTTTCTTGTGGAAAGCAAAACATCATTTTTTGCAAAGCAGCTTATGCTTAAAGACATTTCCAGTAGCTTATGCTTTCAAAAGTCTCCCTCTCAAAAGTGGAGGATTTTCAAAAGTAGGTTTTAGGCAGCTACTCTTTCATCTTGAGAGATGCTGTCTCTGAAAAGGACACTGAGATTCGTCACGTGTGCCTTGGGAGGTATTGTGATCTGATAAGTTACTTGTCACTGTATCACGTGGTAGAGCATTACGTTGGATTGGATGGTATTTTTTGTAGCTAGTGCTTAGGCAGTGCCTGCTATGTGCCAGGCATTGTCCCCATGCTTTGTAAATATAAGCTTATTTAGTTTACTCTGTGGCATCCCTATAAAATAGGACTTTCCAGGTTTTCAGTGGTAAAGAACCTGCCTGCCAATGCAAAAGACATGAGACTAGGGTTTGATCTCTGGGTCAGGAAGATCCCTTGGAGGAGGAAATGGCAACTCACTCCAGCATTCTTGACTGAAAAATCCCATGGACAGAGGAGCCTGGTGTGAATTACAGTCCATGGGGTTGCAAGGAGTCGAACACAACTGAGCACACATGTGTGAAAAAAAAAAAATCCCTATGAAATAGAATCTTTTTATAGTTGAGAAAGAGGCTTCGCAGGTGGCTCAGAGGTAAAGGACCTACCTGCCAATGCAGAAGACGTAGGTTCAATCCCTGGGTTGGGGAGATCCCCTGGAGAAGGAACTGGCAACCCACTCCAATATTCCTGCCAAGGAAGCCCCATGGGCAGAGGAGCCTGGTAGGGTATAGCAAAAGCATCAGACACGACTCAGTGACTAAACAACAGCAGCAAATGAGAAAGCAGTTATTTCTGACCTCCAACTAATAGGCTGAAGTTTTGGAAATTTTGTGTATTTATGGCTGCTTGCCGAAGAATTGATGCTTTTGAACTGTGGTGTTGGAGAAGACTCTTGAGAGTCCCTTGGACTGCACAGAGATCCAACCAGTCCATTCTAAAGGAGATCAGTCCTGGGTGTTCTTTGGAAGGAATGATGTTAAAGCTGAAACTCCAGTACTTTGGCCACCTCATGCGAAGAGTTGACTCATTGGAAAAGACTCTGATGCTGGGAGGGATTGGGGGCAGGAGGAGAAGGGGATGACAGAGGATGAGATGGCTCGATGGCATCGCCGACTTGACGGACGTGAGTCTGAGTGGACTCCAGGAGTTGGTGATGGACAGGGAGGCCTGGCGTGCTGCGATTCATGGGGTCGCAAAGAGTCGGACACGACTGAGCAACTGAACTGAACTGAATCCATTTTTAGGGCTTCCCAGGTGGCACTAGGGGCAAAGAGCTTGCCTGCCAATGCAGAAGACTTAAGAGATGTGGGCTTGATCCCTGGGTCAGAAAGATCCCCTGGAGGAGGGCGTGGCAACCAGTATTTTCACCTGGAGACTCCCTGGACAGAGGAGCCTGGCAGGCTACATTTTATAGGGTCTCAAAGAGTCGGACATGACTGAAGCAACTTAGCATGCACCCAATCCATTTTTAATCTACTTCCTTTCAGGAAAAAATATTAGATTTTTGAAGTTTCTTCTTTTTAAGTCTCTCAGGTCTCATAGTACTGAGACTGTACCAACCATGGATTGTCAATCTGCTGTCAAGAGCTCTGCGGAATACCTAAACTTATATAAAAGCACAGGATATGTAGAATTTGTTCAAATCCTCAAATATTAGCATCCCCCAGATGTTCAGCTCTACAGGCTTTAAATATGTCTTCCATAGCATTTTCTTTAGATGTCAGACAGGGGGAGTGCTTTACACTTATGACATGCTTTGTATTCACAAAATGATTGAGAAAACTTGCCAATCCCCATTCATTCCTTCATTCTTTTGTTCATTTACTGTTGAAGTAGATGTCATGGAAAAGCCAAGTGGAGGGTGTTGAGGCAGTCCAAACTTGAGTTGGAAAAGAATTTCCAGACACAAGGCATTTCAGAAGGGAATGAATTTATTAAGAACAAAAAGCAGAGATAATGTGGGCACTGTGAGTGCCACGGGCCAACAACAACTGACAGGCCAGGGAAAGCTGACAGTCTTTTTGGGTTAATAGCCAATTGTTACAGCCTCAAGATAAAGAAAATTCCTGCTGGAAGGTTAGCGTTAGGTGATTGGTTAAGGTGCTTTACAGTGTTTACTGAAGTGGGCATATTTGCATAATTTGGAGTCAGGAAGCTTGTTAGTGATGATCAGGGGCATTTGTCAATAAAATCAGGGGCTTTTTGGTTACAAAGGCGCTCCATTAGCTTCAGAGGTCTCCTTGGTTCTGGGCTCTGCTTGTGTGGTCTTGGTGGAAGGCTCGCACCTGTGGCATTGGGCAGAGCTCAACAGAGGATGCCTCTGGAGAGGAAAAGAGCCTTCGCTGGTTGCCTGACATGAGCATTTGCCTGGACCCTGGGTACAAGTCTGATGGTAACTCTAGCTTCCCTCCACAGCAGAGGCTCTTGTCAGATGGAAGCAGTAGAGCAGGTGTTGAAAATGGGCAAACTTTGGCTCTGCAGACAATGTCACAGAAAGGCTTCCACCCATCCATCTACTGGGGAAGTTAAACAGAAGAGTGCTGGGTCCAAATACAAACTCTGAGGCTGACTGCAAGTGGGTGGTAGAGTGGGCTGGCTGTGAACTCAGCCTGCTGAGGATCTGGAGGAACTGTGCACTTGAAAACCATTTTTTTTTTTTTTAACTATTCCCCATTTGTGTCAGCCTCAGGAAGACACATATTCCCATGCTGCCTGCAACTGACCTCCCTACTGGCCCCGTTTCTAGGACCAGACCCTGGGGTGAATACACATGGGCGGGCAGGAGTGACCCTGTCACTCTGCAGCCCGAGGCTGCCAGGCTTCTCTTCTGGACCCGCAAGCTTAATGTCTTGGCTGCTCTTTGGAAATGCTGTGGGCTTGTCCCTGAAACCCCTGACTAGGCTCCAGGCCCGGCTGGTTTGTAAATACCTCCTGTTGTGGGCGCAGGCAGCCTGTTCCTGTCCGGCAGAGTCTGTTCCTGCAGTTCCCAGAGATTCACCGTAGCGACTGGCCTGTGCTTCTGTAGCCAACCTTGGCTTCTCTGGCTATAGTTGATGTCAGTTGAGGGGACTGGCCGCCTCTGAGCTCCTTCCCGGGATTTCCCCAGTCTTCTTGCCCTCTAGGTCAACACTTGCAAAATAATTACCACTCTACAAGTAAATGGTTTTGCTTTTTCCATGAATGGAGCTGATTGCCACATTATCACTAAATGCTTCTGAATATGGGGCACTTGCCTGGAAAATTACTTGTTTCCTTCCTTTAACATGTGATAAACATTAAAGGTTTAAGACTGTGAGTTTATTGATACCTATAACATCTGTTTATTTTTAATGAGCTTTTTATTCTGGAATAATTATAGACAAACAGAAACATTTCCAAGATAGTAAGGGTTCCTGTATACCCTTCCTCCTGGTTTCCCCATTGTTAACACCTTATATGACTGTAGGCCATTAGTCAGAACCAAGAAGCTGACATGAAATGTTTCTGTTAACTAAACCTCACACTTGATTCACATTTCACTAATGCCCTTTATCTGTTCCAGGAGCCTATCCCGTATGTTTAGTAACACCTTTAATATCACAGTATGTCAGGGCATTAGAAAAGCAAAGCAGAGTGAATTGCATTGATTATGGGATTCTCTTATAGGAGATATAGTGTTCCTCTCTAATCACAACTAGAACTTGACTGTTATGTGTCATCTTTAATTGTGAACAGCAGATGGTATCAATTTATTTCACATCATAGTGATCAGAGATTTCCCACAGGACTCATGGTTCTGCTTGGATCTGTATTCAGGGACTTCACTTTATTAGTTCTATGACCTCAAGAAACTAAAACTGAACTTTGTGTTCCTCATATCATATATATATTATGCACATATTTTATATGTATATATAATACATGTTGTTGTTTTTCAGTTGCTCAGTCATGGCCATTGAGGTGATGGCTGTGCCTTCGTTTGCCACCATGGTGTGGAATAGTAGAATTTGGCCAGTGTTCTTCAGTCACTAAGTCACATTCGACTCTGCAGCCCCATAGACTGCAGCATTCCAGGCTTCCATGTCCTTCACTATCTTTCAGAGTTTGCTCAGACTCATGTCCATTGAGTCAGTGATGCCATCCAACCATTTCATCCTCTGTCATCCCCTTCTCCTCCTGTCTTCACTCTTTACCAGCATCAGGGTCTTTTCCAGTGAGTCAGCTCTTCGCATCAAGTGGCCCAAGTATTGGAGCTTCAGCTTCAGCATCAGTCCTTCCAATGAATATTTGGGACTGATTTCCTTTAGGATTAACTGATTTGATCTCCTTGCAGTCCAAAAGACTCTCAAGAGTCTTCTCCATCACCATGGTTTGAAGGCATTCAGCCTTCTATTGTAATATATGTAAAACGTGCTATATAATGTATATGTAACATATATCTGTATCTATCTGCCTATCAAAACTTGCCTTTCCCACCATCAGTTCAGTTCAGTCACTTAGTTGTGTCCGACTCTTTGCGACCCCATGAACCGCAGCACACCAGGCCTCCCTGTCCATCACCAACTCCCAGAGTCCTCCCAAACTCATGTCCATTGAGTTGTTGATGCCATCCAACCACCTCATCCTCTGTCATCCCCTTCTCCTCCTGCCCTCAATCTTTCCCAGCATCAGGGTCTTTTCAAATGAGTCAGCTCTTCGCGTCAGGTGGCCAAAGTATTGGAGTTTCAGCTTCAACATCAGTCCTTCCAATAAATACCCAGGACTGATCTCCTTTAGGATTGACTGGTTTCCCACCATATCATATTACAAAATGCTATGTGGGAAGTTTTCAAAGCTATAAAACTCTTTTCAAAAGTTAGTCCTTATAATAAAAAGTTTACCTTAAGAAATGTTTGATTAGAAATTATTTTGAAATATTTAGAAGCTAATTTTTAAACAACTGTTTGAATCAAGGAGTGTATATTTTCTTCAGTTCTCCTTTCTGGATGATTTTGACTTCATTAAACTTTGAATCCTTGTTTTCTGACCATGGAACAGTGTGGCCAAGCTTGAGTAATTTGGTGTTTGGAAAACTCTCTCTTCCTATAACGTCAGCTTGTGGCTGTTCCCTGTTGCTCTCAAGGCATATGATGTTTTTGATGAATATAGAAACTCCATTTCACAAACCCAGCTCCCTTGAGCTGCAGTTCAGGTCCCAAGAAGGCAATGGTACATTTACAAGAAAGAATGCTGGAGAGGTGCTTACTCCAACTAAATCTATTGGAGTGACATAGTTTAGATTCTTTCACCAGGGGCAGAAAATGCAGAGTATAGGACTAAAAGAAGGGTAATCTTTTTGGAACACCACATGTCTTCTTCTCTCTAAGACCCACAGAGATAATTATATGATTGGAAAATTAGACCCAAGAGGGAAGTTGAAAGGAACCGGGACTGGTTAAACCAGAGGAGGGAAGAGCCAGAGGTAGGAGTGATGGGCTAAAGCAGCTGTTCCACATTTCCTGTATGACCGAGGAGGAGGAGGGCAGGGAGAGCTAGCCAGGCTTAGCCACAGGGTGTAGGTTAGCTTTGGCAATGAGAGGGGTCAGTGCTTGAATGGGATATTCTGATGACTGTGGTCACTTAAGTTTGAGTATTTAAGGCCAATGCAAATACATTTATTTCTGCCAAAGTACTATATTCATAGGCAGGGCCCTGGGAGGTCTCGGTGCCTTAGTGATAGCCTTGGCTTTCCTGCAGCTCCATTTCCTATCAGTTCAATTCTGAAATTTCAGTTTGGTCACTCAGTCGTGTCCGACTCTCTGTGACCCCATAGACTGCAGCAGGACAGGCCTCCCTGTCCATCACCAACTCCCGGAGCTTACTCAAATTCATGTCCATCGAGTCAGTGATGACATCCAACCATCTCATCCTTTGTCATCCCCTTCTCTTCCCGCCTTCAATCCTTCCCAGCATCAGAGTCTTTTCCAATGAGTCAGTTCTTCACATCAGGTGGCCAAATTAGAGTTTCGGCTTCAGCATCAGTCCTTCCAATGAACACTCAGGACTGATCTCCTTGCAGTCCAAGGGACTCTCAAGAGTCTTCTCCAACACCACCGTTCAAAAGCATCAATTCTTCAGCACTCAGCTTTTTTTATAGTCCAGTGCTTACATCCATACATGACCACTGGAAAAACCATAGCCTTGACTAGATGGACCTTTGTTGGCAAAGTAATGTCTCTGCTTTTTAATATGCTGTCTAGGTTGGTCATAGCTTTTCTTCCAAGGAGCAAGTGTCTTTTAATTTCATGGCTGCAGTTGCCATCTGCAGTGATTTTGGAGCCCCCAAATATAAAGTCTCTCACTGTTTCCATTGTTTCCCCATCTATTTGACATGAACTGATGGGACCGGATGCTGTGATCTTAGTTTCCTATAAAGGTGTTCAATTGGGAGAGGTGTAATGGTACACTCTCACTTCGTGTTGAAAGCAGGGCCTTGTTTCAACAAATAAGCCTAGTACTAACACACACTACTAACTTTATATTTAAATAAGGTGTGTAATGGTAACGAAATGTAAAAATAAGGACTAATTTGGGTGCCTTCCTTTTCCCTTCAAAATTCTCAATAACCATATAATTGAATTCTGTTTTTTTTTTTTCTTCTTCTCCATGGTTAAATAGAACTAGTGCAATCTTAATTTTACAGCCCTGTGTGTACACAGCTCAGATATTTTGGGATTTCAGAGCAGCTAAGCCTCAAAGGCACCGCAGGTAAATTTCACACAGGCCAAGACACTCCATATCCACCACAAGCTTCCTGATTCCTTTGCATCCTCTGCTCCTGCCTTTCCCCACTTCCCATCCCTCGTCCGTCAGCCGAAGGAGAGAGACCCCTTGTCCTGATTTTTCGTGCGTGTGCGGCTTGCTGCGGGAGTCCCATGATGTTCTCCCATTCTCCAATCAGATAGGAGTCCTTTATCTTCCTTCGGACCTGACCCATGCTCTGACTGTATCTCTTGGAGGTGATCTCCCGCCTGACCCCTGCCATCTGGTGTTTGCCAGCAATTTGCATCAACCCTTAAGTTTTGCTCATTAAACACCCTCTTTGGCAGCTCTGTAGCTCCCCTGCAACTTTTACAGCTTGGCTTTGGGTACAGGCTGCTTCCAACAGAGCCTGAAGGTACAAAACTTGTTAGATCGGAATGCTGAAAAAAAAAGACTCGGAAAAGGTCATAAGATTTTCATGGAGATTTAAATAGATTTGTCTACAGTTTTAGAGGGTAGGCTGTGGAACCATATTCTTTGAAGTTTTTTTTTTCTAATTATACTTGTTAGGTTGCTTTTTAAAACATATACACAGGAGTATAAAGAAAACAAAAAGGTGACTGATAATTTCACTGTTCAATTAATCTCTTTTGGTGGTTTTTTAATGGAAAACTGTACATGCTTAAAATTCAAGCTGCAGAATGATAAAAAACTGAAACTGAAAGCGTTTATACTTAAACATACACAAAACACAGAGGTCCTGTACTTGGTTGAATGTGTCTCAGAGATGGTTCGAGGTCAGCACACAAAGGTTTCCTTCACCTTTTGTATCATTTGCAAAGAAGTCCATTGTGTAGACTTATGATCTTTTATTCAACCAGTCCTTTGTTGAGAGACACAGCTTGTTTTTAATTTTTTACTGCAGTGAAGAATCCTTATACACACAATCTCTTCCATGTGTATCTGTTGGATAGATTAATAAAGATAGGATTCCTGGAACAAAGAAAACATGCATTTTTTTTTTTTAATGAAGAGAGGGTTTTTTTTTTTTTAAT
>NW_011494903.1:10256711-10263468 GCF_000754665.1 Bison bison bison | reverse complement strand
AGGGTTTTGGATCCTCAACTTCTTTTTTTTAAGAAAATTATCTATTTGTGGCTGCTCTAGGCCTTCCTTGCAGCACACGGGCTTTCTCTAGTTGCCCTGAGCCAGGGCTCCTCTCTAGTTGTGGTGTGTGGGCTTCTCACTGTTGTGGCTTTTCTGTTGTGGAGCCCAGATTCTAGGGGTGCAGGCTTCTGTAGTTGTGACACGCCAGCTCAGTTGACCCCTAGCATATAGAATCTTCCTGGAGGAGAAGCAGGGATTGAACCTGTGTCCCCTGCATTAGTAGGTGGATTCTTAACCTCTGGACCACCAGGGAAGTCTGAAAACATGCATTTTGAATTTGGTAATACAGTGCCATATTGTCCCTAAGAAGGCTGCACAAATTTACCCTCCCAACAAAAGTACAGAGGGGCCACTTTCCATGTAGACTCATCAATATTAAAAAAAGTTTGTTTTTTTTTTTTTACCCATTTGGAAATTGTTTTGTCCTGAGCTTGAATTTGGAATTCATTTGGGTTTTTCTTCCCCAAATGCAAGGTCAATAACACTGGTTATCAAACACTGTGTGTCCCCCATAGATCTGAAATGCTATGCCCACTGTGTCTTATGCTGATGAGGTGCAAATATACATCTCCACCATTGAGCTCCTTCCTTGTGTATCAGCCACCTGCCTACTGCCAACGCTTGTTGGATGTCTGATAGGTGTGTCAAGGGAGAGAGATGGTAACAGAGTCTGTGATTTACTGCCAAACCTGCTCCTGCTCATCTGCTCTTTTTCAGCAGTGGCAACATCCTCCACCTGGTGACTCAGACCAGAGAACCAGCATGCATAATCCTTGGTTCCTTTCCTTTTTCTCCTCCTTCACTTCTAACCCATCTGCAGACTGGCACTAGGTAAATATCGTGTCCCAAATCAGACCACTTGTTAATGTGTCCACCACTTTGATATAGTTTATGCCAGTATCGCCTCTTGGGTAGATCATTGCTGGGGAAAACTGAAATTGCATTTCCATTTCCATTCTTGTCTTTAGAGAGTCTTCTCTACACAGTGGCCAGAGTAATTTTTTTTTTAATTGCTAATCAGATCATATCTGCAGACTAAAACCCTCTAATGGCTTTGCATCTCAATTAGACTAAAATCCAGCCTCCTCACCAGTCCCTGCCAGATTTATGGAATCTGGCCCCTGCTTGTCTTCCTGGCCTCTTTTCCTGTCATCTGTGATCTTCTTTCTGTCTCTTGAACACTTGAAACTCATTTCCACCTGACAGTGTATGCTTTTGCTCTCCTCTTTGGCTGGAACGGGCTTTTCTTGAGCATCTTTGTCATGGTCAATTCCTTAGATCTTAACATAGGTATCTCCCTCACAGCTCTTCGTCTCATTGTCTTGCTTTATTTTCTCTGCAGCACTAGCACTATGTGAATTTTCTTATTTGTTGTCTCAAAGAATTTAGTTTAGAATTTTTGTCTGTTCTGTAATTATTCAACATCTTGAATAGTAAGTACCCAGCAGGCGGGCACCTAAGCCAATTTCTGGAGTCTTCTTTTGCACCATTGTCCTGTCTGTCTGTGCTCCATTGCTCAACTGCTTTCATTATTGTAACTTCATAAGTTTGAGTGCTTCTAAGACCAGGCTTGGGCTTCCCAGATGGCTCAGTGGGTAAAGAATCTGCCTGCAATGCAGGAGATGCAGGTTTGATTTCTGGGTAAGTAAGATCCCCTTGGAGGAGGGCATGGCAACCCACTCCAGTATTCTTGCCTGGAGAATCCCATGGACAGAGCAGCCTGGCAGGCTACAGTCCATAGGGTCGCAAAGAGTCGGACACAACTGAAGCGACTGTGCACACACGCGTGCAAGACCAGGCTTGCTCTGCCCTAACCCCTCAACCACCCTTATCTTTCATAATTTGCCTAGCTATTATATATTTTCTAAAAGGGCTCCTTGTTGCTATTTTAATTGGATTCACATTGAATTTATAGATTAATACAGAGAAAATCATCAAACTTTTTCATCTAAAAGTAAACAAGCCTTTTTTATAAACTTAAAAATTGCCTCCAGTCCTTCAATAGATTTTTTTTAACTTTTTCATATGCAGAATTTAAGTCACACACAGAAGTAGTGAGAATGGTAAGAGAACAGTAAAATGAGCCTTCCTGTACCCATCAAACAGCCTCTGTCCCACTCAGCCTGTGGCCATGTCTCCTCTCCACTCCCACTCCTCCCCTGTCTCATTTTCAAACAAATCAGTGACATCATTATTGTCTGTTTCAATGTGTATTTCTAAAAGATGAAGATGCTATTTTAAAATGTAGCCATAATACCATTATTATACTAAAAACTAACAATTGTTTAAAAGTTGTCTTCTAATAGGTCAGGCATGTTTCTTATTAAATACCTATGCTAAGTCACTTCAGTCGTGTCTGACTCTGCGACCTCAGGGACTACACCCTGCCAGGCTCCTCTGTGCTTGGGATTCTCCAGGCAAGAATACTGAAGTGGGTTGCCATGCCCTCCTCCAGGGGATCTCTCCAACCCAGAGATAGAACCCAAGTCTCTTGTGTCTCCTGCAATGGCAGGCATGTTCTTTACCACTAGCTCTACTTAAGAAGCCCATTGAATACCTATATATTTATCTATATCTGTATATGTTATCAAATATCAATACATCAAAAAATTTTTTAATCTTTTAAAAATTTTATTTATTTGACTGTATCAGGTCTTAGTCTCCAAATTCAGGATCTTTCGTTGCAGCTTGCAGGCACTTCCTTGCGACCCGTGGGGTCTAGAGCATGCAGGCTCAGTAGTAGTGGCGCACAGGCTTAGTTACTCTGTGGCATCTGGGGTCTTAACTCTGACAGGGGCTGGAATCCTCGTCCCCTGCCTTGGAGGACAGATTCTTAACCACTGGACCACCAGTAAAAGTGAAAGTGAAGGTCACTCAATCATGTCCGACTCTTTGCGATCTCATGGACTATACCATCCATGGAATTCTCCAGGCCAGAATACTGGAGTGGGTAGCCCTTCCCTTCTCCAGGGGATCTTTCCAACCCAGGGATCGAACCCAGGTCTCCCACATTGCAGGCAGATTCTTTACCAGCTGAGCCACAAGGAAAGCCCCTGCACCACCCGGGAAGACCCTAAAAAAATCTTTTTTAGTCTCTATTAAAAGTGAAGATACTGGATACCTGAAACTAACACAATGTTGTTAAACAACTGTGCTCCAATATAAAATAAAAATTTTTTTTAAATGGAGATATTGGTTTCCACTGCATTTTTCAAACTATTATTTTTGTATATGCTAACACCAACAATTTTCATATATTAATTTTGTAATCTGCTACTTTATTGGATTTTCGTACTGTTTCTAGACTTCTCTAGTCTTCTCAGGCCTGCTGTTGCAGGAGTCTGGGATTGAGGAATCAATGTGGTGAGGCACACACACTCAGGATTTTGGCCCATTTACCATGCACAGGGTTGAGGAGTTGGTGCAATGAGGCTGATGGGGACCCAAACCAGGTATTAAATCCCGGAGGGAATTTAATTCATTTGGGAATTCATTTGAGACATAAAAATAGACAAAATGGTACACTCACTCCCGCTCACAAATGCACAAGAAGTGCATCAGTAAGTCCAAACAAAGTCACCAAGTTCCAAGAAAGGCTCGTGGGGACGTCCCTGGTGGTCTGGTGGCTAAGACTGCGTGCTCTCAATGCAGAGGGCCCAGGTTTGATCCCTGGTCAGGGAACTAGATCCCACGTGCTGCAACGAAGAGTTTGCATGCTACAACAAAAAGATCTTGCATTCCACAACTTAGATCTATGCAGAAAGAAGGAGAGGCTTCTGAGTACAGGCGAGCTCACAGCGGGATGTGGTCCAGGAGTTGTGGACTGGGTCTGGCAGGGAGGCACACAGACACATCCGACCTTGGAACTGCACATCCACAGTTCCTTAGGAAATCCTCGGCCAGGTGTGATTCAGAACTCAGCTTTTTTTTTCTGTTTGTTGTGATTTTTAGAAAAGTCAAGCGATGCACATGAAGTGTTACATACTTCTGGAGTAATCAGACCCCACTTGTAATCAAATGAATTGATATTTTGGCAGCAAAATATCAACTATTACAGGAGGAGAATGGAGAAAGACTCTAAATGACCTCAAGACAGTTCAGATCAGGCAACGTTTCTCTGCCAAAATCCTTAGAAAAACTCAAAGCTCTTTGGGGTTAGGAGCTGCAAACAGGAGCTGTGTGCCTGGAGAGCAAGGGCCCTGGAGAAACTAAACAAGTCCGCTGGGAAGGCAATAAAGGGATATGCAGGGCTGGCCCCTTTCCCACTGGATTGGCTGCCATTGAATTAGTTGACCTCCAAGGTCCCATGCTCTGAGAATCTCCAGTTACACATAGAACATGCCAGAACCTTGGACTTGCTGATGATCCATGCTTCTTACAACTCCATGACCTATGGAGTTTCCTGTGACCTCCCCAAGGGGTGGAGGGGGAGGTCATAGGAAAGCCCAAGGGATTGAATCAATTCAAACCCAAGGGATTGAATCTTGAGCCACAGGTGCACTTTCCCAACCATGTGGCTTAGGTTGGGTGCTGGGGGTACAGAGCAGGCCACCAGCACTGAAAGCTGGGGCACCAAAGTGTAAACCAGAAGGTGGTCTTCTTGCTCCTGGAAGCTGAGGAGAGGCACTCTAAGGTGGGAATTACCTCCAGCCACACCCCCCCTTTCTTTTTGCCTCCATGAAGGTTGAATGGATGTACTGTCAACCAGACTTAATATTTCCTCTTCTTAAGGAAGTGGGGTTTCCTCTGAACAAGCCGGGAGTAGGGAGCCAGGTCTCAGCCAGTCAGAGCTCCCTGACAGCAGTTTCTTTGAGTTTCTGGGCCTGCCTATGGTAATTAGCATTTCTGGCTACCCGGGCAGCGGCACTGAAAGCCTCGGGGGCCGCTGCTCTGTACACGACCTTGGAACCAGACAGCCCGGCATCTAGGCTGCAGGATGGGCTTGTCCGGACCCATTTCCAAGTGGAACCGTATTCAGCCGAAAGGTATACTGCTGTTCAGGCAAAACCATGGGTCACGCCGGCCAGCCCTTCCCATATATGTGGTGAGTCTGTGGAGATAAGCTAAAGGCATAGGTGTGAAATTGGGCCTCTCCAACTCCCGCCCCTTTGGACTGGATTCTGCGAGCCTGTCACAGCTGACTGCATCCTTAGCTTCCCGAAAGGGACTTTGCCCTGACCTCTGAGGTTCTCCTCTCTGTTCCAAGGGAAGGGGCTCAGGAGTTTCCTCTGAGGCTCTGCTCTCTGGGGCAGGGAGACTGCTGGGAGGTTAGGACGTTCTCCTTGCGTGCCTTCATCTCTGTTCCCAAGGAGGGCAGGAGTCTTGAGCTGTTTCTGTGCTCTGACAGTCGAGGCTGAGGCATCTCTTGGTGGGGTCTTGCCTTCCAGCTCCTTCCTTAGGAGAGAGAACGGGGAATTCCCCCAGGCCCCTTGGAGCTCTGTTGGTGCTGGCAAACTCATTGGGATGACACTCAGGTCATTTGAAACGATGTCTCCCCGCCCCAGAGTTAGTCATCCCCCGACTCCTGGAACGGGCCAAGCCCCGGAGATAACTCTGGTAAAAATATCATGGGGGATTGAAACTGTGTTCAGCTCCTTTGTGCGGCTTCTGAGGCGGCTGCAAGGAAGGCGCTGTCAGAGCGGTTGTGGTCTCCTAGCTGGAAAGAGCAGGCGGCAGGGCTGTGTTTCAGCTGGGCCCCAGACGACCCTGGCACGATCCTTAGTATCATGATGCTTCAGTTTGCTCATCTGCTAAATGGAAATAACTCACGGAGCTGCGGCCAGCCCATGCCTGAGATGTACTCAGGAGGCGCTGAGGCGGTGGGGATGGCGTGGTGTTGGCATCCTTGTTTCCTGGAACTGTCGTTACAAAGGACCATACGCTGGGAGACTTCAAACCACAAACACTTGTTTTCGCCCAGTTCTGGAGGCCAGATGTCCCAAATCAAAGTGTGGGCGGGGCCCTGCCGCCTCGGAAGGCCCTGGGGGAGGGGCCTCCCTCGCTCCTTGGAGCTCTGGTGCCTGCCCCGTTCCTTGGCTGTGGCCCCATGGCTCCAGCCTCAGCCTCCGCGGTCACCTGGCCTCCTCCTCTCCTCGGTGTCTTCTCTGTGCGTCTCTGTCTCATCTCCCTCTGCCTCTCAATTGTAAGGATACATGTGGTTTGCATTTAAGTCCCACTCAGTTGGTGGGGGTTGAGAGCTTCCTCTCAAGATCCCTAACTAAATCAATCACCTGTGAAACATTTTTTTCCAAATAAGGTAACACTCACAGGTTCCCAGGACTGGGGTGTGCACATAGCATTTGGGGCGCCACTGTGGAGGAGCCCACTACACTCTGTACTTGTGGTGGTGATGATGGTGATGGAGACAATGAGAAGACAGAGCAGTAAAGAAGAGCCGACAAGTCTAGGTGACCTGAGAGGGGTGGCCAAGGGTGCCATCCAAGGGGCCTGGGCTCTGGCTTGACCTGGTCACTGGATCGTAGACTGTTCTGTGTCCGGGAGCTCTGACACCCTTGTGTCCTTCTGCCCCAGCTTTGCTGGGCTCCTGGGCCAGCTCCCGTGGGCCAGGATGCGGAAGCCTTGTGCCTTTTGTTCCTCAGGCCAGTTGCCTGCCTCATCTTCCACATCCCAACCTGGCCGGGGTCCTGATCTGCTGAGAGCAGCTGTGCAGGATGGACGATGGCTACACCCACTGCCC
>NW_011494903.1:10252212-10256508 GCF_000754665.1 Bison bison bison | reverse complement strand
CCCCCATCCACCCCCATCCTCCGCATGGGATGGCACTTCTTCCAGTCGGGCTGCTGCTGTCCTCAGGGCCCTGCTTGGCTTAGGTTTGGTGGCGTGTTGTTTTTTTAATTTCAGGATGGGAAGAGGCAGCTTTCGGATCTGGCAGGAACCTCGCTGTGCAGAGTGAAATCCCGGGTGGAGAGGATGCGCCTGACAGGGGCCTGCTCTGCAGTTAATGTGGTTGGACGTGAGGTTTCCAGGCCCTCTGGTGCTCCCGGGGGGCTGAATCTGTAGGTGGGTGCTGGCGGGGGTGGTGAAGAGTGAGAAAAACATTCTTTTCTGTCTCCTTCGCTGATGAAGCTTTGGGGCTGGTCGATTTCACCCCCAGCAGGGAGCTCAGAATGAACTGGAGTGGCCCGTGTATGCTCAGGGTGGCCGGGGCTGAGCTTGAAACTCTCAGCCTAGTTTCTGTGGAGCTGGGGGAAAGCTGCTCTCCAGTCTGCTCGCTCATTCCCCCTACACAGGTCAGTGAAGGGACGGGAGTTAGGAGCGTGAGTTCTAGTCCCACTTCTGCTCTTATGGTCGGAAGACTTGGAGGAAGCCACTTAAATGCTCCGAACGTCCAATTCTTGGAAGGTAAGAGATGAGAGCGCTCCAGTCTGTAGGTGAATGAAAGGAGCAAAGGAGATCTCACCTGTGAAAGCCCTTTTTGAAGTAGGTCATCACTGTGTCACTGCATCGAACTGAATATATTTTTTTTAATGTCATGTGGGCAATTCCTAAATAATGCCATTGTAACGATGGTAGCATTTTCAGATGTCAAAAGCAAAAACAACGCCTGTAGACTGTGAAGAGCCAGAAATGACATCAAGTGTCTTGGCTGCACATGAACTCTCAGGGGACAGGGTCGCATCTTCTGCATTTTGTATATTTTCAAATCTTGGCCACCCTGCTTGTAGGAGTTGCTCTGTACATGCTGACCGACAGACTCAGTGGTCACCTGGTTCAACTTGCAGCTTCACCTGTGAGGAGCACAAGGGCCAGAGGTGAAACGAGGCAGGGCACTCCAGGTATACGCTGCTGCCGGTCCTTTCCTCAAGCACACACACTCTCCCATGGGCTGTGCCCTCAGGCTGGATTTCCTATATTTTTATTTTTTGCATATGTTCAGTTCAGTCGCTTAGTTGTGTCCGACTCTTCTTGACCCCATGAATCGCAGCACGCCAGGCCTCCCTGTCCATCACCAACTCCCGGAGTTCACCCAGACTCATCGAGTCAGTGATGTCCATCGATTCAGTGATGTCCATCGAGTCAGTGATGCCATCCAGCCATCTCATCCTCTGTCGTCCCCTTCTCCTCCTGCCCCCAATCCCTCCCAGCATCAGAGTCTTTTCCAATGAGTCAACTCTTCACATGAGGTGGCCAAAGGACTGGAGTTTCAGCTTTAGCATCATTCCTTCCAAAGAAATCCCAGGGCTGATCTCCTTCAGAATGGACTGGTTGGATCTCCTTGCAGTCCAAGGGACTCTCAAGAGTCTTCTCCAACACCATAGTGCAAAAGCATCAATTCTTTGGCGCTCAGCCTTCTTCACAGTCCAACTCTCACATCCATACATGACCACAGGAAAAACCATAGCCTTGACTAGACGGACCTTTGTTGGCAAAGTAATGTCTCTGCTTTTGAATATGCTATCTAGGTTGGTTATAACTTTCCTTCCAGGGAGTAAGCGTCTTTTAATTTCATGGCTGCAGTCACCATCTGCAGTGATTTTGGATACGTTAGACTCCATTTATTCTTCAGAATCCACTTCAAATGCTGGGTCCTCAGAAAATCAAGCGTTTTCTGACCTCTCAGGCCATTGGTCCCTCCTCCCCAGAGTGAGAAATATAAGAGCAGCAAAAAACACAGTCATCAAGATGAATGATATCTTAATCACTGTTTTTTAAAAAATAAATGTAATGCAAAAAAAGTCTACCTTGAACTAAATGTCAGCATTTGGAAGAATCTGACCCTGCCTTGCATGACTCAGTCTCATTGATTTCTCCCTAACCTCACCCCTTTCCATGGATCTGTCTTTGTTTAAAATTGTGACCTTTTGCTCATCAGGCATTTTTGCACTAATTTTGATTTTGCAAACTACTGCATTGGTAGTGTCTTGATTACTGAGTTTTTTGAAGCCCCTTAAATTTTGTACCTGTTTGCCCTGGTAATTCCCTTCGTAGCACCCGACACCTAAGGGGCTCGTGTCTTTGCGGGGTCCCTCCCACTGCAGGGCGGGGACAGCATTTTTTATTTGGGTATAAGAGAAAGACCTGATTGGGGCTGCTTGGTTTGTTTCAGCTCCTTTTGCTTTCAGCTGAGATCCAGCCCAGTGCCACTTTGAAAGCATTTGGTGAAGGGTATGAATTTTACTAAGGATTTTATGGGGAAGACAGAGGGGCATAATATCTTCAAAATTCTACTTAGACATCTTTTGATTCTCTTCTTCAGAGTTCTTCTCTCCTGCCAACTGTCTTGTCTCTGCTTGTCCTTCTCTTCATTTCCATATTCCTGAGCAAAACTCCTGCCCAACCACTATTACTCCTTAAAATTTCCTCAAGTGGTGATGATGATGAAAGATGAAAAGATGGTCTTATTAATCATACTGCCCCTCAGACACAATGCCTGGCACCCAGAAGAACTCAACGAGTTACTGATGAATGAATGAGTGAGTGAATGAATGAATGCGTGAGTTAAGGCATGAACAAAGCCCAGGTGCAGTGAAGGGTTTTTTTTTTTTTAAACCAGGGGAAGAGTTCTTCCACACCACTTCTTAATTAAGCCCCAAAGACCCGTTTCGAGATTTGGCAAGTTGCAGTGGTTCCCAGGTGGCTCAGTGATAAAGAATCTGCCTGCCAATGCAGGAAATGAGAGTTCGATCCCAAGGTTGGGAATGTCCCCTGGAGAAGGAAATGGCAACCCACTCCGGTATTCTTGTCTGGGAAATCCCACGGACAGAGAAGCCTGGTGGGCTACAGTCCATGGGGTCACAAAATAGTCAGACACGACTTAGCATCTCAACAACAACAATGGTTCTCTCACTGCTTTCTTTTAACAGAGGTAAATTTCCCTGGAAATCTGTTCTATGAAGTGTCTTAGCATCACCCTCTCTCTTCTTCATTACCTGTCTCCTCCCTGGGATCCTCTTGGCCAGGAGCACTGGCCATAGAGACAACTGTGGTTCCCTAAATGAGCCTCGACCAACACTGGGTGAGGTTTTATTCAGGTACCTCTCAAAGGCTACAGCGATTCTGCTTGGTGATACCAAGGTTCCAAAGTCATTGTAGCATCCTTCGTCCCCAGGCCACAGAGTCATCCTGGATTCCTCTGTCGGAGATTCCAGAACAGGACTGGCTGTTACAGCTTAATTGTGCTCACAGGGGCATAACTCATCTGGGACTCAGGAAACTTAAGTATAACAAGGACATTGTTAATATTTGCAGATAGTAGAAGAAATTCACTGTAGACAGTTTGGAAAATAGAAAAGAATATTAAGATGATTTAAAGTCACCTGGAATCTTGTCCCCAGTGGTTACTACTGTTGACATTTCCTTGTGTTCTTTCAGACTTTCTTTGGTTTCTCTTTCTTCTGGCAGGAGGAGGGGAAAGGGATGCTGACATGAAGACCTTGCCAGGTGCCTGCAGTGAGGGGAGGCCTCGGTGATTTCTGTCTCCCATCTGGGAGCTGGAGGACCCTGGACTTGGTCAGAGTGCCCTGGCTTGTGTCTAGCACCTCCCAGGCTCTCAGTTCAGGAATCAAGTCTTTGCCTCCTTCCCTGTATTTTCAGACAGTCTCACCAGCAGGAGCTGCCTGTGTGTGTTAGGAACACAGATATTGTTAGGCTCTGACTCTGCTTGGGTAATGTTGATGGGAAGGGGGCTGGGTGAGACCAGATCTAAGTGTCTGCCAAGTGCTAACAGTTGTACATACGTAATTTCATTTACTCCTCACAACAACAGAGCCATGGGGGTTATCATTGCGTGTGTGTGTGCTAAGTTGCTTCACTCATGTCCGACTCCTTGTGACCCCATGGACTGTAGCCCGCCAGGCTCCTCTGTCCATGGGATTCTCCAGGCAAGTATACTGGAGTAGGTTGCCACGCCCTCCTCCAGGGGATCTTCCCGACCAAACCCAGATCTCTTACATCTCCTGCATTGGCAGACGGGTTCTTTACCACTAGTGCCACCTGGGAAGCCACAGGGGTTATCATTATCCCTGTGTGAAAAAAGAGAAACCCAAGCCTCAGGAGGTCAGGCAAGTGCCCAGGACTCCACAG
>NW_011494903.1:10230785-10252112 GCF_000754665.1 Bison bison bison | reverse complement strand
GACTCCACAGGACCCCCTGCAAAGACATATGGCAGCCTGAGGTCACCTGCCTCCCAAGCCCAAGCTGCTTGCTGCATCAGCCTCTCTCCCCACTGTGCTTTTGTGCCAGGGCTGGGCTGGTGGAAAGAGGATCTGTCTCCACTTGGAATATTCTCTGTTCTCTCAGTGGAGAAGATGGGACTTCCAAACACCAGCCTGCTTTGGGCTTTGGCTTTGTGTTGCATAGATGAGGCTGCTGGTTTTCATTTGCTCATTCAGCAGATATTTGTAAGTGCCCGGTGTGCCCCAAGCATTGAGCTGCCATTAGGGGTGGAAAGGAAAAATAATAGGCTGTGCCTGCTTTCCATGGACTTTTATCTGATATGGGAGAAAGACAAGTGAATACCCTTCACTGTGGTAGGAACAGTGGGAGAGAGGGCTGGGGCCAGAAGGAGAAGCATCTCAACCCCAAACGGCCTTATGAAGATGGGGTGGGGTGGCTGCCCACGGGAAGTCATTCTTGAGCTGAATTCTGAAGGCATAGAGGTGTGAATCAGCATGAGATCCAGGAAACCACACAGGGTCCATCATGGCCAAAATTGAGAGTAGAGAGTGGGGGGTGAAGAACATAATCTGGGGACTCAGAAGTGCTGGATCAGAAAGGAGGGTGGGTGATTCTGACTAGTCTGAGTGTAATCCCCACAGATTCTGAGGATCAGTTCTGTGCTTTAGAAGGACCACACTGTGGCCTTGGGGTGGAGGCTGGCTGCTGGGGAACAGACTGGACACAGGAGTCTGTGCAGCGGGGAAATGATTTGACCCAAATAGTAGCAGGACAGGAGATTGGGTTGGGGGGACAAAATGTGAGAGAGACTGGGAGGAAGACTCCGTACAAGGAGGTGCAGAGACAGAAGGGCATGAAGAAAGCAAAGATGATTGTCTGGGACCCAGGTGGATGGCATGGCCTCTCGGGAGATAGAAGGGGGAGGATGCATTTGAGAGGAGCATGAGCCAAACAGACAGTTCCCAAAGCCTGGCGATGTAGAATCTGAGAGCCTTGCTTTGACCGCCTCTTCTTGTTCCCTGTGTTCCTGCCTCCTTATACCCCTACCTCAGCCTCCAGCTGTCAATCCTTGTTTGTGACCGACCCTGCCTCGTGCTTCTGTGTCCTTTATTCAAGCCAGGGTGGCTCCATTCCCTCCTGACAGTATCTCCAACATCCCCATTTTACAGATAAGGAAAGTGAGCCCTCTCCCCTCCAGTGTTTGTGAGTTGTTCTGTACCAGCCTCCCAGTGAGGGAAGAGTGAAGTCATTGTCTGGCCAAGGGGGAGAAGGGCAATACAGGGGGCTTGACCGAGGTGACCAGGTCATCCTAGTTTGCCATGACTGTCCCACACCCCAGCACTGGAAGTGCCACATCCCAGGAAGCCCTTCAGATGTGGGTACATGTGGAGGGTTGATCATCTGGAGTTGGGTGGAGGAAGGAAGGGAATCTTCCTGCCATGTTAGGAGCTAGGCATCCTCTCAGTGTGGGCTCCTGTCCCCTCCCCCGGGCTCTGGGACACAGGAGCCAGGCCACACTCAGGCTGCCTCTGAGACACGTGTGCTTCCTCTGCCAGAGCCACCTGCCTTCGGAGCCCTGAGTCCCCCAGTCTGATTGTACAGACCCAGTACTCAGCACAGTAGTGTCAGTCTCGCAGTCATGTCTGACTCAGCAATCCCAGAAACTGTAGCCCACCAGCCTCCTCTGTCCGTGGGATTCTCCCAAGTAAGAATACTGGAATGGGTACCCATTCCCTTCTCTGGGGGATCTTCCTGACCCAAGGATCGAACCCCGGTTTCCTACACTGCAGGCAGATTCTTTACTGTCTGAGCCACCAGGGAAGCCCTTAACATAGCACACAGTAGGTCCTCTATAAATAAGTACCCAGTGATTGAAGCCTGGCTGTAGGTGGAAAAGAGGCAGAGTTTAGGGTAAGAGCTTTCTCTTGACCAATCAAACAGCAGACCTCACGACTACACACAGGTGTCTTTCTGCTCACAATCCCTCTGAAGCCTCCAAGATAAAAGTCTTCTTCCTGCTTTATTTAGAAAAACCGATACCTGTTCTAATCTCCCCGAAGCCCTCACTCTGTTCAGACCAACAGTGCCCAAGGCAGCTTTGATGTCACACATTTGCATCCAGAATGGTAACCCTCACCCTCTCTCCTGTTTGGAAACTGTGGGGATAATGAGCACATGTTTTTCTAATAATGAGAAGATGTGCAGGCATTGACACGTGAGAACAGTTTCCAGTCCTAAGTTAATTAGCAAGCTGGGGAGCCCAGATAAATAAAGCTTCCTGTTTCCTTTCCTGGAGTCTAAAATATCTGATCTGGAGGTTCCCTCCCCTCTTCTCCCTCCGCCCCAAAGCGCCAGGATTTGCGGGGAAGCATTTAAAAGCCTGGTAATTTGTGTGCATGGAACTGGCTGCTAAGCAGATACATGGCCTGTGTTCTTACAGAAACTCCAGCTCATAGATATAGTCAGTTCTCCATTATTTGCTGGCGGGTTACCTGTCTCTCTCCGTCCCAACCTTGGTTTACATGTTCTTATGAGTTTACATGTTCTTATTGACTTTCTCATGAGCTTTACTGCAGCCTTTCTGGAGCCGAGATTGGAGAGGGTTATGAAACATTACATGCCCATGCCCTCTGTTAGTTTCCTATTATTGTTCAAGCAGTCCCGTGAAGGAGGCATCCTTGTTATCCCTGTGGTACAGATGAGAAAACTAAGTCTTAGACAAGTTAAATTACTAGAGCTCTTAAGTGGGCAAACGCATTTAAAGCCAAGTTTGTCTAATGGCAGGGCCCAAGTTCTTCACCAGTGAGTTCAGCAAATTCGAGTCTTCCTTTATTTTAAAAGGTCATCTATCTTAGACAGCTTGGGCTGCCATATCAAAATACCATAGACTGGGTGGTTAAACAATGTTTATTTCTAACAGTTCTGGAGGCTGGGTGGAGAAGGGAATGGCAACCCACTCCAGTATTCTTGCCTGGAGAATTCCATGGACAGAGGAGCCTGGCAGGCTACAGTTCATGGGGTCACAAAGAGCTGGACACGACTGAGTGACTAACACTCCAGTCTGGAGGCTGGAGAGACCAAGACCAAGGTGCCAGCAGCTTTGGTACCTGGTGAGGGCTCTTTGTAGTTCACAGATGGCCGTCTTTTCCTTAGTATCTTCACGTGATCGTTGGTGCGTGAGGGGACAAAGAGAAACTTCATGTCTCTTCCTCTTTTTATAAGGGTATTAATTCTGTCATGCGTGCCCTACCCTCATGACCTAATCTAACCCTCATTATCTCCCAAAGGCCCCACCTCCAAACTATTACCCCGGGGGCGGGGGCCTCAGGAAATGGATTTCAAGGTGACACAAACATCCAGTCCATGAAATGTCTAAAGAAAACCCTTCCTTGAATGGGGACTTCTTGCTGACAAGTGTGTGTCTAGAGGCTGACTTAGCATCCCAATTTTTTGACTACTCTGTAGTTTCATCAGCCTTCTCTTCCCTCCCTTTCTCCCAGTTTTCAAAATTCTGCCCTACTCATCCTCTCTGTGAGAAATAGTAAAACTGGGAATAGTTATTGTCTTTCAGCAGATTGAACAGTCTTCTCAAGAAGCCAGAGAGCAGGCCCAAGAGATGATCTCAAAATTTATTCCAGCCAGAAGATCCTGTGTTGCTTTGTAAAAGTATAATAATAAGAATCTGAGACTTGGAGTTCAATGAGTGTGTTCCCCTGGTTGATGGTGTGTTTACTGAATGTCGGTGGCTGTTGCTAACCATGCTTTGAAACAAGAGACATGTGTTTTTAATAGAATCACAAGTTTTATGCCTTGTTAAAAATACTGACATGGATGTTGGCTGGAGGAATGAGGCGGGATGTTGAAGGGCTGCTATGAATTCTCTTCTACTGGGCCAGGGGAGGGGGTCTGTAGGAGGACGGCCTGTGCCCTTGCCTTTGCTCTATTTCAGATGGATTGCCCTTCCCCCTCTCGTTCTCTTTTGGAAATGACCACTGGCTACCAGCTGGCCTTCTCAGCTCCACCCATCTGTGGAATAGCAATGGGCTTCATCCTTTCTGAATGGAAGGACGGAGTACTCGTGTTTACTTCCAGAGAAATTTTGGCTTTAATTGTCAAGAACATCCATTGGATTTTGTGGAAAGCCAAAATTACAGGGTGTTTCAAAAGAAATGTAGGCCTTCTTACTTCAAGCATTGCTTTCTGAGTGCCAGGAACAGGGGCGAGGGCCTGACCCACACACAGGATGACAGGCAAGCCTCAGGTTCCCCAATACAACACGTTGCGCGTTGTGTAGTCATCATGTCTACATGATCCCCCGGGACTGCAGCCCGCCAGGCTCCTCTGTCCACGGATTTTCCAGGCAAAAATACTGGAGTGGGTTGCCATGCCCTCTTCCAGGGAATCTTCCTGATCCAGGGATCGAACTTGTGTCTCCTGCATTGGCAGGTGTTTTTTTTTTTTTTTTTTAACCACTGAACCACTTGGGAAGCCCCTGATACAACACCGGTCCCTAAAGTGATGCCTTCAAGTCCTTCTTAAACTTCAGTTTTCAACACAATATGTGTTCTTGTTTCCTGATGGTAAAGAGATATCTGTTAAAAAAAAAAATGAAGTCAATTTTCAGCAATTATTTCACCATCCATAGACACTGATCATTGTCTAAGACATTTCTTTTTATCTTTGTCTCTGTCTTTGTAGATATGTAAACAGAATATTTATAAAACTGAGCCTATATGCTAACAGTTTTGAATACTACTCCTGTGTCCCCCTCCCCCTACCCAATAACACATGCTGTGTGTCTTCCCATTTCATTAAAGAGAGCCTCCTTCAGGTGCGGTTGATAAAAGAATGCACAGAACTCCATCCAATGGATACGTCACAACTGACTTAACCAGTGCTCTTTGTCTCAGCTCTTTTGACTGGCAGATTTTTCCTTCTATAGAAAACACAGGAATGTTCTTGTCCTTTATTCTTAATTACTTGAAATGTTTCTTTTGTTTGAAGTATCACTGCTTTTGTTCCACATTCAATGATGGATGTGTTGTAGCAATGTAAATCAAATTATTTTTTAAATTCAGAAAAACTCCCCTCATCCCAATTAAGGAACTGGGTGTTGTTTTGTAAAGAGGGCCAGATTTGAAAAATAAAAGAGTGAAAATGGGAGAGAGAATTCTTGCTCATTACTTCATCTCTTATGTAAACCTAGATTGAGTTGTGTGGATTAAGAACATACATTGAGTTTACAATCTGCTCCTAAAGAAGCCTGATATATACATAGGAATGAATGAGAAAATAATCTATGAAAGAATATAACAAGATGTCAAACTATGCAATGAGTGACTGTATACTAAGGGAAATTAGTAAAAGAAGGGAAAATCCTCACATTTTCTGGTGTCATCAATGACTCCTGGAGAGAGAAGAGATTTGAGGTTGGTCTTAAGTACATCTGGGATTCTAAAAGCTAGAAAGCTACCTTGTATTGAACCTCTGCAAGTGCTTGAGACTTTTCCTACAGCATCTAATTTATTCCTTACAGTGGCCCTACCTATTTCCTGTGAAAAGCAATTTGAGCAAAAAACACATTGTATAATAAGATTATAGATTTATACAGTATGAGGTTGAGAATATTTGCAAATAGAATATGACTGACATAGACACAGAACAGTAAATATTTTAAAAACAGATGCAATCAGGGCAAAGGGAAACAATGGACAGGAAGAAGGTAAGTTCTATGAAGGAAGGATTCTTTTGGTTTTGTTTGCTGCCGGGTCCCACAGGACTGGATGAATGACTGTGTAGTAGTTGTTCACTAAATATTTGCTGACCTAAGGAATGAGTGAAAGGGTTGGCCAGGGTGTATGCCCTGTGTGTGTTTCCAGTGATCAGATAGAGTTTTGACTCTGAACTTCCTTACTGACGAAACACTTAGGGCAGGTAACGTGTTCAGAAATGACTTCAGTTTATAAATAAAGAACAGGTTTAGCAGGTGGTGGGGGCAGATTTTGACCAGGTTATGTCTGGGGACAGTGGGGGCTCTGTTCCAAGGAGCAGGATGCCCTGGGCAGCGGTTTAGAGGGATGGCTGGTGAGTGGGAGAAGCACACTTGACATGTAGGCATGGGGTGAGTGAAGAGGAACCTCCTAACTTGGGCAGACAGCATTGTGAAGAGCTACGAGAGAGAGCCTGGGCAGAAGGCAGATTTACCTAAAAGCAAAATAATCCCACGACCTCTTTCCCATACCTAAACCCACTTTTATGGACTGAATAATGCCCTTACAAAGTTTGTATGTTGAAGCCCTCACCCCTAACGTGACTATTTGGAGCTCGGGTGTTTTTGTTTTGTTTATTATTGTGTTTTTATGTCTTTGGCTGCACTGGATCTTAGTTGCGGTAGTCAGAATCTTGATTCCCCTGACCAGGGATGGAAACTGGGCCCCCTGCATTGGGAGTGGAGTCTTAGCCAGGGAAATCCCTGGAGCTAGGGTCTTTAGGGAGGTAATTAAGTTTAAAAGAGGTCATGGGGTGAATCCTTTACAAGCAAAAAGAGACATTAGGGAGTTCCCTGTCCCCTCTGAGAGTGCATGCAGAAAAGACCTCGTGAAGACCCGGTGAGAGGACAGCAGTGTACAAGGCAGGTGTCTCCCTTGATCTCAGCCTTCTAACCTCCGAAACTGTGAGAAAACACGTCTGTTGTTTAAGCCACCCAGTCTGGTACTTTGCTACAGTAGCTGGAGCAGACTAGTTAATAAACCCGCTATAGAAAGATCAACTCACACCAACCTGGAAAAGGTGAATGCTGGGAGTTTTAGTTTCGAGAAACCTAAAATATCCTGGAGGTTTTCATTTTCAGGAGAGAATTGAAACATTGTCAGTGTGTCCCCGCATATCTGAGAGCTGTCCCACTTCCACTGTGGAAGCAGCAGTGGCCCACAGCAGCCCTCATCCTCAGGGGGATGTGACCAATATGGGCTAGGTGGCAGGGAAGGGCGTGCTCCTATAGTCTGAACCAACCCAGTTCAGTCTCTTCAATTTTGGTCTGGCATTTTTCACCATATCTTTTGCAAACTATTTATCTAAGTCCCTTCACCCTACTCTTCCCCTCCCCCAACTATGGCCCCTTCCTGCTTCACTCTGAGCACAGATATAACTCACCCACAATTATAAATTAAAATTGCACATCATAGGGTAGATGGTGGGGGACAGCTGGAGTCATTGCATACCCCTCATTTACAGCATCTGGTCCCAACCATAAATGGCCATGGGGGACTGGTGTCCTGGGGGAGGGGCCACGTGGCGGGAGCCTGGGTGTATGTTTTTCTCTGGCTGTTCTGGGCTTGGATTATGTTTACTGTTTCTCAACTAACTTCTGTAGCCCCCGAATCTATTTTTACAGTGAAATTGATGGCTCTGTTTTGTCATAAGAGGAAAAGGTGTCTCCAAAAATCAATATTTATTTGTGAAGCTATGCTGCCATGTACAGGGTGTGCACTGATCAACTCCGAAGAGTGAGAGTCCTTCCCCTAGAATTGTACCCCATGGTGGGCCTGAGTCTGGGCTTTCACTTGGGCATCAGGCCAAGGTCACATTAGGGTCACCTACAGCTGAGGCCTAACTTTGTGATTCCTTGATGAGACATTAAGGAAAGCCCTCAGCATGGATCTTCTCCTTTCAACCTTCATTTTCTAATGTGGGTCCTGATGGCCTGGGCAGTTTTCACCAATTATTTTAAAATGATCATAGCAATAAGATCGGAGAAGGCAATGGCACCCCACTCCAGTGCTCTTGCCTGGAAAATCCCATGGACGGAGGAGCCTGGTAGGCTGCAGTCCATGGGGTCGCTAAGAGTCGGACACGACTGAGCAACTTCACTTTCACTTTTCACTTTCCTGCATTGGAGAAGGAAATGGCAACCCACTCCAGTGTTCTTGCCTGGAGAATCCCAGGGACGGGGGAGCCTGGTGGGCTGGCGTCTATGGGGTCACACAGAGTCGGACACGACTGAAGCGACTTAGCATAGCATAGCATAGCATAGCAATAAGATATTGCTATTCCATGGTTCCATGGTGTTTTTCCACAAAGCCATAGCAATAAGATATTGCTATTCCATGGTTCCATGGTGTTTTTCCACAAAGCCATAGGAATAATTGAACTAATTTGATTCCATCTTCTAAAATCATGATGTTTTAGTCAGTAATAAGACCTAGGAAAATTTAACTCTTTTAACTACATCACATCATTTCCTTAAAAGCTGGTTAAACATGAGCCACTTTGGGAAGAGTGTGCACAAGGGAACAGCTGCTGTCTTTGAGTTCTCTTTGTATCTGGGGAAGGAGATTTGGGGGGAAATCTTGGAGAAGTACAGGAACAGCATATGAAGAAAATGGCTTGGAGGTAAGAGGGAGATTCTAGGAAACATAGTGATGATCTAGGAAATTCCTCCATAATGTTTGAAAAAATGCATGTAAGGATCATGAAGTACATTTCATAGTATATACAAACACCAAATCATTGTGTTGTATACCTGAAGCTAAATATAATGTTATATATCAGTGATATCTTAATTTTTTTAAAAAAAGGATGCAAACTATTTGGGCTTCCCCTTTGGTTGCAGGACTGTATTTCTATGGTCCTAATATCACTCTGAGACTGTCATGGGGTGATGGTTTTATATGTTTGGAATGAATTACACTAATGAGCCATATGGAGATACATTTATATACATATAAAGCAATGCAATATGGTGGTTCAGAACATGAACTTTTGAGCTGGCTGAACTTCTGTCCAAATTCCAGCTCTGTAGCTGACTTTCCAGTTGAGCTTGTTTCTAAACATCTTTGAGTGCCAGTTTCATCATCTATAAAGAACAGAGATAGCAGAGCTTCCCTCGTCAGATTGTTGTGGGGATTAAAGGATATAACTCATTTGCAGAGCACCTAAGAGAGCATCTGGCATGCAGGGCATCATCATTGGTCATCAAAGCAACCCTTTCCAATGATGCCTTGTGAAAATAGTTATTGCTTAAGGAGCCCTTCCAACCTGCTGAGTCTCTCAGGGAGGCCTCCAAGACTTAGTATTCGAGTTGGGGTCAGAACAGCAAAGATTATTTTCAGATTCAGGGTTCCTGCAGGATGTTCACCAGTAGACGGATGTGGTTAGAGGGATCTAGATTTACCTACCCTTTATGTTAGAACAGGAACTAGCAAGGGTCAACCCTTGTGGCTTTGCGAGAGTATGCAATTCAACCTAATTGAAAGGCAGAGTCCATGTAACACTACTAAACCAGAAAATGCGCTGTACCTGATGATCCGTGTGTGTGTGTCAGGGGATGGGAAAAAAAAGTTAGATATGGAAAAGAGGATCTTTGTGTTCATACCTCTGGTGCAGTTTTCCTAGAACTCCCAGAAGTGGAAACAAGCCTGTCCTTGACTGTGCACACGTGCCTTAAACCAAGAGTGATTTAAAGGATGGTGCAGAGGCCGCCATAAACTAGAGGGTGTGCAAAGGAAGTGTTTTCCTGAGGCTGAAGTCCTCTTCCCCAAGCTGTCTGTACAGAGAGGCCATGGGTCACCCCTGGACTGACTGACCAGGCCTGGTGTCTGGCTGCCTGTGCTGACTTCATCTTTGACCCGGAAAAAGCCACATTTCCTCTTCAGGCCTCTGTGCCTTCTGCCCAGTGAGCTGGTTGGACCCTGTGAACTTTCAGGCAGCATGGAGTTTCTTAGGCTGGGTGACTCCTCACTGCGTAATGACCCCGTGGCTCAAGCAGGTGAAGGTCGTCTACAGCCATTGTTGTTTAGTCGTTAAGTCATGTCCAATTCTTTGTGACCCCATGGACTGAAGCCAGCCAGGCTTCTCTGTCCATGTGATTCTCCAGGCAAAAATACTGGAGTGGGTTGACATTTCCTCCTCCAAGGGATCTTTCCAACTCAGGGATCGAACCCTTGTCTCCTGCACTGGCAGGCAGATTCATTACCACAGAGGCACCAGGGGCGGTGCTGAGCTTCAGTAGGTCAGGTGCATCCTTGCTGCTCGACGACTCCGCCTGGTTGGAGCAGGTGAGAGTCATCCACAGTCGGGCTGCAGGCTTTCCTTGGTGGATCTGAACTCACACACTCTCCAGTCCAGAGCCGAAGCTGCAGCTCTCAAAGGCACCAGGCTCAGGAGGAGAGGTTTGTCCTTTGTATTTTTTTAGAAAGAACAATGATCAGGCAACAGCTGAACTTTGGAGACTTGAAGTCAGTGATTAACTTGGGTTCTTTAGAAGTCGTACGCGTTGACTTAAAGGGCAGAAGTGGGTGGGGAGCTGAGGCCAGGGTGATCCCAACCGTGGCGTCTTGCTTGCAGGGCCCTGATTTGTCTTGGATGTGGTCAGGCCCGGGGGACATGCAGGGAACAGAACCGGAGCCCAGAGCCCTGAGTGCTTCAGCTGCCTGTGGACTGGGGCCCAGGCACACATAATCCTGGTTATCTCTTGTTGTGGTACAATCCACTCCACATTTAGTGGCTTAAGAGAGCGATCACTTTATTGTTTATGATTCTTCAGGCCAGGAATTTGGGCAGAATTGAGCTGGGCAGTTTTCTGTTCCACGTGGCATTGACTTGGATCCTTCGGTGAGATGTTCAGTTCATGGCTGGGCTGGTCTAGGAAGGGTTCCCTCTGGTGTCAAGACCTTGGCAGAGCACAGCTGCAAGGTTGGGCTCAGCTGGGGCCCTGGAGTGCTGTCTTCTCTCCCTTCCTCTGTGACAGATAGTTCCAGGCTTCTCCCTCTCCACCTGGTCTCCCCATGTGGTCTGTTTAGCAAGCTCACCAGGTTTCTGATATGACAGCTCTGGGCTCCTGAGAGACAGAAAGAGTTGGGATGGAGGGAAGAGAAAATGTCTAATCCTCTTAAAGATTGGGACCAAAACTGACCCAGTGGTGGTGAGCTAAATGGGAAGGAAATCTCAAAAGATTGGATATAATTATACATGTAACTGATTCACTTGGCTGTATACAGCAGAAACTAACACAACATTGTAAAGCAACTGTACTCCGATAAAAATTTTTAAACGTTAGTATCAGTATATGATTATATTGGAATTGTATTATTGGAGAATGTTTTAACTGCTTACTGATATGTTAATATGTGTTTCTTTTTATATTGATTTTATATCTAACAAATTTTGCAAATTTTTCTTATTTCTGAGAGTATTTTATATATGTATATATCATTTTGGATTTTCCTATGAAAAAAATTAGTTACATTTATATATACATTTATGTCTTCCTTTCAAAAAAAAAAGAGCTGGCACAGTGCCATTTCTGCCATATTCCATTGAGCAGTCCCAGAGCAGCTCAGATTCAAAGGAATGGAGGGGTAGACTTTGCCTGTCAACAGAGAAGTAGCATGCACACGCAGGAAGGGAAGTAATTGAAGGTGGTTGTCTTTGGGGAGAAGTTACTACAACATCTGTTTGGCACATTTGGGAATACTTGGATCCTAGGGGCACATCAGGGGTAATGATGCCCAGAGGGCCTCTGTGGTTGTCAGCATAACTGCCCCTCAAGATCAAGCCTCCTTCTGGTTCCAGGAGTGAGATGTAATGACTGCTATTTTCCTCTTATGTCCAGGCCATCTTGACTCAGTTATCTGGACATGTCCAGCCAGAGTTTACCCCATTCCCTTTCAGGGAGGGAGGAACGGCTCTTATCAGGAGTGCCAACTCTGATTGACTACTGGTGCTTCTTGGAACACAGGGTCGACAGGGGCTCTGAGACCACTGAAGGCTCAGTGCTGTGATGCATTGGTCATGTCTGCCTTGGGTGTGGACGGAGGAGGGCATCGCTTGTGTGGTGGAGATTTACTGTCCCCGTGGGTCTGGCGGCGCTGTGCTCTCACCACAAGGAGACAGGTGTCTGAACTGGCCTCTGAACTTGCCATGTGCTCTCCCACCTGCCCCGCATCTGCAGGGCTCATCTCCTCAGTGCGTGCGTGCTCAGTCGCTTCAGTCGTGTCCGACTCTTTGCGACCCACTGGACTATAGCCCTCCAGGCTCCTCTGTGCATGGGATCCTCCACGCAAGAATACTGGAGTGGGTTGCCATGCCCTCCTGCAGGGGATCTTCCTGACCCAGGGGTCATACCTGCATCTTTTATGTCTCCTGCATTGGCAGCTGTGTTCTTTACCACTAGCACCATCTGGGAAGGCCCTCCTTCTCAGTGGTTGCCTGCAACTTTCTTGGCCTGAAAGGCCTGCGTCTTCCAAGCTTTGCTGGACCTCCTTAGTTCCCAGATTTCTATAAACTTAAGCTGACCTTGCAGCACCATTAGATACCACTGTGTGTTGTTAATTACTTTTTCATCTGCATACTAATGATTCCTAATTAGGCTATTAGATAACTGGAGTCGAGGTCTGGTTCTTCTATGCCTTGGTATCCTTTCTTATAGCTCCCAAGAAGTAAGCTGGCATTTCTCCTGATGGTAGTGACTGAAGATGAGCATCAGGAGATAATTTGAATATATTGCATCTATATTTCCTTGTGAACAGGCTTTCAACGGTGGAAATGGGTTAATGCCCACAGGCTCAGCTCTGGGGTTTGCCAGGAGAGTCTGTCTGGCTTGGAAACAAGGGTGTTTAGCAGTGGCCAGAGCAGAGCTGTTGGTCACATGGCCCCAGGTGCCGGTTCAGGCTGAGATTGTTGGGCAGCTGTGCTTCTGCCCAAGTAATTCCTGATGACATGTCCACAGCTTCCATGTGTATCTAAGCTGCCTTGGTCCTTATTGTTGCCTGTTGTTTGAATTATCAGTCTGAAAATGCTTCAGTCCTTATTCCGGTAGGTGAATGGGGAGTGGGGTGGGGTGTCAAGAGTGCAGAGAAGGGAATAGGGTGATGGCAGTGGTGAAAGGAGCTTTTGGAAGTCTTGTGGAAATGGAAGGGGGTGGTTAAGCCTCCCTGTTTTTCAACCTCATGCCTCCCAAGAAAAGACTTTGTTCCCTCTTGTCTCTGGAGGGTTAGTGCTTATCAGATGCTTATGCTTCTGTATCTGGAACTCAAAACTGAGACAGTGGATTTGGCAGAACTCCTTTGAGTTGTGTATTGCTGTCTGGATTCATCTGTGCACATAAAAATTCCTAATGAAGAAGCAGACATCATAATTTATGTTACTTTATTTCTAATAAATTATCTAATTCTTTAGAACCTGGGTTGATCCATGGGTGGGTAGAGGAGGAAAAAGTCAATATCCAGTTTTGAGCAGGGCTCTTAGACACCTGTTTCCTGTCTGTTCCTCTCAGGTCTCAAGTAGAGAGGACTTGTTAGCATTTCTCTGAAATGAGGTTTGTCCTTCCCTGGAGATAAACTCACACCCAGCTGGCATCCCTGAGAAGGGTCATAGGTCTGCAGAGGTCCCCAAGGGTAAATCACACTTCTTCCTGGTCCAGTGAGTCACCTTGTGTACATCCAGGAACCACAAATAATCAGGATAGGTCTTATGATTATTAAGATACAGAGGCAGTTCGTGTTATTCGTAATATAGTGAAAGGAGGGTGAGGTCTTCAAGTATATTCTGAATCATCAAAGGAATCATCAAAGGAAGACAAAATTATGTGCAGCCCAGCCATCATGTGGCATGAATTTCATTTTATTGTCTTTATGATAACTGGTCATATAAATATTGTTTATTAGAAAAGCCACCCAGAGAATGTGATTTTCTAGTTGCTGGGAACATCAGCAGTGACGGCTGTAATTTGCCGAGGGTTTGCTTGATACCAGATGTTCTGCCACATGCTTCATGGACCCATGATCTCATGTCATCTCCCTGGATTAATGGGAGCTTCTGCTAGCATCATTAAGAAATAAACATCATGAAAGGGATGCTTGCTTTGTCTCCTTGCTTTGTTGGTTTGCCATGGCTTGGATAAAGTCATTCCTGGAGAGCAAGGGTCTTGGGTTTGATGCAGAAAATGTTAATGGGATTTCTCTGTGTTCTCCCAGACTGTGCAAGGCTCTGCAGAGGTTTTGGTGAAAAAGCATTCTTCTGTTTTTCTTGCTTTTCATTCTTGTTCCAAATGCCAACCTTACATTCAATTGGAGACTGCCTGGATCTGGCCCATCTCTGTCCCAAAGCTAGTTTCCCCTCTCACTTTCCTACAATTTTAACATGATGATACATAGAACTAACACATCTTTTCTGTCTTTTGAAGAAGATGTACTTTGCCCTGCTTGGAAAGAATCGGTTGTTAATTTACAGTTACCGAATGCTTATTCACATTTAGCCATCTGTTTAAAAATGTACCCGAGATTTGCTTTATTCATGCATGGTAAGACATGCAGACACAGAAATGACTGTTGTGGTGGGAATTTAAATGCACAGATCCCTGGAAACAGAAGGCAGTCCACTCCTCAAGGAGCCACAATAGGAAGCACCAGGGTTTGTCAAGAGGCAGAAGGAGAGTGAAGGGGAAGTGTGGGTAAATCCTTTATTGTGCTGTTTGTGGAGAGGATTGTGTGAGGCACTGTAAGTAGGCTTAGGATTGGCTAAGTTGAATAATTTCAGCGGGCACTATGCTTCAGGGAATGCTCAAAGTTGTTTGGTACAACTGGAGTGATTAGGTTCCTGGGTGATTTGAGCAGGGGTTATGTGTGAGCTTGAAAAAGTAGGTAATTGGGAGATATGGGTTCTAGATTGGTTGGTTTGCATATGGCAAGTGTGCTCCAAGGTAGATGGTTTGCTATCTCTAGGCACTGGCCAATTTTGGGAGGGGAGGGGATGGTCTCTCCCAAGCCATCAAGCCCCTAAATGCCAGAGCCTCAAGAATACAGAAAATAAGAAAGTATGATCAATATGCCGTTCTTCAAACTATTCACCCAAAGACACAGTGAACACGTATTGAGTGCCAGCTGCGTGTCTGGCCTTGGCAGTTCTAGAGCCAGCTCTGTGCTTGGTCCAGTCCTGGGTGCGTTTATGTTATTACATAAATGCTGAGTGGATGTGCCAGACTCCAGCCTGGAGGGTGGAGAAGTGCCTGAAATGCTGTCTCTACAGTGTCATAGACAGTATAGTTTCTTGTGCCTGAAATGCTGTCTCTAACCTCAAGAAGTATCCAGCTTAGTTGGAGCAGGGGACACATGCTTATTAACATGATATTTGCCATAATAAAAGTTCCTATCATCTCTAGAACTTCTCCTTAGAGTCCCTGATACCAGAGAATGACTTCGTGGCCCACCTGGCCATTTAAGGCCAAACCCGAATGACCCAGCCTCCTCCCTGTCCCCACCTCCCCATCCCTTTACGCTCCAGCCATCAGGTTCTGTCCACTCTTCCCTCTAAAGCTATCGTCCAGCCCGGCCCTCCTCCTCTGTCTCTACAAAGAGAGACACTGTGTGGCTTCACTGAAAGAAAACCACTGCTCCCTACCTACCCCTCCAAGAGGCCCAGTCCGTGGAGGAGGGAGGTCTGGCTGGTAAGGTGGGGGCCTCTCCCCTACCAGGGCCCTATCTGCCCAGAGGCTCCCTTTTAAAATGCTCTGTTTGCCCCAGAAACCACTGTCTCTGGCAGAGGCCTGGAGCCAGCCCAACGCCAGAGACACAGTTTTGAGGTAGACGGTTTGTCCCAGGCCCCTCTCGCCTCCCCTTTGTGTGTCTCTCCTGGTCCTGAGTCCGCATCCACCCTGGGCCTCCCAGAGGGGCCTGATGCCACTGACCATGCAACTCAGTCACGATCGTGGAATTTAAAGGTCACTCCTCTCCAGGGTATTCGTGCCACGGCGAAAGAGCACAGAAAGGAGGGCACGAAGCGTACAAAGAGAGGGTGGCTCTCTAATGGGGCTGTGAGTCAGGAGTCTGGTGAGTCACGGGGGACAGCGTGTGCACGCCAAAGCACAGTGGTGATGGTTCTTCCACTTTCCCGGTTAGGGGTGCAAAGAGCCTTCGAGGCAGGAGCAGGGCCTGGGCCGGGAGCCCAGGGCAGCTCCCACTGGGCGTCTGTGGCTCCAGTTTGTATCTGTTCACTAGGGCTGTCATACCCAAGATGTCACAGACTGGGGGCTTCCGCAACAGAAACGTATTTGCTCACACTTCTGGAGGCTGGTAGTTCAAGATCAACACATTGGCGGGTTTGGCCTCTCCTGAGGCAACTCTTCTCTTTGAATCCTCACATGGTCTTTTTCTTGCATGCCCCTGGTGGCTCTCTTTCTGGTGTGTCCGAATGTCTTCTTATGAGGACACAAAGCACTCTGATGGCCTCGTTTTAACTAAGTCATCTCTTTGAAGGCCTTGTCTCCACATTCAGTGGCATTCTGAGGTACTGGGGGTTAGGGCTTCATCATACGAATTTGGGAAGGACACAATTCAGTCTGCAACAGAAGGAGAGTTCCACAGCAAGTTCTTCAAGCCACAGTTCTCAAAAACCTTCAGGTGGCCAAGACTTTGTGAATCACTGCAGTCCATTCAGTACGACTCGGTGGGTTCCATTATGTGAACTCAGAATACCTTTATTAGCAGGAAGGAGGATGCTGTGTTAATTATGCCATCTAAAGTCCCAGTGAAAAAACTGGCCATGAGGAGGAGGAAAATCAACTAAGCAGACCAGCAGCGTTGAGTTTTTGCTGCATTATTTGCTTACTCAATTATTTTTTCACCCACTGTCCTTGCTGATAAAACAGTAGCAGGTGCCAGAGTTTGGAAACATTCTGAGTGAAAACTTGAAACTGACAAAATCCCGTGTCCTAAATAAATTTCCTGTATGTAATTGGGAAAACTTCCTATTTTTCAGTGTTAGCAATGGAAACCACCAATATGCCAGAGGAGCCTAGTTTGAGAATCACTATGGAAAGCAACATTCCTGTGTGTCTTCTCTAATTAACAGAAAACTTACAGGATGAGTAACACTCTTCAGTGATCACTGAAAGAATGGGAGTTTGAGAAAATACTCATTTGCTGTCTGACTTCTCCATCCATTTCTTCATTTATTCAACACAATTGATCTGGCACCTTCAGTAATGCTTACATCAATATTCTGGTAGGCGGATAGGGGATATAAATAACACATTACTAGACAGGAGTCATAGAGAAATGAATCTATTCCAGCCCTGTCTTGAGGACCTCAGTTATCAATTAACAAGCAGCAGAAGCCACTCTACCTGATTTAAGCAGAGAAGTCATTTATTAAAGAAGCTCCAGCAGAGGCAGACTTGGCTTGGAAGCAAAGCAGCCCACCTGGGCAATGCAGTGCTGCAGGGGAGGCCCTTCTGCCCCTGTTGATGGATGGGCGCTGATGGTTGACACTGAGCACAAGACTCTGCTTTAGGACTTTCTGCCATTGCTGTCTCTGAAAGTTGGATGTCTGCAGCCACATTTGCCAAAGTGGCTTCCGCAAGGCAGCCAATGCTTCTTGCCTCTTACATCCAATTGGCAGAGCCCAGGTCACGTATCATGCCTGTATCATCGCTGCTAAGGGAAACTGGGAAAACAAGTTTCTTCCTTCTACCTTCAAAATTTATGAAATCATGCAATGGGAGATTCTGTACACATAGGAAAGATGTCAAAAAGCACCAGGTAGACAAAAAGCAGGCTTCCCTTGTGGCTCAGATGGTAAAGAATCTGCCTGCAATGCAGGAGACCTGAGTTTGATCCCTGGGTTGAGAAGATGCCCTGGAGAAGGGAATGGCAACGCACTCCAGTCTTCTTGCCTGGAGAATCCCATGGACAGAGGAGCCTGGTGGGCACAGTCCATGGGGTCACAAACTGAACAACTAACACTTTCACTTTTTTCACTTTCAGACAGACAGCATGACAAGTGTCCACTCTAAGATCCCCATCGAATGGAGGAAACAGATATATGTTCAAAAATTAGTGGTATAAGAGCTATCATCAAGACATCCTTATGGTCTGATGGAGATCAGAGGAAAAGCTGTTAATAGTCTGGGATTGTCATGGAAGGCTTCTTGGAGGAGGTGATGGTGACTGAGCTTATCTTGATGGGATGAAGCAAAAGGGGGTCAGCTTGGAGCCAAGTAAGAAAAAGATGCTCCCTCTCTGACTTTAAACATACCTCCGCAGTGAGTGTGCCACATTTCAAAAATGAGAACTGATGAAGCAGGAAGAAAAGGCGGATTGGAATCTGAATGCATTAGTGGCGGTCTCTTGTGAGAGTTGGCTGGAAAGCGCTCAGGGCATCCTGCATAGGGCTGTCTGCCGAATTGACTTGGCCTGTGTCCTTTCCCTTCCCAACTCCGCTCCCTTCATATGTCCTAATAGGTTATGGCTTCCAGGAGGAAATATGCTGTGCATTTTCAGAGAGGCATTTTGGAAACACAAAGCCTGACATCAAAGGAGTAGTTTGTTCTTTCTAGGAAAAAAAAAAGTAAAATGTTGCTATAAAAAGTAATAAAGTCTAAAGTAGAAAGTACAAGTCCCTTGATTAGTTTATTTATTTATTTATATATTACCTTTTAGAAAATCTCCAATGCAATCAAATTACACCTGCTTTGTAATTTTTTCCCACTTTCCATTTCTTAGATTTCTTAAAAAGTGAGTCAGTAGCAATGCCTTAATGTTGTATTTTGTCGTAAGTATTTAATAATAATAAGGAGGCTAAGAATGAGGATATTTTTAAGATCATGGTTTGGTTTAGAGAATTGGAATACAGGCCCTCCTTCCCCTAAATCTGTTTCTCTTCTGCATTTTCCCATCTTGGTAAATGGCATCACTTACTAACGGCCTTGGTGCCGAAACTTAGCACCTGGCTTCCTTCCTGCTTCCCTCACCCCACACCCTTCCATCAGCACGTCCTGTCACCTCTGCCTCCATATTCATCTCGGATTGTCCGCTTCTCCTGTGCCCTGTCACCAGTCTTAAGCAAGGCATCTCCATCTCCTGCTTGCCCATGGTGGACCCTGGCTGGCTGCGTACCATGCCCCTCCTCCTGCCATCGGCCATAGTGGTCACCCCACAGGCACCCTCAGGTCTGACTCCAGACCCTTGCCTCCGCTCCACACCCTCCTGCTCTCTCCTCTCTAGGGAGTTAGTTTCTTCTAATCTTTTAGGTCTCAACTTAAATGGCACTTCCTCCAAAGGCATTTCCCTGATCTTTTACCTAAATGGTGGCTCCCCCTAACTTGGTGCTTTCTTATTATAGATTCTTGTTATTATTATTATTATTTTTGGTTTACTTATCCTCTCTCCCTCCTCCTAGAATCTATGTTCTCAGGACATGGGGCTCTTATCTGCCTTGTCCTCTCTGTATCTGTAGCACCTGGCCCCATGTGCTCAGTCAATGTTTCATGAAGGAATAAGCAATCCAGAGCTTTCACGCCCTCTGCCAGAACGCTTCCTGCCCTGTCTTTGAGGAGTGTGCTCCTCCTGGGAGGTTATCATCAGTCTCAGGCCTCTGATAGGCTGCCCAGCCTCCCCGCCCCCAACCCCCGACCTGTACCAGATGCTAGAGGCTTCACTGGCTTGTGCTCGAACCCCGTGCTCAGCTATGGCAGCCGAATAGGGTGACCCACGTTCCATCCTCCCTCTGCTTAGAGACCAGCCCATCTCACAGGTCTCTGCTCCCTGCTGATGAGTGGTAGGTAGGCAATAAATCAAACAGTCACAGGCTTCCCCTCAGTATGTACAGGGGGGAAAGAGCGTTGGACTTGGAGACAGAAGTTCAGCTCGGAGACCCCCCAATCCACATAGAACTGCGAAACTCTCTCTCAAACTTCACCTTCCTTAGCTACAGAATGAGAGCTGAGGTCCCTGCTCTATGCTCTCTTTCAGGCCATTAAGGTGATATCTATGCCTTCCTTTGCCACCACCAATGTGGAAGAGTAGAATTTGCCCAGCATTGTTCAGTCGCTAAGTCACGTCTGACTCTTTGCCACCCCATGGACTGTAGCAAGTCAGGCTTCCCTGTCCTTCATTATCTCCTGGAATTTGTTCAAACTCATGTCCATTGAGTTGGTGATGCCATCCAACCATCTCATCCTCAGTCGCCCCCTTCTCCTTTTGCCTTCAATCTTGCCCAGCATCTCAGTCTTTTCCAATGAATTGGCTCTTCACATCAGGTGGCCAAAGTATTGGAGCTTCAGCATCAGTCCTTTCAATGAATAGCATGGTAGGTGTCATTAAGGACGAGAAGGGTTGACTTGAAGAAAGAAGAATTAGATCAAAAAAAAGTTGACTGCACACAATTTCTGTGCCTTTAGTATATCAGGCAGACCCCTTAACTCACGGTGTGCAGGGCCGGCATGGGGCTGAACCTGGGGGTGAACCTGTATAAGGTTTTGCCCTGTGCCTTCTGCTGTGGTCCAGAATGCAAAAATATCACCATTCAGATACTAAAGAACCAAGTGAGTACTTCCTTGCAAAGAATAGGCATTGACCTTGACAGTCAATAGATTTGACTGGGGCTATATTTCTTCATTTTGGTGAGATGTCACTTGGGCCCTTCTGAAGTGAGATTGATTAAAATCCTTCTTTCCTCCAATTCTGTCTCCTGCTGTAAATATGCAAGGCTGCACTCCATGAAGCTGGGCTCCTGCTCTAAGATCAACCAGGAAACGGTTTCTGACTACCTCTGGGCAGGTGTTACAGCTACAGGGAAATCTAAGATTCGCTCTCTGCCCCAAGGCAGGGTTTCCTCAACCTCAGTGGCTTACTGTGTGTGTGATGGGGTGGCGGGGAGGGGAGTAGTATTGTTTGTAGGGGGAGGGGACTGTGCTGGGCCTTGTAGGACTCTCAGCAGCATCCTCTGGCCTCTATTCACTTGGCGACAGTAGCAATACACAGACACACACACACACACTGTAACCACCAAGTATGTCTCCAGATGTTGCCAAAGGCCCCCAGGGCCCCAAATCTCACCCCTTTAAGAACCACTGCTCTGAGGTAAGTAAGTGTCCAATAAATGGGGTAGACGCAATGAATTTTGAGGAGGAGTGTACTTTTAAAAAAATACTTATTCGGTTGCGTTAGATCTTAGTTGCATCACGTGGGATCTCCACTGTGTCGTGTGGGATTTCTCGTGGTGATACATGGACTCTCTCGTGGAGCACACAGGCTCAGTAGGTGCAGTGCGTGGGATTAGTTGCTTCAGGGAGTACGGGATTTTAATTCCCCAACCAGGGATCAAACCTTCATCTCCTGGATTGAAAAGTGGATTCTTAACCACTGGACCACCAGGGAAGTCCCGAGGAGGAACGTACTATAAGCTGAATACAGAACCCAAATGTGCTTACACGTGTCACCTAACTGGGCATTACAGGGCCCTTGTTTGGGGGTGCTCCCTGGAAAGTGCTAATGGCGGGGGGGGGGGGG
>NW_011494903.1:10216061-10230685 GCF_000754665.1 Bison bison bison | reverse complement strand
ACCACACCTTGTACGATACTGCTTATGTTATAGCTTCTATCTAGCTTAGGAAATTCAGAGATTTTTTTTTCATTCTTCTTGATTGCAAAGATTAGTTTGCCTTAACAAATGCAAGGTCTATGAAAATAAATTTATAAAATAATTTATAAGATGGTTAGGGCTTCCCTGGTGGCCTAGATGGTATAGAATCTGGCTACAATGCAGGAATCCTGGGTTCAATCCCTGGGTTGGGAAGATCCCTTGAAGGAAGGCATGGCAACCCGCTCCAGGATTCTTGCCTGGAGGATCCCCGTCCACAGAGGTGCCTGGAGGGCTACAGTCCATAGGGTCACACATGGTTAATAAAAATGTTGGGAAGATTAAGTTAGACAGTACATGGTTCATACTCAGTCTCCAATTCATAGCTATTTTAATGTATTATTGGCTTATTTCTCTGTCATGTGCTATTTATATCATAGCTATCATACAGTGTATATCTTTCATGTCCTAATAACTTTACTTCTTAATAACTTTACTTCTTGTTGGATGCTTACAACCACCCTGCAAAATAAGCAGCAGGATACCCATATTACAGATGGAAAAAGTGAGGCTTGGAAAGGTTTAGTATCTTGTCAGGGTCATACAGCATGTGCAGCATGGGGATGTCACTCAAATTCAGATTGTTCCTCAAATTTTAAGGCCTGTGTTTTCCACTGGAAGGACTGTCAGGTTAAGGTTTCAAGGTCTCTCCCCAGTTGTTTTTATCCATGTGTCAATTTAAGAATAATTTCTTTTCATCTGAGAGTTATTTTTACAAAATGATTGTATCTGTTTTCAATATATGTGGGATCTCTCTTCAAAGTGATTATACATTCTAAGAGGACAGGGTGTATCTTGTGACTCTTTCTATCTCAAGTGTCATACACAGACTTAATGATTAATAAATATTTGCTCTGCGATTCTTCTTCATTCCTAGGTACCTCTAGCAATATCTCCTCGAGGAGGAGTAAAAACTCTTCATTCCTCTTAAGGAATGGAAATTCTCTCTTACAAGTTAGCACTGGGGATGAATGATTTCTTGTTTGCCCTCTGATTTTAGACACCATGAGGAGCAGCTCTTTTGACAAGACACTTGAATTGTATTGCCACTCACGTCAGTTGCTCTCTCTGCAGGACCTAACTGTGGTACCTGCTGGGGGGTGTGGTGGGCATGTGATTCCAATGCAAGTGCATCTCTGTTCAGCAGGGCCACAGGCAAGGCTTGCTCCCACTATGATAAGGAGGATAGTTCAGCTAAGAAAGAAATTCCTCCAGGAAGTCAAGCCACCAATAAGGGTGTGTGTGTGTGTGTGTGTGTGTGTGTGTGTGCGTGCGCGCGCACACGTGTGTATGTACGTACATACAGGAGTTGGGGGAGAAATCTCTTCATCCTATACAACAGATCTCAAGGATCAGTGTTTTCAGGAGTATCTCGGAATGAGTTTCAAGATGAGAAAGTCACCAACTTTATCATGGGAAGGACCATGAAATTCTTTACATTTTATACCACTTTAAAACCTGCGGATCCATTGGTTATCTGGGTTATGTTGATGCATTGTTGGTTCTAGAAGGCTAAACAGGGTTTGATTAAAGGGACACTGGGGTGGGTGTTTGGGTGATGATTCTTCTGACCCAGCCATTTCTTGGCTGAATGAGATAGTTGGTTTTGAGGCCTTCAGCACTGTTGTGTCTTGTCGAGGCTGTGTAACCCATGATCAGACTAGAAGGGTTTCCTTTGCTTTATTTGGCATTTAGGGGAGATCCTTCCTCTAATCTCTGTGCTCCCTCCCAGGGTGATTTCAGGCTGAAAAAGCTTGCCATTTTGGCCCACAGGTGGTTGATTTACATTTGCTTCTTCTGTTTCTACCTGGAGGTTGGGTGTTAGAGGCTCCAGAGCCTTCTCAGGATGGCTGGTGTTTTTGTTCATGATGTTGGTCTTTTACTTTAAATTTTCCAAATTCAGGAAATGACTGGGGGAGGGGGCATGCCCAGTTAGGAGGCCTAGAATGATAGGGCCCCCCTATTCGCCAGACAACCTGGGGGCCCAGGGCAGCATGGAGCCTGCTCACTCAGCATTGGCTTTCTTTTTTTATTAAGGTAAAATTCATGTAAGATTACAATTCAGTGGCGTTCAGTAAATTCATAATGTTGCACCACTGTCACCTCCTCCTAGTTCGGAAACGTCATCATCTCCCCAAAGGGGATTCTGTACCCATCGGTCACTTCCCATTCACCCCACCCTCCCCCACAGCCCCTGGAAACCACTAGTCTGCTCACTGTCTATAGATTCATCTCTTCTGGGTGTTTCATGTAAATGGAATCATACGATTTGTAGCTTTTTGTATCTGGCTTCTTCCATGTAGCATAATGTTTTTGAGGTGCATTCGTGTTGCAGCATGTATTGGCGCTTCAGTCCTATTTGAAGCTGAGTAATATGCCACTGCATGGATATACCACATTTTGTTTACCCGTTCATCTGTCGTGGGACATCTGGGTTGTCTCTGCCTTTTGGCTGTGATAAATAGTGCTGCTATGAACATTCATGTACAAGTATTTGTTTGAATATCTGGGTCCAGTTCTTTGGGGGGTATATATCAATACGTAGGAGTGGAATTATTCAGCTACATGGTAATTCCATGCTTAATTTTTTGAGAAATTAGCATTGGTTTTGACGGTCTAGCCCCATGTCTGCTCTTAGGACCGTTAAAGGGCATTTGGGCTTTCCAGATGGCCCAGACAGTTAAGTGTCTGCCTGCAAAGCAGGAGACCTGGGTTTAATCCCTGGATCAGGAAGATCCTTTAGAGAAAGAAACAGCAACCCACTCCAGTACTCTTGCCTGGGAAATCCCATGGACAGAGGAGCCTGGTGGGCTGCAGTCCATGGGGTTGCAAAGAGTTGGACACAGCTGAGTGACTACCACACACACAAAGGGCCTTTATTAGAATCATGAAATCAGAGCCTTAGAGAGAGCTTTAAAGATGGTTTAATCTCTCTTCTCACCATTCCAGGAAGTCTGTGTATAACAAACTTTATAAAAGCTCCTCCATCCCCTGCTGGCATAATTCTAGGGCCGAGGGGCACTCTGCCTCTCAAGGGTGGCCTGTTAGCTTGCCATAGTTCTGCCTGTAGAGAGGTTTTCACCTGGAATCCATAAACTCTTGGGGTTTATCCACAGGTGAGCTTCAGTATTGAGAGGTGGGGGGAGAGTTTGGAACTGTCGTCATTCTTTAAGGGCTTCCTGTGTCACTGCCCTGGAGTCACCCAGCAATGCCATGCCTCTCTTCTGCCCACGAATCTTCAAGATTTACTGGCAGGCCCCTGCGTGGTTGACAGCTGCCCTCTGCTCATCTCTGCCGTCCAGATGCAAAGTTAAGCAAAGGGTCTTCCCAAATGCCTAGCTGTGAGAGGACAGAGCCCAGGCTGGAAGACTCTGCAGGAGTGGGAGGCCGAAGAGCATGGCGAGCCCCTCGCATGGGCCCCACTGCCGGTGGCCTTGGCCACCTGTGTTTTACTGCAGATGCTGAAAGAATTTGCTATCAAAGAGCCTGTTTCATTTGGAGACAAGGCCATTTCTGAAAAAGCTGAGAAAGTCCTTGAAAGTTGCACAGTTTCTGATGTTGGTAGAGTGAGGAAAATGTCTTAATCAGCTCTTTTTTAAAAAACAAACTTTACTACAGTATAATACATGGATGGGGAAGTGTACAGTTATAAAAGCACGTTCCATACTATGCTGTTGCCACGACGTATAACAGCAGGCAAACTGTACCTGTGGTGTTAGAAGCAGGAGAGTGGTTACCTTTAGGAAGGCAGTGCCTGGAAGGGAGCCTGGGGGCAGTCCTGAGGAACTGAGTGTGTTCTGACTCTTGACTAGAAGCAACTCTTTGTGATATAACAGAATCTCAAGTAGTATTGTGTATGCACCACATTGAGAACAGAGAAAGCCTGGGGTGAATATGGTTCCAATCGGTGAGGCTCCTGTTCGGGGCCATTTTGGTTTGTCTTTCTGGCATCCTTCCCCACCCCCCAGCCCTCCCTTTGGAGGATGCCCCTCCTCACTCAGTCCATGCGCTGCAAGTGGCCTGTCCCACCCTCTGGCTTTAGGAGCCAGCGCGTAACTGAGAGGCTGGTTAAGTGACGAGCACATGATCGAAGTCAGATGAGAGTCCATTCCAGGACCTTTGCCAGAACCACTGGGCAAGAGGCACAAGCTCTCAGCTGGAGGTTCTGAGCTGGTAGCACATGAGCTTCGGCTGCTGGTGACTGTCTTTGCCGCCATGTGCAGAGTGCCAGCTGGAAGTGAAGCCAGCCCAGAAGACAGAAAAGTCAAGACTCCTAGTGAGTGTGTGTATGGATCCAGTCTTGTTGAGAGCTATCTCCATTCCCCATGGGCTTTTCATATGTATGTGTTCATGAATTCCCTTTTCCTTCTATTCTTCAGGTTGAGTTTTTGTCCTTGCCTCCAAGGATTCTATTGATGGAGACAGATTTGTTTCATGAGCACTCAGAACTATTAGATATACTTGTTCCAAATTTGATTTCTACTGTAGCATTAGGTCTCTCCATAAGCTCCTGTGAGGGTAGTGGCCGCTCCAAATTGTGAGGGTTTGGGATGGAGACACGTGGGGGGACTTCAGAAATAGCTGGTTGGATGGAGGGATGAGCTGAAGGGGATTCGTTCCACAGTTGTGTTGGTGCAGCTCACACAGTTTCCGACGGTGTGGGGGGCACTTAGTGCTCTCACTGGTCACTGCTTCCTTCCCTTCTCCTGGCTCTTGGCTCTTGATGACCTTCTCTATGTAGCGAAGACAGAAGTAGAAGAGATGAGTGCACATAGCCAGATGGGGGCTTACCAGCCTGCTGGAGATGACCAAGAAAGGCCCAACAATGACCTCCCATTACCCATTTTATGTAAACTGTATATTTTCAAATATCCCAAATTGTAGCGTACACAAGGAATTCAAAGGTGGCAGTTTTAGAAATAAAATTTTTAAGGTGGTCTTGTCTGGGGGGCAGAGGAATGCATTAAATCAGAATCATCTAAAACGGAAGTGATTCTAACAGTTTTGCTATATCTTATGTTTTGCTATGCATTTTCAGCTTTATTTTTTTTCCTATAGATTTTCAGCTAGCTATCCACTGGATGGAAAGTATTCTTCAATAAAGCATTTGATGACTTATGATAGCATCATAAGTAGAATTGACCCCTGAACAATGTGTGATTGAACTACTACATGGGTTTACTTCCTGGACTTTTTTCAGTAAATATATTAGAAAATTGTTTGGAGATTGCAAAAGAAAACAATCTTATGAACCACATAGCCTAGAAATAGCAAAAAATATTAAGAAAAATTTAGATATATTATGAATGCATAAAATATATGTAGATACTAGTCTTTCCTTACAAAGACATAAAGTGAGTGATAGTTAATATAGATTAACAATGTATTAGTTTTCCTACTGTTTTATGACTTTGCTTTCAAAGAATTATATTACCCTACAATATGCCTCTCTCTCCTAATTGAAGAACTGTGTATCAGCCTATTATCACAGATAAGCAGTTAAAAAAAAAAAGGAACAGTGTTTCCAATATTATATTATGAATATAATACTGTATGCCATAAAAGTTTTATAACAATTTATTCATTAGTGTATAGGCTAGGCTACCGTGAAGCAATCACATAGATTATACTCGGCTACCATGAAGCAATCACATTGCTGTTTCTTGGTTGTCAACACATGAATCATTATCCCTATAAATCAATAGGAATTTTCACATCATTCCATTTTTGATGTCTAACATTAGTAATACGTGGAACATCAACAGTGCTTTATATAAGATAATATTAAGGTAGGTGCCGACAAACAGATGACTTATCTTGCAAACAGATGACAGGAACTTATGATATTGACAAATACGGTATGGTACCATAAATGTAATTTCTCTTCCTTAAGATCTTTTAATAACATTTTCTTTTTTCTACCTTATAGATTACAGTATATAATATATATCACACACAAAATGCGCGTCAGTTGACTCTTTATGTTATCAGTAAGGCTTCCAGTTAAGTTTTTGGTGAGTCAAAAGCTACAGGCAGATTTTCAACTGCACAGGTGGCTGGCACCCCCACCCCCATGTTGTTCAAGGGTCAACCATAAACAAAAGATTATCGTTGAAATAGTGAACAGATTTCTTGCTTTGGGCTTATCTTCCTGTCACTGCTTGTGTCGGCCTGGCAGTCCATCCGGGGTTAGCGGGCTCCTGGGTATTTCATGGGGGCCTATTACAGAGCATGACGGTGGGGAACCCTTCAGTGAAACTTGACTTGACCTAATCTGATGCAGATTTTTCTTGCCCTAAATCTCACAAATCTACCAGCAGTCATGTAACCTTGTTTCAACTTCACGTTTAACCCTCTGACTCATCTGCTTACCCTGGTATGAGCAACTGCAATATAAGAGATTTTCACAAGGTCCACAGGGGGGAAAAAATTTGATCCTAAAATTGCTTATGAGGAGACAGCCACATACTGTCTTATCACTAAGAAGTTTAATGATGACCCTGAGTTCCATCACTTTACTTTATCACAAGGGGAGTGACTTGTGTAGTCACTGGTAGGGTGAGGTTGGACCCAGGTCTCTGATGCTGCCCTACCCAAGGATGGGCATTCACCCCTTGGGGCTGGGAGAAGCTTAGCTGTTTCATGGAACTTGAGGACAGCCTGCAGTTGTTGGAAGAGGTGGGAAGAAAATCAGAGGAATGTCCTGATGCAAGGGCAGAGTTCATGCAAATGTGCATCCTTTGCATGTCCTCATATCCTCTGAAAGCTGCTAAATGGGGACAGAAATAGCCATAGGTCATTTAATAATTTCATTTTTAGCGGTTGTTGCAAATTTCTCTTCCTATTATGTGGCTTACAGGAGTGGTTCAAGTAATGCAAATGCGACTCTTCAGGCTTCATTTCTTTCCTTTCCCTTCCTCTGGTGGGGAGGCCAGTGCACTGTGGTTTCCAGAAGTAAAATATGCTGATAATTTATTGCTGGATAAAGCTGGTTTTGAACTATAGCATGACCTTCAGTATTAAAAGTAACACTCACTGAGAGCATCTTAGTGAAGTCGTTCAGTTGTGTCCAACTCTTTGCAACCCCGTGGACTGTAGCCCACCAGTCTCCTCCATCCATGGGATTCTCCTGGCAAGAATACTGGAGTGGGTTGCCATTTCCTTCTCCAGGGGATCTTCCTGACCCAGGGATCAAACCCAGGTCTCCCGTATTGCAGGCAGATGCTTTAACCTCTGAGCCACCAGGGCATCTTACAGGACTGATATTCTGCTGAGTGCTTTATATGGTTTATTTTGTTTAATTTCACAAGACCCCCCTATGAGGCAGACATTACTATTGGCCCACTTTTCTGATGAGGAAACTGAGGCTCAGAGAGATTAAGTGACTTGCTCTAGGTCACACAGTTCTGCCATAAGTTTTATTCACTCTGGAAATCTGCAGACATGAAGAAGAGCAATGAAAAGGAATGTTAGAGAGATTGATATCTGTGATATATTTAGATCATGGAAATTCCCCCCACTCCTGCCCCAGAATGATTTCAGAGAGCTGAGAAATAACAGTCCGGGTCTTCAACTTTTGTTTTTAAATTTATTTTTACTATTATTTTTTAAATTTTTATTTATTTAGTTTTTGGCTGTGCCCCACACCATGTGGGGGTCTCAGTTCACTGACTAAGGATCGAACCCGTGCCCCTTGCAGGGAGGCTCAGAGTCTTAGCCATTAGGCTGCCAGAGAAATCCTGGGATCCTCAGCTTTCACCTCCGACTTTCTCACGTCTGCACAGTCTGGGAACAGAAGTTCTTCACCTGCTGTACGTGGAAATCTTGGTGGTTCCCGGGAGGGGCGTTTGAGCGATATGTGTCCGGGCTCTGTCCGCTGTGCCTTTAACGCTCACTGGGCTGTGTGCACAGGTTTGTCAGCCCAGGGAGCACAGCTGATCCCAGGCCAGCTTCTGAAGGCTGCAGGCAGATTCCTGGGGAGACGAGGACACTGCGGCCCTGCTTCTCATCACAGTCTTGTTCTGCACTTTCTAAAAATATTCCTGACAAACAGCTAATGGGCATTTTGGCCACACGGCTCTAAACCACCTCTGCCATTTCAAATGGAATGCTTTTCCTTCGGGGCTGTTCGTCTTGATTTATGTGATTGGGATAGATTCCGCCTTTTCACAGAACCTCACTGAAGCCTCCTTACCAGAGAAAAACAATAAAGTATGTTTTTGCTTCCTTTAGCAAGTATTGCCTGTTCATTTACTAGTGAGAAATGAAGTGAAATGAAATAAGAGCTTCATGGGAGAAACACAACTGTAGTTATTGCCTACATATTGTTCAGAGATACACAAGGGGAGGGACCCCCATCTCTTCAGAAGAGCAGTTGTTTGTGAAATGCAGGAAGACCAAGGGACAAGGATCTTGTTTATTACATAATTTTAAAGTAAATTGCTACAGTTTTTTTGAAAGCATATTGACAATATGTATACAGAGATGCAAAGTGCATGCCCTGTCACCCAGACTCCTTTCTTATAAATGCATCTTGAAGGACTAATTGGAACTAGAGATAATTTTATATTCATCAGAGCATCGTTTATGGTGGAAAATTAAAAAATCAGCCATAACCTAAATTCCCAGGAATATAAAGCTAGTAAAACAAATTATGGTGATCCATTTGTTATAGTACTGCACAGTTACTAAAACGTCAGTCTTTGAAGAATTACAATGATATGGTAAAATGTTTAAGATATAACAAGTGAAAACACAAGCTTAAAAATGAAATAGAGAGTATGACCTCAATTAAGCACAAAATACTACACAGGTATGCACACACGGGCACGCGCATACTTTGGAAAACAACTGAAGAAGGAATTCAAAATTGTAGTTGTCTCTGATGGGTGAGATTGTGGGGACTTTATCTTCTTTATGTATTTCTTTATTTTCTCCACTTCGTTTGTAATGAAGATTGATTCAGTTAAGAGGCAGAATTTATTTTTTTTAAGGAAAACTCTGAGAATTTTCTTGGGGTCTTGTACGTAGGCACCCATAGCTCAATAGTGATTTCCAGTGGAGACCTGCAAAATCAGGACAGCTCTGAGCTTAGTCTGTTGTGCTAAACAAGAGAGTGGCCGCAGGTAAAATAAAAGAGAAAGCTGAACCTGCAGTCCGAATGCTGGAGTTCTCCCACAAATATCCCCCTCTTGCTAGCTGAGAGTTTGGGGAAAACCATCAGGTACTCCAGGTTTCTCTCGTGGCCTGGTCTCCTGGGAGAGAAGTGGATGCCCCAGTGCCGGTTCTCGCTGGGACTGCGAAGCAGAGTAATGCCCGAACACGTGCTTTCATGGCATTTGCTCTTGCTCAGGATGCCACCTCCCAAGGCCTATTCTCCCATTGTCTTAAAGATCTATTTATTTCTTTATTTTTGCCTGCACTGGGTCTCCATTGCTTCCCAAGGGCTTTCTCTAGTTGTGGTGAGTGGACTACTCATTGCGGTGGCTTCTCTTAGGCAAGCGGGCTTCAGTAGTTGTGGTGCATGGGCTTAGTTGCTCTGTGGCATGTGAGATCTCCCCAGACCAGGGACCAAACCCGTGTCCCCTCCATTGGCAGGCGAATTCTTAACCACTAGAGCACCAGGGAAGCCCTCAAATATGTATGTATTAAATGCAAGGTTCATTGACCAGTAAATACTTCCACCCATGACCTTGCCTGTGGACAGTTACATTTTCATAGGGAAAAGGGAACAGCCTGTAAATCAAAGGACAGCTCCCTCCAGCAGGCTGCAGGGTGGCGGCTCTGACCAGCATGGTAGAGCTCGAGGGGGCCCAGCTTCGCTTGCCAAGGGTCTGGATGTTGAGTCTCCAGGCCTTCTGCTTGAGAACAGGTGCGTCTGCAGGAAAGCCATCCACCCTCCCTGAGCCTTCGGGGATTTTCCACCAGAGATAGTAATAATTCCTTCACAAGGTTAATGTGAAAAGTGACACCATGTACGTGAGATGAGCCCGGGCACAATGGATGGAGAGCAGAGGTTGCCCATTGCAGGGATGTGGGCTGAAGCTCATGGCAGATGGTTTTGTTGGGTTTGCAGAGTGCTTATTTTTCATCCTTTAAGGATCAAATTTGTTGTCAATATTATAAAATCAAGAGATTTCACATTTCTGTGTGAGTTTGTTTGTTTACTCCTCTGGGTCCCGGCTTTCTGGCAGGCACCCATCTGCTAGAGCTCAGTAGCGGCTGTTCACTGTCACAGGGGTCCAGGCCTCAGTATGCACCAGGGCCAGCGTTTGCCACCACATCTCCATGGTGAGAGAGGGGAGTGGGGATGGAGGCTGGGGCCTTGAAGACAGAACTTTCTCCCTGAGTCTGCATTACCATATGCAGATTGTGTGACTAAATTTAGCCAAACTCATAAACTTGCAGAGCCGTAACTTGCCAGACCCTCTCTCTGTTTCTTAATTGAAGTGGGATAATATTTGTCTCTTCCAAGAGGATTGCACCAAGGCCTAAGGGAAAAGATGGCTGTGAAATACTCAGAACACAAGTGTTTGATCAGATTTACCTGCTTGGCCTCTGAAGGCATTTGACTTATCAACTTCTGCTAGAAGCTGTGAATCAAATGATACTCTTTCTATTACTTTATTGTTATCTATCTATCTGCCTATCTCTCTGTCTGGTAATTTCTTTGCTAAATGTTAATATACAAATTTAGTGGTGGTCATGGTTTAGCCGCTAAGTTGTGTCCAACTTTTGTGACCCTGTGGACTAAAACCCACCAGGCTCCTCTGTCCATGGGATTCTCCAGGCAAGAATACTGGAGTGGGTTGCCATTCCCTCCTCCAGGGAACCTTCCCGACCCAGCTATCAACCCTGGGGCTCTTGTATCGCAGGAGAATTCTTTACTGCTGAGCCTCCAGGGAAGCCAGTTTAGAAAGTCTTCCAAATATTCTTTTAGGCTAGTCAGTCAGTTTTCCCCTCCAGAGGATGTTATTTGAAAAACATGAGAATTCTTTTCCCCTTGGTGAGTTTGCCATCCATCCATTGATCTTGACCTCTTGTGAGTCTGTATAACATGTTTTCATACTTGATTATATTCTTCTCATCGCTGCCTGTCTTTTCTTTTCAACTAGAGTATGAACTCTGTCATATTTTTCTGTTCCAATATCCTGCACGATACCTAACATTTTACAGATAGTAAATCACTCATGGAATGAACAGCTGAAGTAAGTGCTAGAAGGAGGTGTAAATGGCTCTTCTGAAGGCAGGCCCAGTGGCATCCATACGGGTTTTTACAGCACAAGTCTTTCATTATAGCGACATTACCTGTCCCTTCATCCAACCCCAGCAACCACTCCTAAAAGGCACATTCTCTGTTGGACTCTCAGCCAGAGACTGGGTGTCTCAGATACTGAAGCAATGGGGGGAGCTTCCTTTCTTTCTGTTCTATCCTTTCTTCCCAAGGAAGAAACAGAACAACAGAACAGGTGTACCTGATGCGCAGTTTGCTGTCCCGGACAATGACTCTGCATGCTGAGAGACTGGAGGGCGAGACATGCAGTTAGTATTTCCAGCTCAAGTAAGTGGCTCAGGTGACCTCAAGTGTGTAGTTTTTCTGTCCTGGTCTTTTAATTTTTTTGCTTTAATTTTGTCTGTTGTATAACCCCAAGCACAAACAACTTCTTACTAACATGGTAGCAGCATTATACAGGTATAATATACAGGGCTGGCCTCCGAAGCCCCTAGGACTGGGTGTGTCTGGAGCTTTCTGAGGTAGTTCCTTCCTGAAGAGTCTATAGGTGGAATTTTTCTTGCTGCAATTGAATTGTAAAGCAGGGTCCTGTTGAAGGCTTGTGGGTTCACTTCACCCTGCTCTAAAGTGGTTTCCTTTTCCAAATCACATGCATGTACTGAAGATTATATCCATTCCTTGAGATTTGGGCAGAGTTGTTAGTTCAGTTTCTTTCAAAACCAGGGCAGGACTTGCCTCATCCATGTTTACTGGCCACTAACAGAGAGGGATCAGGAGAAGGTCAGCCACTTCCTTATTAGGCAAAAGAAAAAGTCCTTTTGTCACAGTTGGTGTCCAAGAGAAGGTCTTCATTCACCTTAAAAATAAAAAAAGGGAAGAAAATGACTTACTTCAAGAGTACCTTTGATATTGATATTATTTGAATGAGTCATAAAATCCTTTTTCTTTTGGCATTCATTCTCTTTGCCAATGCTTGGTATGTTGATGCTAATTCTGAAGAAAAAGTAAAAAGAAAAGAAAGATTTTTTTCCCCTTTGTAGTTTGGACAGGAAAACTCTTACTGTAAAAACTGTTCTCTTTGTCCTTGTTTGGTGTATGTATAATGATTGAGGCTCGGGTTTTATTCAAATGATTTCCGGGGGTTTTAAGGAACTTTACTAAAAAGCTTAGTAGTGCTAAAAAATTCTGTTCCTAGTAGCATAGGAAACCCTGTGTTAGCGTGTGTCACTTCTGCTCCTGGCTCCATCCCCTCCTGGTGTACCCCTGCGTCTGCAGGCTGAGGCTCCGCGAGGTCCCAATATCCCCTTGTCCCCACCTTCATCACTCAAGTGAACAGATCCCAAGTGTCTCTTGGATGCCCCTTGTCTTGCATCTTTCTCAATGTTTTTTTGTTCCTATTTAATTTTCAAGTAGTATTTCTTATAAAGAAATTCATATTTGTCATAGAAAAATCAGAAAATATAGATGGACCAAAAATGGAAATATAGACCAATTATCGCACCATCCAAATAAAAATGCTATTAATACTTTGGGGGGTGGTATAGTAAGAGCTAGAGATCAACAGAGGGAGAAAGTGACTTTTATCTGCCTGTTTTATTTTTTGGTTTGTTCTCAGTATCTAGAATAGTATCAGATACACTGTAGGTGCTCAATAAATATTTGCTGAAAAAATAAAACAGATCTGGGCTTCCCTGCTGGCTCAGTGGTGAAGAAAGTGCCTGCCGAGGCAGGATACATGGGTTTGATCCTTGATCTGGGCAGATCCCACATGCCGTGGAACAACTAAGCCAGTGTACCGCAAGTCCTGAGCCTGTGTGCCCAGAGCCCACGCTTCCCAACAAGAGAAGCCACTGCCCCAAGAAGTCCACACACCGCAACTGGAGAGAAGCCCGCACAGCAACAAAGACCCAGCACAGCCATAACAAGATGGATATAATTATACATATATATAAAATAAAGCATATCTTAGAAGTCCCCCTTCTCCAGGAAACTCTCATACACCACCTGAGACATCTTTTTTCCAGGCCTCTCTGGACCTACAGCCAAAACCACCCCCACTGGCCCTTCACTGTGGCATCTACGGCTCACCTAGCCACACTTCCACACACATTAGTGTCTTGTCCGTTCTTAGAAGAGTGTGCCATTAGCCTCTCAGCCTTCCTGTGTTAGGAGGAAAAGAGGTCTTTGTAAGGTCAGATTTGTAAGGTCTATACTTATGTCCTCATGTCCTTAGTAAAAGTTTGCACTTTCAGAGTGATGCTCATTGTGTACTTTTGTAGTGAGGTGTTTCCTCAATCATGTAAATGAATTTTTTTTTCAAATACCAAAAACTAAAGGGTCTGTACTAGGAAACAGTATGTGAAGTTTTAGCAGAATTTGTCTGAATTGTGCCTTTTACCATAGCCCAACTCTAGGAGGATAAACAAAAAAAAAACAAAACTAGGGAAACTCAGTCCATGAAGCCACGGGAGGCTGCAGGGGCCGTGCTTCAGAGCAACATAAGCAGCCACATACAGGGCTGTAAATAGAGCTGTGGGGCCCTAGCGGGTTTGATCTGCTTGGAAGTCAGACTTTGTTGGTTGGATTCCTGGCATCCTGGGCAGGAATCACTGCCAATCCACCTCCCCTCCCTGCAAAATCAAAGAATAGCCTTGGCTTTGGCCAAGACAAATGCCTATGTACAGCCATGGCAAGGCTTTTGCGGCTGTGTCTTCATGGCCTCAGGAAGTGGAAGCCCTCATGAGTGGCTTCCTGAACCGATGAGGTATGGACCAGCAAAGGCAAAGCAGGATTAACTCAGGAGTCAATTCATTTCCTTGGCCATCAGGAGGATTGTTCTGAGAAGATTCTATGGCTATGTCTAGGATCAGAAGGAAGGAGAGCTGGGATCCATTAGCAATGTCTGTTGTGGGGAGGGGCGTGGGAAGGGGCCTGGTGTGCCGGCTGCCTGTCATCCTTGGCATAGATTATGAGATGGTGCTCAAAAAATGGAATTTTAAATAATCACCCTTGGAAAAGTATGTCATAAAGGGCTCTTTGACTAGGGTGCCCATATGCTTTTTTTGTTGTTGTTAATCAAATTAGGATACTTCTAAAAGTGAAAAGGGATGCTGTTATCCCAAGACAACAAGAATAAACATGAACCTATGACATTTTGTTCATTGCCGTCTTCATGAGAGCTGTTCCTGCCTGTACATCCTCCCCCTGCATTTCAGGGGCTACCTGGGCAAGATCTCCCACTGTGCTGAGTCACTAAGTCATGTCTAACTCTTTGCTACCCCATGGACTGTAGGCCACCAGACTCCTCTGTCTG
>NW_011494903.1:10215289-10215961 GCF_000754665.1 Bison bison bison | reverse complement strand
GTGGATTCCAAGTTGTTCTCGCTTGTATTTATCTGTTGGCAGAGGTGGGTTTACAACAGGTAAAACAATTTGAAAGTTACACATAAAGAAATTTTAATTCCTTCAAATTCCTTTAATTCCTTCCTCACAATGGTCTTTTGGAATATGCTGATGCAATGTTTTGAAATCCCTATTGGTGGATCTTCCTGACCCAGGGACTGAACCCATGTCTCCTGCATTGGCAGGTGGATTCCTTACCACTAATGCCACCTGGGAAGCAGCCCCCGCCCCCTTCTGCTATGCTCTGCCCTATTTCCAGGGAGCCCTCTGATTGGGGCGTGTCTGTCTCAAGTCCCCAAGACTTGACAGAGAGTGAACCATGCACCCACCTCCTTTTGTCCTCAACATGCTGTGCAGAGGGGCTCCCAGTGAGAGTTCTGTGGCTTGGGGACTTTTCTGCCAATACTGGCAGGTCTCAGGTCATGGCATCCACTTCTCCCAATGGCAGAGACATCAAATCTATCTACTCATTATGTTTCTCCAAATGCCAGGGTTGTGCCTTCCTACTCCCGGTGGTGTGAATAGCCCTACAGCCTGACCTCAGAGGGCTAGCTTTCCAGAAACCCCATCCCACAAGCCTGCACCTGAGCTGGGCTGGCCACCATGCTCTCCCGTGGAGCACCGCACTCACCC
>NW_011494903.1:10185083-10215189 GCF_000754665.1 Bison bison bison | reverse complement strand
ATATATATATATATTTTTTTTTTTTTTTTTTTTCCTTTGTTAAAACTCTGGATATACATTTATGCCCAAGAAAGGTCGCCATTCTTTAGGTTACCATGAATAAACTCAGGCTGTGAGTTTATTGTGACTGAAGTCACAAATTTAAAGTGATACAATGGGAAGGTGACTGCAGAGATTTCCTGCTTGGAAATGTCTGGTTGGCCATCTTCCTGGTAAGTTATGGGTCTTGCTTAGGAGTGTTAGCTTCATTTCCCAGATTGAGCATGAAGGTATTTTGATTAGGCAAATAATGTGCTGAGCCAATATATTTGGTATTGAAGGTGGCGGTTAGTCTAGTTCCCAGTGTGAGATGACAGTGTTGGAGTCGGAAGACTTGGATTCTGGACCTGACTTTCTCACAAGTGGTTGGGGTGACTGTGGACATGTCCCTTTCCCTCTCTTCACTCCTCTCCTCTTTCTGTAGGTGGGCGGGTGGATGAGATCAGTGACCATCACACTGGGTCTCTCTGGTGTTGTGCAGGCTCTGCGTTGCGGCACAAGGGCTTCTCATTGCCATGTGCAGGCTTCTGTGGTTGTGGTGTTCAGGTCATAGAGCTCATGGGCTTCTCTCGTTTCCCCACAGCTTGTGGGATCTTAGTTCCCTGTGCTGTGCTATGCTTATTTGCTCAGTCGTGTCGGACTCTTTGTGACCCCATGGACTGTAGCCCACCTCTCCACCCATGTCTCCTGTATTGGCAGGTGGATTCTTAACCACTAGACTGCCAGGGAAGTCCCCATCATACTGCTATAGAAATGGTCCCCTTGCCTTTCCAAAACATAACACATAATCATGAGATATAACACCACACCTGCTCAGAAGCCAAATGAGGCCCAGATGGAGCAGGGCTCCTGGAGCTTTCCCTCGCTCCTGGTCTGCGGAGGCTGTGGGTCTCCCCGACTCCCCCTGGCAGTAGAATCTGTGATGTTTCTCTCCTGCCGCCCGCCTTCTGGCCATCTTTCCTCGTAGGCTGTTCTCTGCATGTAGGCATTTTTGGCAAGTGGTGGGTGGGAAAATTAAAAGGAGATGAAATTTGAATCTCTCCATTTTGCTGCTCATCAGCAGCTCTGAGCACACACTTGGTTGGGGTGAAGCTTGAAACCAAAGACTCAGAGAAGATGTTGGGTTATCTGTGCCTTGCAATCCCAGGGGGCTGGGCTCACTGCACCTGGGAATGAATGGTGTGGGTTGACTGTCCTGGTCTGTATCTCTCTCTAGCACTGCCTCTGCCCAGACCTGGAATAACAGGATAACCTTGGCCAGACAGTAAAGAATCTACCTGCAATGTAGGAGACCCAGGTTCAATCCCTGGGTCGGGAAGATCCCCTGAAGGAGGGCGTGGAAATCTACTCCAGTATTCTTGCTTGGAGAATCCCATGGACAGAGGAGCCTGGTGAGCTACAGTCCATGGGGTCAAAAAGAGTTGGACACGACCGAGTGACTAACACTTTCACTTTCAATCTTGGTCTTGGAATGTACCAGTCCCTTGCCAACCTATTAAAATTAGAGGCAGCTCTAAGCAAGCAGGTGGATCAAAGTGATTTTGTTGACCCTTAATTTATACTTACCTCTTAAATGCTTACAACAACTCTGTGAGGTAGGGTTTACTGTTTTGAAGTCGTTTCCTTGCTTATCTGTCTCCTAATGGAACCAAGGGCAGGAATGACGCTTGATCTGTACATGTCTTGGCTTAGATCAGAAGCACATAGTAGGCTTGTAGGTTTTGGCTCAGTGTAGTTGCTCAGTCATGTCTGACTCTTTGCAACCCCATGGACTGCAGCACACCGGGCCTCTCTGTCCATCACCAACTCCTGGAGCTTCCTCAAACTCATGTCCATTGAGTCAGTGATGCCTTCCAACCATCTCATCCTCTGTCATCCCTTTCTCCTCCTGCCTTCGGTCTTTCCCAGCATCAGGGTCTTTTGCAATGAGTCAGTTCTTCATGTCACGTGGCCAAAGTACTGGAGTTTCAGCTTTAGCTTCAGTCCTTCCAGTGAATATTCAGGACTGATTTCCTTTAGGATGGACTGGTTGGATCTCCTTGCAGTCCAAGGGACTCTCAAGAGTCTTCTCCAACACCACTGTTCAAAAGCAACAATTCTTCAGCCTCAATTTTGGTTAGTTTTTTATTTTTTCCATGTGTCAGATAGGTGAGTGAATGAGCAAACAAAGCTCAGAAAGGTTAAGTAATTAACTTGGCTGTAAATCTAGGATAGACATATGTCTCCATCGAGCACAGCTGATTCAAGAGTGAAGAAGGAGAAAGTGTGGGTCCAGTGTCTTCATCTCCTCAGTGCTCGCCTGCATTCCCCACCCTCCACTAAGCATCCCTGGTTCCCCTGAAGTCTGTCCCCAGGCCCAAGACTCCTCTTTTCCCCACCATGGTGCCTCTGGCTCCCCCTTCCAGGAGAGACTCATGGAGGGCATAAGGAGATATGTGTTCCGTAGAAAAATGGCGTCCTGCTCTGATGGTGTTTATCTTTGGGATCGCAGTCTTCTCCATAGAGGTTTATCAAACCTGCTAGACGTACCAATTCCTGGGCCATTCCCAGGCCTACTGAATCAGGATTTCTGGAGATGAAGACCTGACCAAGCAGGCGCTTTTTAAAGCAACTGATCTTGCCCTTCCTATCCATCATCAGCTAAGAGTCCCCCAGGAGCTGACTTTTAGGGTCACGTGGGCCAGCTTGCCCTCTCTAGCCCCTTCCATGCCACATCCCACTTCCACACTCTGGGTCATGGTTTTCCCCACTTGAAAAAGTCTTTGCTCCCGTTGGCCTTTATCTTCATAACAGGTGGCCTTTAGAGCCCAGCCCATCCTTCAAGCCTCGCCTTCACCTTGGGGCTCACTCTTGCTTCCTTCCTTTCTGACTACTACTGGCAACCCACTCCAGTACTTTTGCCTGGAGAATTCCATGGACAGAGGAGCGTGGTGGGCCCCAGTCCGTTGGGTCACAAAGAGTCGTCCACGACTGAGCGACTAATACTTTCACTGTCACTGGCTCCTGGGGGCCCTACAGATTAGCTCTTATTTCAGTCACTCAGTAAGTAGTTAATGAGCAGTTGTGATGTGACAAATATTTCTTTAGATCTGAGGGATGCTACAGTGGGCAAACAGATAAAGACCTTGCCCTCATTCTAGTGGAGTAGACACACACTAAACATGATGCACAAATATATTTACAGATAAAGTTAGTTCTGCTAATGACAGGTGCTAGAAAGCAACCAAAGAATGGTGAGGGGCTTGATAATTAGGGGTGCCATTCTAGGTAGGGTATTTGTGAAGGGCCGAGTGGGCAATATGAGGTGGGGATCAGTGTGGATCTAAAGCAGAGATTGTTTCCATCTGTGTTTCCATCCATCTCAAGCTGACAACAACCAAGCCTTGGCTGTAGACAATCATTGCCACAGGGTTCCTGGATCGCCTGATTCAAAGGGAACAGCAATGCAGAGGGCCTGGGGCAGGAGCATTTTTGCTGGATTCAAGAAAGAACAAGTGGGTCATGTTCCTGGTGTGTTCCTAGCACCTAGAGGGCTGCTGGATACTTGGTAGGGACTCGGTAGCTACCCGAATGATCGTGGATGGAGTAAAGAGGGTGGGGCGGCTGATGAGAAGAGATAGGAATAAGGTTATACAGCTCTGTGAAAGCCACTGTGAGGACTTCCGATTTTATCCTGAGTATGATTGGATGTTGTTCAGTGTGTTGCATAGAAGAGTAACATGATCAAACTGTGTTTCCTCCAGCATAGACGATGGAGTGTGTGGGGTTAGGGCAGAAGTAGGGAGACCAGTGGAACACTCTTGCAGAGGACTAGGGCTTGGGCACTTGGACTGAAGTGACATCAGTACAGATAATGAGAAGACTTTGGACTCAGTGCATTTTAAAGGTAGAGATTTTGGGTTCTGAGCATAGCTGGGATAGGAGGGGAAGTCAAGCCTCAATTCCAAGACTTTTTACATCAACAGCTTGGGGGAAGGATGATGCTAACTTAATATGTTTGTTAATTTCCTGTTTGTCAGTTTTCCTTTTGATGAGGACCATGCTACATATCGGGCAGCCCCTTGGCAGGACTGGTGTCCCAGCTGCATTATATAAGAGTCCAGGAGCAGCTGGAGCTGCTGATTGGTGACCTTGAGCTCTAACCCCATTCCATGGCTTCAGCACCCTGGGGGCTGGTTTGGCTGTTCTCACTGCAGAAGACTTCTGTGAGGGTTGCCCCTCTGCATCACTCAGTTGTCATCAGGGAGTTAAGATGCCGCCTCTGCAGGAGCTGGGCTGGGGGAGGAGGTGGGAACAGAACCTGGAAGTTCAACAGCCCAACCCCTCTCTTTCCAAGTTTATACATTGTTGGGGGAGTGTTCTCCTTGTTCTGGGTGTTTGCGGGTGTTTGCCTTTGCAAATGCTCACCTTGTTCCCTCTTAAGCAGCTCTCTCTCTTGCTTTCCTTGTTCACTTGTCAAAATGCCATCCCTTCCTCAAAGCCCATTCCAAACGCTATTTCTTCCATGTAGCTTTTCCCAGCCAGATGTGGTTCTGCTGCCTCTGAACCCCACAGTGGTTTATACCTTTCTTATGACATCATCTTCTCCAGGGTTTTTGAGCTGGAATGCCCACAGTGAAATGATGGGCCCTAATTCTCTTTGAATCCCTCCCCCAGGGCCCAGTGCAGTCTCCTGAACCCAGCACGCACTTGGTAAATATTATTCAAATTGAAATCGACTTCCTTTATGACTCACTTTCAGCAACTGCAGGATATTTGTTTCCTAAAGAAGATTTGGGTCAGGAATCAAGCAATCGAATGTCTAAGATATGTCATATGGAGACTATAAATAAATGAAGTGAGACTAGTACAAGAACACTTTTGATAAAGATGCCATTGTAAAGAATATTTCACTTTCTTTGTCACCCTTTAAAAGATAATAAGAGGCAACAGATACAGGGTCTCTCTTGGGAGGCAATAGGGAGTGGTGGCGACTGGGGTGAACAGAGGGCATGTACTGATCCATCCATCCATCTCAAGTTGACAACAACCAAGCCTTGGCTCTAGACAGTCATTGCCACAGTGTTCCTGGATAACCTGATTCATCAAGCGAAGCTTCAAATTCAGAATTTTTGCATGGAAAACCCTGATTCCTAGATGTTTAGCAAATGATTCCCCCACACCCTGCCTTGGTTTTTTTTTTTTTTTGGACCAGCCAATACCATTGGGAGGGCCTGGCTACCAGCTTAGGGTCTCTGACTTTTATGTCAGACTTTTCCCCACTCAGGCAAATAGGTAAATTTATCTTGAAATTGCAAAGAGAACTAGCTGTTTTTCATTTAAAAAGAGGATGTTTGCATCTTGTTTTTATTCCGTAGCATTTGCTTTCCATTGTCCTGCTTCCATCTGAGTGGGAACCCCAGGGTTACAATTATTAATTTGTGCCCAAGTTCCAGCTTCGTGTGACATAAGCGCTTCTATAGCTTGCTTTGAACTCTGTATAACGGGCTTTTTATTTTCCTCCAGGAGTGGTTTAAATGAAGGCTGCAGTCTTCTGTGAAGCATAATTGGTTTTAAATTGTAGGTTTAATAATAATGATGTTGGGCTTAATGTAGTGCCTTTCAGCTTCTGCTGGCAGCCATTGGAAACCAGTCCCTCATCGACCACTATGCTCTCTTTCCTCAGAAGTAGACAGCTGTTAGGGACCTGAGTCCTGCTATGTCCCCCACCCCATCCTGCTGTGGACCACAGGGGTGAGGAGGCCCAATGCCCGCTGTAGCCTTGGGTCACTGGAGGAGAGGCAAGTCGAAGGGCATTTCTCTGTGCGCTGGGCATAGGGGTCCGAGGCTGGACTTTCAAAGTTCTTTGTGCCTTTTTCCTCTCTTTCTTCACCTTTGGGTCACTCCACAGTACATTAGGAATTCTTTTGAAAGATGAGCAGAGTAATGCAAATTCCACAGTTTGGCTTCTGTGTAGAGGGTTTAATTGAGAAGGTATATTAACTTAATTGGTTATCATCTGGCTTCTAGCTTCTTTCTGTATTTTAAGTAACTTTATTCCTTTTTCTTTTGCCATGGCCGATAAAGCATGCCTTTAAAATTTTGGTCTCTCCAAGTGAAAAGACCTCTGGTTCAGAAATCAGAAAGCCAGGACTCTGATTATGACTCTTCTTAGAGTGATCTGCAAATACTCAGCTCTCCTAGCCTCATTTCTGAAGCATCGGACAGATGAGAAGATTAAATTACATGACCACTGAAGTCCTTTTCCAGTGCTTGTAATGGAGGACTTAAGCATTTCTGTGAAATGACACCAAACTCCTCCTTGAACAACATTTGGTGTATTTCAGAAGTCAATAAAAATACCAATCTACATATGTTATACAACAGACTAACTGAGGCTTGGACGAGTAAGGGCTGGTTCAGCGAAAACTCAGCATCTGTGTTATAAAAAGCACAGAGGAGGATACTGGGGCTGTGTGATGTGGAGTGTCCTGCTTGTAAATTACAGGCAGCGCAGTCAATGACAGGGTAGCCGTCCCCGTGGCCAGCTGATGACCGCCCTTTGGAGGATTCCCAGGGTCCACCCTATGGACAAACCACAGACGTTCAGAACTTGTGGTCTAGTTCACCATCAATGACAAGCAGCCCCTCATTTGTTTGGGGGTCTGAACTGCCTTGTCTTCCACTACCATTTCTAGATGGTTTTTTGTTGTAGACAAGAGCAAATTATAACATAGGAAGAATGGATGGGGGTAAAAATGGAAACATGAACCCTGAAGAAGTTTATTTGGGCTTGGAAGTCTGCGGTGGCTGTTTGCTCCAGCGTTTTGGAGGAAGTGGTCCTATAAGAATTTGAAGGTAGTACACGTAGAATACCCTATTTTGTCCAAATATCACCTGCAAAAAGCTAATCAGACAGCTGTATTCTGCCTCCTTCTCCCCTCTTTTGAGCACATTATGCTCCAATACTTTGGCCACTTGATGCGAAGAGCCAACTCCTTGGAAAAGACCCTGATGCTGGGAAAGATTGAGGGCAGGAGAAGGGGTGACAGAGGATGAGATGGTTGGATGGCATCACTGACTTGATGGACATGAGTTGGAGCAAACTCTGGGAGACGGTGAAGGACAGGGTAGCCTGGTGTGCTGCAGTCCATGGGGTCGGAAACGACAGCAACTGAAAACAACCACAAATGCTCCTGGAGGCTCCAAGTTCACGCATCAGTAGACTTTAGACTATATGACTTTCTTTTATTTTCCTTAATCTTTAGGTGGTATGTTGTATTTTTTTGTAGATGAAAATGGACAACCGAAGTTAACAGGCTTTGTTCTCTCAAAGTAAACATTCTTAAAAAGGACCAAACCTAATATGAATAATAGATTCAGTGGAAGGGAAACCATGCCCCCGCCCCGTTTCCAGGAACAATTTGCCAGTCTCTCTGTGAGACGGAATAACAGCTTCTGAGTGGCAGATTTTAGCAGCTGGTAAAGATAGCCTGGCTGGCTGTGCAGTGAGGGGAGGGGAAGGTTGGGCATAGCAGGCTGGACTACAAGGTCATTTGCTCACTGCTCTGAAGAGCTGGATGTGGTGTAAACAGCTGCCCACATTGATTCCAGTTCTGACAAACAGGGTCCAAATTTTGAGGTCTACAGATTAGGTACAGAAGACTCTTGACTTCAGATTTCTTAAAATGACTATTAAATTGCTGGCCACTAAGGTGTTAATGTCTGTAATTTAGACCTTCAGATGGCCCCAGGGCTGTACGGGAAGGGGACAGGAAAAGGTTAGTTCTGATGAGGAAAGGCGAGGCAGTAAAAGAAGATGAGTTCAGGTGAAGCACTGTAGGGAGAGGCGGCAGGGTGCCTCTGGGACCTGGTGTTTGTCTGCATGTGCCCATGCGGAGCTCAAGGTCACATGCTTACAGTTGACATCAGAGACCTTTGGGAATGAGGCTCAAGGTTAAGATGGGGGTTCAGAAACTTTCAGAGTTTTTCTAAAGGCCAGCTACAGAAAGGCGATCATCTCCCTTAAGGCAACAGCCATTTCGTTTACCATTATCATATCCCCTTACTATTTGGTGGGCATTTAGATAAAAGGAAGGGAGAGAGCTGGAGAAGACCTCATACCAGCGCTGACCGGCCATGCCATTGGCCCCCGTGGGGCCCTGGGCACGCCAAGGGGCTGCCGCCAGGTCAGTGGAGGGACATCCTGCTGCTTGGTGGAGGAAGGGATTTCCTCCAGATGCTTGAAGCAGGAAAAGTGTTTATTGAAAGGATGTTGGGTAGCCCACAGAGCCAACAAGGCCTAAAGATCAGAATGGGAGAGGAATCCAGGCGGACTTTGGGATGACAGCCAGGCAGCTCACAGGGCTGGTCTGTGGACGCCGGGCTCTGCCTGGACACCATCCTGCTGCTCCTGACCGCTCAGTGCTGCCCCCTGCAGAGAGCTCTTTGTAAATGACTCCCAGATGCCAAGTCCACAGTGAGAGGGCCATTCTCTGCACCCACTCGTGGACTTGGGTCCTGGCTGTCCCTGTGGTGACCTTAAACACGACATGGGTGGGAGTGGGGACTCCGTACAAGTCCATGGAGCTGGGTGGCCAAGAAAAAAAAATACACAATGTCCCTCAGGGGGAGGAGTTGGAAGAACCCTCAATGTGATGAGTAACCCAGTTAATTAAACAAATATGAAAACACAAAATAAAAGCAGCACTGTATGCCTTTTAGACTTTTATGTCAAATCAGGGGTGACAGGGGTCAGCAGGTTCCAGTGTATTAAGACTATGCTAATGGCAGTTCCCAGGGGCTAGGACGGCCTATTGGCTGACGTGACACTCAGCACCTTCTTAGGAAAAAGTCTCAACATGAAACAGAATGGTCAGGGTGGTATTGCTGTGGGTTCAACCAAAGCATCAGAGTTTCCATGTCCTGAGTGTGCTTGAGATCAGTCCTGACTCTGTCTCTTTCCTCCCCACTCCCACCCGAAGACCCGCCAGTCATGTGGGCCTGTGGTTTTTCTGGGAGCCCTACATCAGGAGAAGGGGTCAGCCAGGGCCCATCAGCCCAACCTCACGCCCTGTGGAGTGTTCTGGCTTCTGAGGGTGAATTAACTCTTGTTTTTATTGCGCTGCTCATTCCAGCTCCTGCCTGTCTCCCTAATTCATCCCACATGTCAGGTCCCTTCTGCTTGCGGCAGTCACTGCCCAGCCCGGGGTCTCGTCTGTTTGGTGCATCTTGTTGGCCTGTCTGCTGGCAGCTCTGTCCACAAGCCCCCCTGGGTTCACAGGCTCCTCACCTGGGAGTTGCCTCCTCCTGTTCTCACCTGCTGCTGCTGCTGCTGCTGCTAAGTCACTTCAGTTGTGTCCAACTCTGTGCAACCCCATAGACGGCAGCCCATCAGGCTCTCCCGTCCCTGGGATTCTCCAGGCAAGAACACTGGAGTGGGTTGCCATTTCCTTCTCCAATGCATGAAAGTGAAAGGTGAAAGTGAAGTCGCTCAGTCATGTCCGACTCTTCACGATCCCATGGACTGCAGCCTACCAGGCTCCTCTGTCCATGGGATTCTCCAGGCAAGAGTACTGGAGTGGGTTGCCATCGCCTCCTCCTGTTCTCACCCGCAGTGCAGCCTAAACTTCTTGAGGGCCTGGAACTTAAGGTACTTGTATTTCATTATCTTCTCTGAACCTGACACTTAGCGGGCTCGACAAATCTCGTTCAGTCAGTGAATAATTCAGAGCACCTTGGAAGGCAACCTGCCTTCAACTGCGTGGGCCACACTGGGGAGAGAAAGACCCGGGGTGCTTGCAGGGGAGGCGGAGGCGGGGTAGGGCGACCCCTCTAGCCCCAGAGCTCAGACGGTAGAGGTGGGGGATGGTGGAGCTGGGGATCCGGCTCTGGTCTGGAGGTGCGACTTGCCTAAGGGTGGCTTGGGCTGCGGACAGGGGACATGATGGGAAGGTGATGGCCGCTGGCAGGCTATGCCTTCTCATACATGGGCCCTGGACAGGTCTGCCTGATACAATCCAATGGTCATGTGTCATCTTCAATTGGGAAATCCTCTAATTTTGAGTCTTCCAAAAATGTGATTTTTGTAAAAGTTTTCCTCCCTGCCCGCCTTCTCCCTTCTCTCCTTCCCTCCTTCCTTCCCCTCCATCCTCTTACCCATCTTCTCTCTCCTACGGCAGAAGGGCAGAGAGGGCATTCCAGATAGATAAGTGTGTCCATTTCAAAATCTACCCACTTTCTCCTAACATATGGGAAGTGTATGGTCTCTGCCTTAAAAACAAAATGCTCGACGGACTTCCCTTGTGGTCCAGTGGTTAAGACTTCACCTTCCAAGGGTGCGGATTTGATCCCTGGTCAGGGAGCTAAGATCCATGTGCCTTGGGGCCAAAAACCCCAAAAGATAAAACAGAAGCAATATTGTAACAAATTCGGTAAAGACAAAACAATAAAATGACCCACATCCAAAAAAAAAAAATCTTTACAAAACTGCTAGAGTAATAAAGTGTCAGAGCAAGAACTCTGCTCTTCCCAAGCAGCCTCCACCTCCCCTCGCTCCCCATGGGTTCTCTCATTACAGTCTGTTCCTGGTCCCGCGTGACTGTCTTCACCTCCCCACTCCTCCTCCTCTGTTTCCAGCAGGTTCTCACCCTCTCTGAGCCGTTCACTTAGCCCCAATTCTAACCCCGTAAGCAAGGCTTATAACCCACCATCCTCTAGCCCCCACAGCCAGAACTTCTAGTCACCAGCTTCCACCTCCCTTTGTCTGTGCCCACCCACTCCCCCACCTTCTTACTCTGTCATCCCCATTGTTATTTCTGGGCTCCTGGGAGGGAACAGCGTGACTAGCTGCTGAGTGCGCTGGGACTACCCTACTAACAACCACACTGTGTTTTAACAAGGATGCATTAGAACAGCTGTTGGTGCACACTCACCAGGCTCTTTGAGGAGGCTTCCAGGGGAGTGAGGCTTCCAGGGGAGCAAAGCTTCCTAATATGAAGTTTAAAAATCTGTTCTTTGCTCTTTCACCCCAGACTTCGGTTTAGCCGGATTGGCTAGCCCTCTCACCTGAAGCCCCAGGTGTGGTCCATAGGATGTTTTAGGTGCTTCTAGTGGATAAGGTTTGGGAAAACACAAGTGAACAAACCCAAAATCTCTTTACTGAAGGGCTTCTCAGAAGTATTAATAGGTTAAGTTGGATGACAGCAGGGGCCACATCTTTGTTATTTGTTTCGATGCCTAAACACAAAAAACATGATCAAAGATAAGTAAATGCATCCTGAATTTCCAAGAGGAGATATGGTTTATAGCCTCGTCCAATCTTGTTGAGTTGCTCAGTCATGTCTGACTCTTTTTGACCCCATGGACTGTAGCCCACAAGGCTTCTCTTTCCATGGAATTCCCTTGGCAAAAATACTGGAGTGGGTTGCCATTCCCTTCTCCAGGGAATCTTCCCAACCCAGGGATCAGACTCAGGTCTCCTGGATCGGCAGGCTGACTCTACCACTGAGTCACCTGGGAAGCCCCTGCACTTTCAGGCTTCTGCCAGCAGAGGCTTGAGGGCGTCTTGCTCTGGTGAAGCAGGAGGGAAGAGTCTGGAGGGTGTTTCTTGGCCAATATTGCACCTCCTTAAGAAAGCAGAGCTGAAGTAGAGGAGGATTGCCCTTAATGGATGAAGTGCCACTGGAGTGGTGGCTCTTATGTTGAACTCAGGCACAGTTGCATTAAAACATATATTTACTGAGCATCCATCACGCACTGGGAGTGATTCTTAGGAAATGTGCAAGCAGCATTCTAGGTGCTTGAACAATAGTGAACCAAACGCAGTTGAAGGTGTGAACCAACTTCAGCAGTTTCCATGAAACAAGCTTAGAGGAATAATCAGAGAGCGATATAAGACAATATATCCTGGTGAACTGAGTCATAGGATGCCAACAATAAGTAGTATGAACAGTAAATTTAGGGAAAAAATGGGACATGCCTAGGTTTATCAAGAAGACGTTTGGGAGAAAGGGGAGCTAGATGTCAAAGAATAGGGTGAGGAAGATATGGATAGAGCAACTGAATGTAAATGTCCCAAGGGATCCCAAGAGATCATTCTTTTGTCCACCTAGGTGTCCTAAGCACTTAGTCTCCAGTGCACAGTGGTTGCAATAACACTTGTTGAATAAATGACCCAGCGGAGGAGGGAGGAAGGGCAATTCAGGAGCCAGCGGTGGAGCAGAAGCTGTGGGCTGGGAATGTGTTGGCTCTGTTGGTGGTGTGAGCAGCAGAGGGGTGGGGTGACAGGGTGGTGCTGTGTAGGAGCTGTCGGGTGATACAATGGGGCCGACTTGTCAGGAGTCCTGAATGCCAGGATGGAAAATTCAAATGTGATGTTGTAGATTCTTAATTTACGAAGATAACATGAGAAGCAACCACAAGGAAAAGCCACCAAAATGGAAAAATGACAAGAGCAGCAGTATGCTAGCAGTCTGGTTATTAGCCTGATGACTGACTGCAGGGTGGGGAGGAGGAAGTCAGATTCTTCCAATGGGTGGTAGCAGTGAGAGTCCAGAAGAAAAAGAGTCTGAGAAACATTCTAAAGGAAAGAAATAAGTGTGGGGAAGTAAAAGAGAAGGAGAAAGTAAAGATGACACCCAGAATCTGAATAATTAGAATGTTGGTATGCTTGTGGGGAAAAAAGGGAGGCATGTCTAAGTCCAGATTTGTCAGAGCATCCCATTAGAGATGTCCTGAAGATGGTTGGAAATGTGATGCTGAAGTTTGCACGAGAGGTCTCAGAGAGGAAAAGGAGAGAGCTTAGGGCTCAGGACTATACCTGGTACCTTCTCCCATCTGACCTCTACCTAGGGAGGGTTTGGAGCTGCAGGGGGACATTGAGGTCTATAGCTCTGGGAAAGATGGAGGGTAAGTTTGTGGCCAAGTTGATATTTACTGTGGGAGAGTTTGCAGCAGACGTTAAAGGATCAGGTGTAAGAGCCAAAGAGACCTTATGGAGATTTCCTGAGCCAGAATCTCTGGGCGTCTGGACATCTGGATTGTAAACAAGCATATAATGGGATTCCATAGACACAATGCCTTGAAGACTACGTGTTCGCTGCCTGCATCTCATGCCAATTGGTTAAATGTTACAGGAGAAAGTTCACTTGAATATTAACAGTCCACCAATTCATACACACTGGCTTAATAGGCAGTTTCTTACTTTCTGGAGATGGTCGAAAGAAGACAACTCATTCAAAAATTTTCATGGCACCAAAAAAATAACTGAGAATTTGTGAGCCATTATATTGAGGCTCCATGGCCAATTAATATTCAGACAGAGCTTCTGGATATCTGTCATGGGGCTTGAGGATTATGTTTTGAGCAGAATAATAGAATAGACTCTACTGCTGCTGCTGCTGCTGCTAAGTTGCTTCAGTCGTGTCCAACTCTGTGCGGCCCCATAGATGGCAGCCCACCAGGCTCCATCCCTGGGATTCTCCAGGCAAGAATGCTGGAGTGGGTTGCCATTTCCTTCTCCAATGCATGAAAGTGAAAAGTGAAAGTGAAGTTGCTCAGTCATGTCCGACTCTTAGTGACCCCATGGACTGCAGCCTACCAGGCTCCTCTGCTCATGGGATTTTCCAGGCAAGAGTACTGTTTCTATTTTTGTGTAAATACCAGACTGATTGAGCAGCAGTACTATTTAGCAGACTGAAGTGGTAACCACATTCTCTTGGTTGTATATTGGGGTAAGACAGGAGCTGAAGGCTCCATGTGAGCAAGTGGAGGTCGGGGCCAGACCGAGGATCTGACACTAGGAAATCACTGGCACGATATCTAGACTAAGATGCACAGGGAGTCCAAGAAGCATTGGCCAAGGGCAGAATCAGAGGTGAGCACCAACAAGCACAGAACAAAAGCTGAGGGTAGGGCAGGCGCATAATTGACCAAGAGTAATTCTTTTATGTGTGCGTGTGGTAAAACACACAAAGCATAAAAGTGACTGCTTAACCATTTTAAACTGACATTAAGTACATTCACAGTGTTGTGTAGTCATCACTGCTGTCTAGTTCCAGAGCTTTTTCATTATCCCAAAAGGAAACCTCATTCCCATTAAGCAATCCCTCCCTAACTCCTGGCAACCAACCACTAATCTGCTCTCTGTATCCATGGATTTGTCTCTTCGGATATTTCATATCAATGAAATCATGTTATACAATACATGATCTTTTGTAACCACCTTCTTTCACTTAGCATAATGTATTCAAGGTTTATCCATGTTGTAACATGTGTCATTCCTCTTAATTGTTGAATAATATTCCACTGTGTGGACATAGCAGAAATGGCAACCCACTCCAGTGTTCTTGCCTGGAGAATCCCAGGGACGGGGGAGCCTGGTGGGCTGCCGTCTGTGGGGTCGCACAGAGTCGGACACGACTGAAGCGACTTAGCAGCAGCAGCAGCAGTGTGGACATAGCACATTTTGTTTATTCGTTCTTCAGTTGATGGACATCTAAGCTGTTTCCACCTGCTGGCTATTGTAAACAGTGCTGCCATCAACATCCATGTACAAGTTCTATTTAATGCCCATTTTCAGTTCTTTGGGGGTATATACCTCAAAATACAAATGGTAATTTTATGTTTATATTCTCAAGAAATTGCCAAACTTTTCTATAGAAGCTGCACCACCTTACCTGCCCCTCAACAATGTACGAGGGTTCTGGTTTCTCCACATCCTCACCCACATGTGTTTGACCAAGACTAATTCTTGTTGTAAGAGTTTCACAGTCAGGTGCTTCTTCGAGGGCTAGGGGCTGACCCGGTGAGGCAACCTCCAGTAGTCTTCAAGACCCAGCTCTCTCTGATGTTGGTCTGACTACAACCACAGTGGTGATCAATGGAGAGGACAAGCCTTGGCCAAATGCCACCTGTTCAGCTGCCCAAGCTTGAGTCACAACTTCAGCACCTTCATGGTATCCACCTTTCTGCTCAGCGACTCCCTCTGATGCCTGACTTACTTTCCAAATTTACCAGCATGTCTGTGCCAGCATTGGCCTTTCCCTCCCTTTAAGGTGACTACTCCACGTTTGAACCAGTTCATAGTCACACAACAACTTTGATAGAAGCCATGTGTCATGGTTGTTTTCAGTACAGCTGGCTGAGTACAATGGTTGGCCACAAATCAAAGCTCATTAGATGGAAGCATTAAATAAATCAGGATTGGGGAGGGAGGTGACTGTAAATGGAAGGCTGAATGTGAGAGATAATCCAGTCTGCTATCTCTAGTGTCTTTTGCATTTGGAGTGTTTAAACTTGGCCTGACATTTATAGGCATTTTTCAGCCTCCTCTCCTGCCCCCACCCCGTGCCACACACTTCCCCACAGCAATGAGCAGACTGGGAATAATTTGATGTGAAATCAAGGTGGAGCTCAGTAGAGCGGGTAATTAAGAATGTGATTTTTTTTTAAGCACTTAGGGAGTTATGAGAAATCAGAAACGTCTTTTTTGTTTGAATAAAAGTTACTGGTTTGTGAAGGCAGTGACTGAGATGTCATTATCTGTGTTCTGGGAAGCTGAGAGGCTCTGAGAATAGGCCTCAGTACTTCTTAGTACCAGGGGGAAACTTAACAGCATCAGCTCCTGCCCACAGAGCACCTCATGGCAAGGGTTACAGCCCCCACTGACCCTCTGGTACTGGACTGTCAACCTGAACTGCTTCCTAAGGAAAGCAGTTCCTAGTCTTCCTGGCCAGTCCCCAGGATGCAGTCCATCATTCACTGCAGGTATGGAGCTCTGCCCTTATCAGCTATTTAGGGCAGATAAAAAAAAATGAAGAGCCTCGTGATTCTTAACAATAACCACCTCTACAAGAAGAGAGTGATGTTCACAAGCCACACTGGAGGGAAATAGAGGGGAAGAACTACTCTGGCAAATAAGTCATATGAATTTTAATGACATGTGTGCTCTTAGATATAATGTGAAATTAGGAACATGGAAACTGAGTGATGGAAAGGAAGTGATGTCAGCAAGATGGCAGAATAGGAAGTCTCAGACTCTCCTTGCCCTAGGGAGACATCCACTCACCAACATGGACCAATTCCCTTTGTAAAAAATCTACAAATCAGTTCAAGAGGTGCCTGCAACCCAGGTGGGCGCAAAACCAGATGCATTGAGGCAGGTCACGTGAGTGCAGGTTGAAAGTGGCCAACTAGACGTAATAAATCTTCAAAGCATTTGAAAATAAAGGAAAAGAGGCATCCCTCTGATAATAAAATAAAAGATCAATGCATAATGGGTCATAGTAGAAGCGTCACATGAAATTGAAAGACGCTTGCTCCTTGGAAGAAAAGCTATGACAAATCTAGACAGCATATTAAAAAAGCAGAGACATTACTTTGCCGACAAAGGTCCATCTAGTCAAGGCTATGGTTTTTCCAGTAGTCATGTATGGATGTGAGAATTGGACCATAAAGAAGGCTGAACACTGAAGAATTGATGCTTTTGAACTATGGTGTCAGAGAAGACTCTTGAGAGTCCCTTGGACAGCAAGGAGATCAAACCAGTCCATCCTAAAGGAAATCAACCGTGAATATTCATTGGAAGGACTGATGCTGAAGCTGAAGCTCCATTCCTTTGGCCACCTGATGTGAAGAGCCGACTCCTTGGAAAAAGATCTTGATGCTGGGAAAGACTGAGAGCAGGAGAAGGAGGCAACAGAGGATGAGATGGTTGGATGGCATCACCGACTCAATGGTCATGAGTCTGAGCAAATTCCACAAGATAGTGAAGAGCAGGGAAGCCTGGAGTGCTGCAGTCTATGGGGTTGCAAAGAGTTGGACATGATTTAGCGACTGAAAATCAAAATGTGAAAGGGAGACTGTATGACTCTGGAGTACTGAAGACAGAAGCATCAAGGAGACGCGTCCCAGAGTTCCAGGTGGTCCACCTGCTGTTCACTCCTTCAACACTTCTGTTCACTGTCCTATCAGCGCCCGGAGAGGAAGCTCCTCCTACCTTCCATGGAAGATGCTTGTTCTCCCGCTTAGAGAATTAGTGGCCATACTTCCCTCTTGTTTAGAGCTTAAAACTTCAACCTTACACCCAAAAGCTAAAACTGAGAAAACAGGTGTTGTTTTTTTTTTTTTTTTATTGTTTTAAGTGAAGGATTTGGAAGATGGTAATTTAAGTCACAATGAAGATAAAAAGCAGTTTCCTGCCCACCACTGCTCACCCTCAGTCCTTTTTCCTCTTCCTACTGCCCTATTCTCTGAAAAATGCAGCTTGAGAAAATATGACCCTGGGGAATACTGGATGTGAGAAAGCTATGTAGCCTGAGCTGAAAAGCAATTAACTGTCCCTGAGCAGTCTCCAAGCAGGCAGAGGCGCGTCCCCGAGGCAGGAAGACATCACCATGATTTAGGTCTGTGTTGGTTGGTTTGCTGACAGCATCCTGTGTGTCCCGAGGCCCCATAAGAAATGGCTGGTGAAGACTGAGGTCACCGCTTCGCCCAGCTGGACTGTATCTTTGCAGTGACCCAAGGGTCAGTGAGTAAGGAAGAGAAGGCCGAGGCCAGCGATGACCTTGAATGTGTATCCAGCTGTGAGCTGTTGCTCAGGCTTCCAAATGGTAAATTAAGATTATGCCTGGTTGGTTTTTGCTTCTTTATGTTTAGAGGGGGAAAAAAACAACACCACCTTTATAGTTCTATATTCCACAACCTGAAACTTGGATGTCCACTTCTGAATGATGCCTGTGTGCTAAGTCATTTCAGTCGTATCCGACTCTTTGTGACCCTATGGACTGTAGCCCGCCAGGCTCCTCTGTCCATGGGATTCTCCAGGCAAGAATACTGGAGTGGGTTGCCATTCCCATTTCCAAGGGATCGTCCCGACCCAGGGATCAAACCTGAGTCTCCCGCATTATAGGCAGATTCTTTACCATCTGAGCCACCAGGGAAGCCAAAATAATCACTTGACGGTGGTGGGATGCACTCTGAATGATGCCAATAAATAAAGATAAAAAAGAATTCCACGGTCAGCTAAGCTTTAGCAGCTCTGGTTTAAGCCTTAAACTGGAGTCCATAGTGCTGGACTGCTCAGAGCCTTCAGTAAGAACGATGCCTCTAAAAAGAGCGTGCAGCAGACAGCAGTTCTCAAATGCATCTGATAATGGAACCCTCTTGAGTCCGGCGGCTCTTGTAACTGTAACTAAGTAGAACACGTCTGGCTGCTCTGTACCTGTTCCTCAGTTCAAACCTTTCTTTGTCTCATTTGATTTTTCAAAACTAGGTGACTCGCTGTCTTGTGTTCGTTTCTTCTCCCATGTGATTTTTTTTTTTTTTTAAGATACTGACCCATTTTGACTATGTTTTAATAAAAGGTCCATCCACCAGCTTGAAGTCAGAGGAGGACTACTTTAAGGTTTCAAATGGCCTTATCATCTTCAGTTTTAATGATGAGGACAGAGGCCCAAAGAAATGAAATAAGTGCCTGTGGCCACGCCGCCAGCCAGTCAGTGCAGAGCTGGGCAGTGTGGCCATGTAGAGCCTGCCTGCAGGCTCAGGGTTCTCCTGTGGGCACTTGCTTTTCCATGCATGATCTCCTTTGAGCCTGAGGTCATGGCTCCTGTCTTGTTCCCTGGTTTGTTCCTAACCCATACTTTTTGAGAGGATTTATCCAGGTCCCTTATGCCAACTGTTATTCAGCTATTTTTCCCTTTGTCCCATTTTGGGTAGAGAAATCCCCTGCCAAATACTTTCTGGTGACATATTTGAAGGCAGAGTAATACGCTGGGAGCAACCAGATCCACTCCTTTGGAACAGTGATTTCCTTACCAGCCTTGCCTTTTTTTACCTGTGTGATCAGCGCTTCCATCTGAGTTCTCACTGCTCCTAGAGGCTTGGCTCAGCCAACAGCAAGAGAATAGCTGGTACAAGGTGCACGGAACCAGGTCCTGGAGTTAGTCTCTACCTACTAGGTGAGGTGAGCAGGGTTTCGTATCACAGGGATCTAGTAATGGCTGGCTGTGGTTCAGGCAAACAGCTGCACCAGGGTCTCCAAAGGCTGGTGGAATACAGTGAAAGACAGGCTGGCAGGCAGCTTGCAACACACTCCAGCCATCATGGCAAGAGGCAGGGATGCCTTTCAGATGCTACGATGAGAACTAGCAATAGATAGATTAGGCTCGGTGGTTAGAACTGAAAGCATGGTCAGAACTGAAGCAATGATGGGAGTCAATGGATGCCGAGTCTACAGGTACGCTGCTGAGCTGCTCTCCGATCTTTCCTGCCAAATGTAACAGGTGCATGAAGAATTACTGATGGTGCCGAGCAAGGACAGATAGTAGGCTGGACAGTTCACAGGGGCCCACAGGTAGGGAGGGCTTCCCTGGTGGCTCAGACAGTAAAGAATCTGCCTGCAATTCAGAAGTCCCAGGTTCAGTCCCTGGGTCCGGAAGATCCTCTGGAGAAAGGAATGGCTCCCCATTCTAGTATTCTTGCCTGGAGAATTCCATGGACAGAAGAGTCTGGTGGGCTACAGTCCATGGGACCGCAAAAAGTCAGACACGATTGACAGACTAACAGCACCACCGGTAGGGAGAGCTAGAGGCTGAGAACCAATAGCGCTCTCTTCTTTCCCTCATGTAACACTTGCAATCCTGATCTTCACTGTCACAGATTCTCTAAAGAGGGGGACATTGCCTGTTTTCTTCATCTTTGTATTGGCTGAGCATAGCACTGCCCTAGAGGTGCTCAGTAAATGCTTTCAGAATGAATGAATGTGAACTGTTTCACAGTAGTAGAGATGGAATTAAATCTACCCTGGATGCGATGTTCAATGAGTTTGAAATCTGGGTCCTCACATTGCTGAGGGCAGATGTGGCTGGTGAGTCCCTCCCTGACACGGTGATTTTCCAGACCCCTCAGACTTGAGTGGCTTGTGTTTGAGTCAGTGCTGACCAGGCAGCCTGGATGTGGCATGAAGCTGAACTAACCTGGATGGAAGCAAACACGGTTGACTCCCGAGGCTGCGAATGTTTCTATTTCGAGCAATTTGTCCAGTAAACATTTATCAGGCTCTGTTTCACCTCACTGAGGATAAAAGGGAAGCTTGGATCAGAATCCTAGGGGCAGATTTTGGACCAGTGGTGACATTTCTAAAATCACCAAGCAAATGTTTTCCATCTAGCCATGGTAATTCAGAATTTCAAGATCAGGAAAGGACAGCTGGTCAGACGTTAAGAAGTGCACAGCCTCAGAGTTTAAAAATAGGGCAAAAAAAATCAGTATCAACTTAATTTTGACTAATAGAGCCAGGTTTCTACCCAAGCTAGGTGCTCGGCTTTTATTTTTTAATTGTTCCTCCTGATATTTTAAAACCCTGTTGTGTTCTGATTCCCTGAGAAGTTGGGAGAGGTCCATTTTTAATGCAAAATGCAGAGCTTGGGATGTGCCTAAGTGGTCTGGGCAGTGTGGCAAGGCTCCAGTGGGGCCAGAGTCCACAGTCACAGGACGCGGCTGTGGTGAGGAACTTTGGAGTCACTTAGCTCATCAATAAGGTCCTGATTCCTGCTGATGGAAACTTGCAGACAAAATACTAATGCCTTTCAGGAAACTGGATCTGGATTTTGTTGTGTTTCTCACACCGCCCCCCTCCTTGCGCTCTGTGAAGTCTCTTACGGGTCCCCCAGTGAAGTCCTTGTAACACATCTGACCTCTTCAGTCATTTCACCAAGACTTATGTGCTCTGGCAGGCTGACGTGGACTCCTCTTTTCCAAAAGATGAAAAGCATGTCACTGAAAATATTAGTCAGGCTCAAGGAAAAGCTTTGTGAGTTTTGCATAATCACAAAGAAAGAAAAAGTAGGTCACATTTGGAGCCTGTTCTGTTGGTGGAAGAAAAAAGAGGATGAAGAAGAAGTGTCAGATGATTTAGTTTTCTCTCAGCTTCTTAAGACCAAGTGATAGTGTCAGAGGCCCCGGAGTCTGACACCACGCCCACATGCTTGAGTCTCCCCCAGGATGGAAGAAAGCATGTCCAAACTGGGCTCCGTGAGATGTGTGAGCCACGGGGAATGGATGGAGCCAATTGGTGTATCCCTTGTGTGTGCCTCAGAGAGATTCATTGGCAGCTGCCATTTGAATGGGAAGACAGTGTTTCGGGGACTTGTCTGGGGCTGGGGGATTCATCCTGAGTGATTTCAGTCTCAGGTAACCCAGGAGGCACTCGCCATTTCTAGTTCACTGACTGCAGTTGTCTGTCAATGGGGTTAGAAATTGTAAACAGGGCTTGGCTACTCCAAAGACGCAGAGACTGCCCTGATCTTTAGGGCTCTGGGATTCCTTGGACCGGGTCAGATTCCTTGAGAGAGGCACTCATAGCAATGGCCACCCCTGAATCGTCTGATGTGAGCCAAACTCAGTGGGTCAGAGAGCTCTACATACTTGCGTTCGGAGGAATGCTTTACGTCCAAAGTATCAAACCCGGCCAGTTTCTCTGCTGCAGCTGCAGCTTTCTTAGATTCTCAGGATTAGAAAACAAAGGCAAATATGCTGTCAGTGGCCTCAGTTCTGGGTCTTGTCTTCTGTATTTTCACTTTCTTTTGCCTACTGTTTTCATTTTTTTGTACCTCATATTTTGCAGGAGTTGTGGCCTTGAAAATTTGGCATGTGTGTAAAGAAGACTGCATGGTTGAACCATTAGAGAAGCTTGCTGTTAAAGGAAACACTGCAGTGATGCAGTTTGTAAAGGGAAGAATTCTTTGGTTGTGACAAATAGGCACGATTTAATGAGACTGCTTGGGAATAACCTCTGAGTTTAAAGTATTTGTTGTTCATAAATTGAGACTCTCTGTGACAGTAGATGAAGTTCTGCCACTGTATATTTGACAAAAGAGGAAACAGAGAATGATATAGGGATTATCTGTGACTTTTATTATTCATGTAACTATTCAGAACTCTTGGTCGGGGGGTCTCAGTCTGTGGGTGGATGCTGCAGTATGTTTTGGTGTTTGTCATGTGTGTGTAGCTATCTTGTCATCCCTAAGCTTATTGAGTCAGGGCAGACTAGGTATAGGGCCTGAGTTGATTACAGTCTATTCCCTTCCAGGTCAATGGAGGTGTTTTGGCAATTCCCAGGACCACCAAAGTTGATGTAGATTTGCATTGTGTGGAGAGGCAGAGGATGTGGCGGTAAGAGTCCGGCAGGTCTGCTGTTGGATTGGCCAGGGTCCACCAACAGGAAATCGAAGTCAACAAGAAGGCGAGTGCAGGTAATGGAGCCAGGTCCAAAGTTGAAAACGATTAGATCATTTCCTCGCCAGCAAGAGTGAGGGCCGTGGTAGACCAGAAAGACATGAGTGCTTCATGAAGCCAAGGTCAACAGCCTGCCAAGTCAAAGGGCGGTTGAAGCAAGAGTGGCTATGGGTAAAATGGAGAGACCTGACTCTTCCACTCACTTCTGCCTGAACTTTGTCTTGCTGGGCCTTAGTTTCTTCAACCTCTTTAAAATGTGGTTATATTAGAGGAGTTAACTTTCAAACTTACTGTGTTTAAGGCACTGTAACCCTTTCTATAAAGAAGATTTTTATAAGAAAACCCTGTGTGTGTGTATTAGTTACTCAGTCGTGTCTGACTCTTTGCAACCCCATGGCCTGTAGCCCACCAGGCTCTCTGTCCATGGGATTGTCTAGACAAGAACACTTGGAGTGGGTTGCCATTCCCTTTTCCAGAGGATCTTCCCAACCCAGGGATTGAACCCTGGTCTCCTACATTGCAGGCAGATTCTTTACCATTTGAGCTATAGGGAAGTCCTTCAGAAAACCCTATATACATAAAAAAAAAGTGGGTATGCTCCAGTTGGCACTGAGGGGAGCAGGACTGGGTACCAGAGCCCTAACTACATGGCCCCTGTCTTAAATATCATGGTGATTCCTTCACCTCCCAGGGACTGCATTCAAAGGTATTGGATAAATTTTTTAAATCCTTTCTAGCCCACGGGTTGGTCAATAAGATTTTGAAATCATCACTGACTTTCTTCTAAAGCTGCTCATGGGTTTCTAGAGCAGCTTTTGCCTGCAGGGCAGCCCCCTCCTGATTTCGGAAGGAGTCCTCTTCACAGGGCCTGGTCTCTCTGCCAGTCACAGGCCAACCAGAAGTTTCTGCAGGCCAGCTGAGTAACCAGAGCCAAGAGGCCCTCGACCAGACCTGGAAGGCACGGTGGACATACACATTGTCCTCTGTCTGCTTGAATAGACCCCACGGAGTGTTAGGGAGCCCTCTGTGCACCAAGCCCTCTAACCTTGTGGGAGGTGGGGAGTTTGGAGGCAGCAGGTGGGTGTTGAGATTCCCAGTCTGTGGGATTAGAAAGTGAAAGTGGTGGAGAAGCAACACCAGCAATAATACCAGCATTTACCCCACACGCAAAAGTCTCTCAAACAAGAAATATTAGAAAGGAGGAAGAAACACAGTAGCATCTTACTTTCCTACAGAGACCAAGTTCAAGTTCCAAAACCAAGTCCCGCTGGGGTCAGGGATCAGTAGCCCCTTTCCTGTATGCAAAAGTTCTGTCTTAGACTTCTTTACTTATGCTCTAACAGGAGCTCAAGTTTCATTCAAACTACACGGTAAAAATAAATAAATAAATAAAATCCCTTACACTGTATATTCACAAAATGCTTTTTACTTAAAAAAAAACAAAAATCTATACAGTCAGAAATTCAGAGTCTTCTGACATACTTGATATAATCAAGGGAGAAAACCTGAACTTCAATATTAATACCTGGACTGTTGTCCCAGCTCTGCTCCAAGCTGAGTGACTTTGGGCAAATCACTTGGGCTTTCCGTGCCTGGGTTGATGTCTGATAAACTGAAAGAACACCCAACCATAGCAAGGAGACAGTGAAGCACTAGCTGTGAACTTTGAGAGTGGTCGCCCTGCTCTGTAAATCTACTGGAATGGTCAGTATGCAGCAGGTGAACACAGATATGAATACCTGGAGGGGTGGTGTGGTCCCATCTACAGAGCATGGGGTCACCTGGGCCGAGACTGCTGATCTCCCCCGCTGGTCACTGCTCTTCTGTTAAATCACCAGTACCAGCTTTGTGCCCAGGGCAGGAGCCAGTCTCCCCGCCCCCTCAACGATGGCTGAGTTTGGGCTCCAGCACCTGGAGCCTGACGCCCACTCGCCTGGCCTCCTTACTTGGCATTCTGCCTGCCTGGGACTAGGGGAGTAGTTTGGAATTTCAGCAGCACCCTATGCAGGCAATAAAAACCTAGGAGGTCAGAGAAGGAGGAAATTTAAAGAGAAGGAAGGAGAGGAAAGGAGTGAGTCAGAAAGCTCTGAAGGGAAAGGAACTGCTCCCTTTGCCAGAAGGTTGGTTATTATATGAAGAATACATATTCACTGTAGGAAAAATATAAAGTAAAGGAAGATAAAAGAACTTGTTAGTCACATCACCTGGAATTAATACAGTTAATATTTTAGCTATTTTACTTTGTGGCTTTTTACATACACACACACACACCAATATGAAGAGGATCATAGTTCTGTACTGGTAAATGTCTTACGAGTGCATGGAGGAGAGGCCATCACAATTGGAGCATTTGCCAATTTCCATGGTGTAAATGCTTCCACCGTAGCTGATTTCCAACTACCAATGTGATGTCAACCACCTTGCAAAATTCCTGATAATTTACCATTCAGCTTTTGGGGACCAGCAAGAGCACACCACTGACCAAGTTTTGTTTTCTAATTAGTCTTGCCTCGCTCACAATATAGGCCAAAAGTCCTTATGCTTAAATGTTTGAAAGTTGTATTTATCAAATTACCTATTTTTTGAAACAGTACTGTTTCCTTTTTGGAATTTAGAGCTGGATCACTTTCTATGCCACTAGTTGTAAATGGTGCCTATAGTTAGACTTTGCCTATTTCTCGTGTTCTGGCGATCCTTATGTGAGTGGGGAGTGGACCCCAACTTTATTAGATGGGAGGAACAGAAATGTAGTTGGAAAAAAAAAAAAAGATTAATGTGATCATGCAAATGGTGACCCGGAACTGATTCTGCAGCCCATTCTCCCAGGACGGATTTGACTTAATGGAGGCAATTTTCTCCTTTGCAATCCTTCTCCTCAGCCCAGCAGCTCAGCTCTAGACTTGTCACTCATTTTTTTTTTTTTTCTTTTTTGGATGGAAATCGGTGCTCCTCCTGTCTGTCAGATGAAAATGGGCTGCAACTGTTTGGCCCACGTCAAACCCACTAATCAGGTCCATGTTTTCCTTGTTGAATGGGAGCTTTGGGGAATTGCAAGGGGCAGAGGGAGTGGAGGGCCGCACTCACACAGCAGCAGAGTGTGAGTGTGTTTTCATCTCCCACTTGGCTCCACGTTGAGCTGGTGGACTCTTACATCTATGGTAAGAGTCAGCTAGGTGGAAAAAGTAGTTGGTGCCAAAGCTCTCCCACACTGGAGTTTTAATTGCCTTCGAAGAGGCTGAGCTTTGTGAGCTTCTGATAATAAACCTGGCTCTCCCAGGCAGGCCTGGTGAGTTCAGACAGGGAGTTTCCAGGTAAGACTGGATAGGTGTGGGCAGTGGGGTGTTGTAAGTGGGCCCTGGGCCACGGGGAGTCCGTTGCTGCAGTTCTACGAAGGGAAGGCTTAGCCTTGGCCTCCACCTCTGGAGTGTGAATATTTGTTGTTGTTCAGTTGTTAAGTCGTGTCCAACACTTTATGACCCCATAGACTGCAGCACGCCAGGCTTCCCTGTCCTTCACTATCTCCTGGAGTTTGCTCAAACTCATGTCCATTGAGTCAATGAGGGAAGAAGTCAAACCTTGACTTCTAGCCCCAGGTCTGTCCAATTCCTTGGGTCATCTCTGACTCCTTTATCCCTTTCCCCACCAACCTGATACCAAATGGTCACCTAGACTGGGCAACTCTGCCTCTGGTCCAAGAAGCTACTCCCACCTGGTCCCCACTGCCTTGATCCAGATGTTCATATATCACCAGAACCATGAGGACAGTCTTGTAATAGGCCTTCCTGATGGCTAGTCTCAGTCTATAAAAATGCCATCCATATCTCTAAACACACACACACACATTTTTAAAATCATCACTGTAATATATGTTCACAAGAATTTAAAAAATGCAGATGTTCAAAGGTGAAAAACCACTCATGGACTTAACTTCCTTGAGGTAAAAACAGTTATCATTTTTGTGAATATCCCTCAAAGAGATTGTTTAGGAATGAAAATATTCAAAACTACTTTGCAACTTCTTCTTCACATATTTTAGTGAACATTTTTGCACATTGATACTTCTCTAGAATGAAATCACAAATTTGGTGATATCTTTCCCTTGCTTAAATAATTCTATAAATAGCCCCCCACTCACCCCCCAAACAACCAAAATCCATTGGCTACATGTGGAAGGTCAAATTCCTTGGAACAGGAGGGAAGGTCAAACATAACCAGACTCACCCACCAGCCCCGACTCTCTCTCTATGCCACCATTTTTTTTTGCCTGAATACAAAGCCTGCATGTTTACTCTGAGAATTCCATATGAATTGGCTTGTGTATATGACTTCTACCTCCCCCATTTCCCACTTTGTGAATTCTTTCATTCTTTAAGATTTATCTTAAATTATGTATGTGTCTGTCCCTAGGAAAACTGGGAATCTCTTGAGGGCAGAAACAGAACTTGGTTTGTATTTTTAGCAACTTGTGGTCATGCCTGGCACAGGGCAGTAGGCACTCGGTAAATATTTATGGAATGAATTGGCCTCGCTTTGGCATGTCTGTTTTTATCCTCTTGCCAGTTCCATGCGTTGATTTGTATTAGTGTCCATGATTAATCCAATATTGTATTTTCTTTTCCTCCTTTACTGTGTCTATGTCTTAACCACATTCAAATAAGAGCCCCTGGCTTGGAGCCATTCACTTCTTTAGTTGTGTCATTGCTTGTGGATTTAAGATGTCATTAGTTTCTAGTGGCTTTACCATACTATTTTGGAATCCCTGAGACGCAAACTCACTTTTTCAGAGTCAACAGCCCAGAGTCAGCCCTCTTCTGAAGAACTGATGTATAGGTTTATGGAAATGCTTGAAACAGGAGAAGGTAGTAGAGTTTACGAAGTGGGAGCCCCAAGCCAGGGGGCTAACTCAACACTCAGAGGAGGTGAAGGGGGCAGGAAACGTCAAGGGCATTAAGAGTAGAGTGTGATATAATTGGCCCAGAGCTCTGGCCATGAGCTGTGGGATTCAGTACCTTAAAGATGCCTGAGGGACTCTGGCCTCTGCCTGTGCTTCAGAGAAAAATGTATGTTAGTTCAGACATCACGTGCTGTTTCTTGTGGATCTGAAGATGCTTAAATATGGAGGTTTCACCTGAGGGAGGAGTAAACTTATTTTCAACAGTTCATCAACAAACATTAAACTAGAGCTATTTTTATTCAAACTCATAGAAAAGGGAAAACTAATCAATTCCACTCCTACTGTGGGCAATATCCATAGAGAAATAAGGATGAGCAAATGTCTGCCCTTTGGATGGAAGTCGAGACAGATAGATCCACATTTATTGCTGCGAATCTCAGAATTTTAAATGTCTGCCTTTGACATTCCCTTTTAATAGAAGCTGCAAGAGCGACTTCACTTTCACTTTTCACTTTCATGCATTGGAGAAGGAAATGGCAACCCACTCCAGTATTCTTGCCTGGAGAATCCCAGGGACAAGGGAGCCTGGTGGGCTGCCGTCTATGGGGTCACACAGAGTCGGAGACAAATGAAGCGACTTAGCAGCAGCAGCAGCAGCAGCAGCAGCAGCAGCAAGTGCATACCCAAGTAGTAAAGATCCTATCCAAACCAGCTTCAAGAGGAAGAATATTCAGTGGTTCTCTAGTGTCCACAGTGTCTTCAAGTCCCAACTCTGTAGTCGCTCTCACTCTGCCTTCCTCAGCATCAAGCTTCATTTCAGGCTAATATCAAGATGGCAGCATCAATCTAGCCATCCAACCCAGTCCTGATGGTATCCGGAGGAAGAAGAGGGACCAGCACTTCTTGGCACTTTGTCTTAGGAGTTAGGTGAGGTTTTCTAGAAGATCCCTGGAAGGTTTCACCTCATGACTCAATGACAGTATTGGGTCACCTGCCCAGTCCTGAAACCATTGCTGGCCAGGAGAGGGTGTTACCAATGATCAGTTACATCCATCTTTAGAGCTGAGGTACCTATTTTATGGATGAATCCCTGAGCAAAATCAGAATTCTGTTAGGGAGTGAAAAAGAAGGAATGGACGCTGGGTAGACAGTCAACTCCAACTCAAAACAAGCCACAGAGTTGGTTGCCAACTGTATACTCTAGTGACTTTCAGGTTTTTAGTTGGTGCATTCAAACAAAGTCTAACCTAGAAAAATAAATGAACTGATAAAATCAGAGCAGTTGTGGTTGTAAATCTACCCAAGATTGTGGTCATAAGACCATTGTTTGACAATCACAAGTTGAGTACTTCTTGTGTTTACATCAAAATTTTCTTTATTCCTGTCTCCTTTCATCCTTACAACACAGTTGTACTATATGGGAAAAGAGGTCAGCTGGCCAGAGAGGACCAGTATTTACAGACTCCAGGCAAGCAGGGCTTTCAAGGAAGACATCTGGGCTGGGAGTAACAGGCTGGGCCCATGAGACCAGGGGTGAGGTGACAGGGAGCTGGGAAGAGAAGTTTTCCTGAGTAGGGTAATAAACTGCGGTTCGGGGCTGATTCATTCATTCTGCCTGCCTAGTGTGTGTGGCCCCGGCCCATGGGTGATGTTTTCATCCAGAAGGAAGTGAAAGGCCTGTTGAGGCGGGAGCAGAGATGCTGGGTAGGACTGATTCACAGAGGGCAGAGAAGGCACGCAGGCCAAAGGCTCTAAGATCTTCACTTTGAGATGGGGTAGGTATAGGTTTGCCATGTAAAATACAGAATGTCTAGTTAAACCTGAAAATCAGATAAACAATGAGTACAAATTTTAGTATAAATATGTCCCAAATATTGCATTTTTCTTGTTGAGTCACTAAATCATGTCTGACTCTTTGAGACCCCATAGACTGCAGCACATCATGCTTCCCTGTCCTTCACTATCTCCCAGAGTTTGCTGAAATTCATGTCCATTGAGTCAGTGATGCTATCTAACCATATATTAAGATGTACTACATACTTGGCCAATACTAAAGAAAGGCAATGCCAAAGAATTTTCAAACTACCACACGATTGGCACTCATCTCACACACTAGTAAAGCAATGCTCAAAATTCTCCAAGCCAGGCTTCAACAGTACATGAACTGAGAACTTCCAGATGTTCAAGCTGGATTTAGAAAAGGCAGAGGAACCAGAGATCAAATTTCCAACATCTGTTGGATCATAGAAAAAGCAAGAGAATTCCAGAAAATGCCTACTTCTGCTTTATTGACTATGCCAAAGCCTTTGACTGTGTGGATCACAACAAACTGTGGAAAATTCTTCAAGAGATGGGAGTACCAGAGCACCTTACCTGCCTCCTGAGAAATCTGTGTACAGGTTAAGAAGCAACGTTAGAACCAGACATGAAACAATGAACTGGTTCCAAATTGTGAAAGAAGTATGTCAAGGCTGTATATTGTCACCCTACTTATTTAACTTCTATGCAGAGTACATCATGAGAAATGCTGGGCTGGATGAAGCACAAGCTGGAATCAAGATTGCCGGGAGAAATACCAATAACCTCAGATATGAAAATGACACCACCCTTATGGCAGAAAGTAAAGAACTAAAGAGCCTCTTGATGAAAGTGAAAGAGGAGAGTGAAAAAGCTGGCTTCAAATTCAACATTCAAAAAACTAAGATCTGATCCCATCACTTCATGGCAAATACATGGGGTAACAATGGAAACAGTGACAGACTTTATTTTCTTGGGCTCCAAAATCACTGCAGATGGTGACTGCAGCCATGACATTAAAAGACACTCACTCCTTGGAAGAAAAGCTATGACAAACCTAGACAGCATATGAAAAAGCAGAGATATTACTTTGCCAACAGGGTCCATATGGTCAAAGCTATGGTTTTTTCCAGTAGTCATGTATGGATGTGAGAGTTG
>NW_011494903.1:10180478-10184983 GCF_000754665.1 Bison bison bison | reverse complement strand
CACCAAAGAATTGATGCTTTTGAATTGTGGTGTTGCAGAAGGCTCTTGAGAGTCCCTCAGACTGCAAGGAGATCCCAGAAGTGGGATTGTTGGATCATAAGGTAACTAGACTTTTCATTTTTTAAGAAACTTCCGTACTGTTCTCTGAAGTAGCTGCACCAATTTACATTCCCACCAACAATGTAGGAGGATTCCCTTTTTTCCACACCATCCTCAGTGTTTGTTATTTGTAGACTTTTTAATAATGGCCATTCTGACTGGTGTGAGGTGATACCTCACTGTAGTTTTGATTTGCATTTCTCTAATAACTAGTAATGCTAGCATCCTTTCATGGCATACTATATACTCTTATTTGCTAAATCTAGCAGCCCTACATGGATAAGAAATGAGGGGCTCCTGAAACATCTAGATGGGGTTGACTTTCTTTCCATGGTCTCCATTCTGAGTCACGGTGTAGTGGCACCTCTTGTTCTACTCAACAAATAGTTTCAAAGCCCTATTACCTCAGAATTACCTGAAACACTTGTTAAAAATGAAATGAGGGGGCTTTCATGAAATGCTTGTTAAAGGCCTCCCTGATAGCTCAGTTGGTAAAGAATCCGCCTGCAATGCAGGAGACTCTAGTTCGATTTCTAGGTCAGGAAGATCTCCTGGAGAAGGGATAGGCTACCCACTCCAGTATTCTTGGGCTTCTCTCATGGCTCAGCTGGTGAAGAATCCGCCTGCAGTGTGGTAAACCTTGGTTCAATCCCTGGACAGGGAAGATCCCCTGGAGAAAGAAACAGTTACCCACTCCAGTATTCTGACCTGGAGAATTCCATGGACTGTTTAATCCATGGGGTTGCAAAGAGTCGGCCATGACTGAGCAACTTTCACTTGTTAAAAATGCAGATACCTGAAAAATACCATGGCCTCCAGTGATTCTGACACTGGACCCAGCTATGGAAGACTACTTCAGATTTTAAGTTTCTTCGGGTGAGGGGTCCCTTTGTTTATTACAGTCAATAAGTATTTGTTAAAAGTACGAGTGAATGAATGAATGATTCATCCCTGAGGAATCCTCATTGGCTTAATCTTGCTTGTCTTATAGAACCCAAGAACCTCAGGAGCACAGGCATCTTTCTTTCCATTTCTTTTCTGGTCGTGAGAGTCATGGGAAAGAACTTGGGTGTGAGGCGAAATGGAGAGAGACTTGGAGAGCAGAGAACAGGAATGAGACAAGACAGAGCAGGAGGGAGCAGAGCCCACGGCAGGGGGCTGGCCAGACACGGGGCAAGAGTGTGTGCGTGGGGAGATGGGCCAAGTTTTTAATCACCTCCTCAGGCAAAGAGACTTGCGATTTCAAGTTGAGAACAGGTCCTCAGTTATTTTCACAGGATTCCTTTAGAGTCTGACTTGGCACGTACTCAGCTTTGCAGAGGGAATGACCAGGATGCTTAAAGCATGTTGGAAGTGCTTCAGTGGAACGTGGTGGGTGGCAGGTAATGGCCGTTTTGCTAATCTTGATAATTCCCCACTTCAGCAGGGTACCTCAGAGCATCTTTCCCACAGCACATATCTCTGCAGGCTTAGCTGTGGGGAGACTAGATTACTGTCCTGAAACATTAAACCCATAATGGACCCAGCCATCTACAGGTCTCCCAAATGGATGTGCCCCAGTGCCCACATTTCCTCCAATGCAGAGAATCACAAAGGAGCTTTTGGTTCCAATTTTTCCGGCGAGAGCCTCTGCCTGATGGCTGAGAACCTGCTTCCAATCCCAAGTGAAAGTCTGCCGGGTGATGTCATGGACACCTAGCTCTCTGTCTGCCGGCTGAATTGCAGGTCCCTTCTCAATCTGCTCCCCCATCTGTGTAGCAGGGATGCTGCCACTGGGCCTCAGGGCTATGGGAAATGCTCAAGCCATCTGGAATCTCAGCAGCATAAGGCTCCTCGGCAGGGCTCTGGGTCAAGGCAATGAGGAGAACATTGACTCCCCTGGTTCTTTTCCTTGTGATTTTGGTTCCGTCCCTCCTGCCCTCGCTTCGCCCAAGCTCTCCTGCACACCAGTCCAGGCAGACCAAAGCTGTGCTGCAGAGGGCCTGCTGAGTGATGGCTTCGTGACCCCCCGTAGTTTGGTTAAATCTGGAAGGTTTCCTTGGTTCCTGGGGGCAACCGTGAGACCCCTGTCCTGCAACCCTTACCTTAGAAATAAAGAAGACAAATTTCTCTGTTAAGAATTAAACTAGTAAATTACATCATACACGGTTGAATAGCCAGCCTCAAAAATACCCAAGTTAGGAAATTGTCCATAAAAACATATAGAATCACAGGGATCTTGGGGAGGATGGACTAAAATATTTCGCTCATAATTGAGAAAACAGAAATCATACCATACTGATGTTGTGGTGGGTGGTTAAGAGTTTAGTTGGCTAAGCCGTATCTGACTCTTGCAACCCCATGGACTGTAGCCTGCCAGGCTCCTGTGTCCATGGGATTTCCCAGGCAAGAATACTGGAGTTGTTTGCCATTTTCTTCTCCAGGGCATCTTCCTAACACAGGAATGAAATGCGTGTCTCCTGCTTGGCAGGCTGATTTTTTTACCACTCAGCCACCTGGGAAGCCACTCTGGTTGGGAGAAAAGAGTGTAAATTGAAGGGCTGTAGTTAGTGTAGAGAGTAGGGAAAAAACCTTCCAGGAGCCAGATGTGGGCGATACCTTTTCAGATATTGGGGAGGACAGTCTTGGCTCTGTGGGCAGTTTCCTTGTCTAAGCCCAGGTGGGGGCAGGAAAGAGTGCCTTGGCAGGAGAGCCCTCCGATGCTCACCTGGTTCCCCTTGTTCTAAAATTTGCCTTCCTCTGCCTCTTGCCTTCAGGAAAAACAGGCATTGATCAGGTTGTTGCAAACATCCTGCCCACTTAATAACTATATTTCCAACTGAAAGTTAATAGATGAGCATCCTTGCTGGGAACTGTATGTCCGTATCTTTCAATGTGCTGACAGAATTCATGTATCCAAGCCTTGGAACCTAAAGAAATGGATGGTGGAAGGTTGACCAAGATCAGGCTGACCTTGTGTGTCTCCCTGGCCCGCCGGTGGCTTTCCCCAGCCACACCTTAACTGTTCCCACGCCCCTGGACGTTAGCCCAGACACAGCATCAGCAGGATCTTAGACAGTGGGCCCCACCTCTTTTTTCCCCAGGCTTCTCCCCAAGGCCATCATGTCCAGAGTAGAGTTTGATGATTTGTTGATTTCCAGCTTGTTTCCTTTCCATTTCTACAACTTTTGGTCTTACTTTCTCTCTACTTCACTTTTCTCCTGTTATGGAATTAAGTCCTCTGGACCCTGCTCAGGCCCTAGCCTGGCTGAGGCTCTCTTCTCTGCCACGTAGAGGTCTCTTTTCCCATCCTGGTTCAAGCAGCTGAATAACGAAACTGAAGCTGAGATCCACACAATACAAGTGTTATTCAGTGGCTAAGGAATGGAGAAGGGGGACTAAGTTCACAGATCAACTTTTCATCCATGTGGTGAGAGAGATTTAATTTTAAAGAATGAAGACAAAAGGCGGAGGAGTGAGGCTGATGGTGGAGAGGCATATACACTAGTCTAACTCAGATGACCATTATATCTACTACTGTGGGCAGGAATCCCTCAAAAGAAATGGAGTAGCCATCATAGTCAACAAAAGAGTCCAAAATGCAGTACTTGGATGCAATCTCAAAAACGACAGAATGATCTCTGTTCATTTCCAAGGCAAACCATTCAACATCACAGTAATTCAAGTCTATGCCCCAGTAATGCTAAAGAAGCTGAAGTTGAACGGTTCTATGAAGACCTACAAGACCTTTTAGAACTAACACCCAAAAAAGATGTCCTTTTCATTATAGGGGACTGGAATGCAAAAGTAGGAAGTCAAGAAACACCTGGAGTAACAGGCAAATTTGGCCTTGGAATACAGAATGAAGCAGGGCAAAGACTAATAGAGTTTTGCCAAGAGAACACACTGGTCATAGCAAACACCGTCTTCCAACAACACAAGAGAAGACTCTACACATGGACATCACCAGATGGTCAACACCAAAGTCAGGTTGATTCTATTCTTTGCAGCCAAAGATGGAGAAGCTCTATACAGTCAACAAAAACAAGACCGGGAGCTGACTGTGGCTCAGATCATGAACTCCTTATTGCCAAATTCAGACTTAAATTGAAAAAGTAGGGAAAACCACTAGACCATTCAGGTATGACCTAAATCAAATCCCTTATGATTATACAGTGGAAGTGAGAAATAGATTTAAGTGCCTAGATCTGATAAATAGAGTGCCTGATGAACTATGGAATGAGATTTGTGACATTGTACAGGAGACAGGGATCAAGACCATCCCCATGGAAAAGAAATGCAAGAAAGCAAAATGGCTGTCTGGGGAGGCCTTACAAATAGCTGTGAAAAGAAGAGAAGCAAAAAGCAAAGGAGAAAAGGAAAGATATAAGCATCTGAATGCAGAGTTCCAAAGAAGAGCAAGAAGA
>NW_011494903.1:10179588-10180209 GCF_000754665.1 Bison bison bison | reverse complement strand
ATGGACCTAACAGAAGCAGAAGATATTAAGAAGAGGTGGCAAGAATACACAGAAGAACTGTACAAAAAAGATCTTCATGACCCAGATAATCACGATGGTATGATCACTGATCTAGAGCCAGACATCCTGGAATGTGAAGTCAAGTGGGCCTTAGAAAGCATCACTACGAACAAAGCTAGTGGAGGTGATGGAATTCCAGTTGAGCTATTTCAAATCCTGAAAGATGATGCTGTGAAAGTGCTGCACTCAATATGCCAGCAAATTTGGAAAACTCAGCAGTGGCCACAGGACTGGAAAAGGTCAGTTTTCATTCCAATCCCAAAGAAAGGCAATGCCAAAGAATGCTCAAACTACCACACAATTGCACTCATCTCACACACTAGTAAAGTAATGCTCAAAATTCTCCAAGCCAGGCTTTAGCAGTACATGAACTGTGAACTTCCTGATGTTCAAGCTGGTTTTAGAAAAGGCAGAGGAACCAGAGATCCAATTGCCAATATCCGCTGGATCATGGAAAAAGCAAGAGAGTTCCAGAAAAACATCTATTTCTGCTTTATTGACTATGCCAAATCCTTTGACTGTGTGGATCACAATAAACTGTGGAAAATTCTAAAAGAGATG
>NW_011494903.1:10178563-10178914 GCF_000754665.1 Bison bison bison | reverse complement strand
AGTGAACTCCGGGAGTTGGTGATGGACAGGGAGGCCTGGTGTGCTGCGATTCTTGGGGTCACAAAGAGTCGGACATGACTGAGCGACTGAACTGAACTGAACTGAACCAGGGAAGGGCTAGGGCTTTCTCAAGTAGTGGAGTGCCACCCTCTTACTATTTTTTTCTGATCCTTAATGTCCATTTAATACACCTGTTGACTTAAAAGATAGTCACAACATAGAAACTGAAAGTTATTATTTGGTGGAAATTTTTAAGACTTCAAGCCCCAAAGACAGTTTCTCAAGTGACCTGAGAGAACTGTTGGAGGTGGGTGGGGAGGGGGATGTTCCATGGTGAGGGGTGTGTTCCGG
>NW_011494903.1:10175172-10178463 GCF_000754665.1 Bison bison bison | reverse complement strand
GGGGCTGGGGAAGGATCAGGTTAGACAAAAGTTTGCAACAAAGGAGGCAAGTAGTCTTCAGGTGATGTTCACATCAAAGATTATTGTTAATTAAGGAAAGCCAGATATCTCAAATTAAGGAATTTAGCACTGTTCTGTATGTGGGAGGATGCAAGTGTCTGGGCTTACTGAAATCATTCCTTTCATATGCATTTCAGCTATCTGGGGCCAGCATCCTGCTCTTGGCTTTTCACATCCTTAGAGTGGCTGTAAAGGACAGCTGCTGGATCGCAGGCATTGTTCTCCTTTTTGCGCACTCTCAGGGCTCAGAAATTCACATTTGGAGGCCCGAGATCACTGGTGGCTGTGACATCCTTGTTTACTGACATGACAGGAAACACTCAATTTCACTTGCTAATATAGTAAGGTTAACATATGATGAGACTCAGAGTCTGTTGGAGGTCAAATTGGTCACCATCTTGGTCCCAGCTGGTTCCATATGGTTTTTTGGTTGGTAACTTCCTTTCTTATCTCTGGACCCTTTAACTTAAAGATTTATGTTGTGTGTATTAGTCATTCAGTCATGTCTCACTCTTTGCAACCCCATGAACTGTAGCTCGCCAGCTCCTCTGTCCATGGAATTCTCCAGGCAAGGATACTAGAATGGGTTGCCATTCCCTTCTCCAGGGGATCTTCCCAACCCAGGGATAGAACCTGGATTTCCTGCATTGCAGGCAGATTCTTTACCATCTGAGCCACCAGGGAAGCCCTTATAAAGATTTATGTTAATTCCTGCTAAAGATGGGGATTCACTGGTTTTGAGCAAAGACCTGGGGCAATTTTGGAAACACACCCACTGTTGTTGAACCCAAGGTCGTGGGCCTAACACACAGAAACAGAGTTTGGAGCAGGAAAGGTTTACTGTAGGGCCAAGCAAGGAGAATGGGTGACTCATGCTCAAAAGAGTTTAAAGGCTTTAGGGTGTATGATCTTCCTCTGATTGGTTGGTGGGGAGATAACTGGGTGGTGCTCTAGGAATCTAAACCATCAGCCTTCTGGTTCCAACCAGTCTGGGGTCCAGACTTGTGCTCAGCCTGAAGTTCCCATCCTCCCTCTGGGTGCGACCCTAGTTCCTGCAGAAGAACTCAGAGATTTATATCAGACTGTTATGTATGTTCCTTCAGGAGGAACTCTGAGTCCTGTGACTCTATTGTTCTAATTATTAACTGTTTGAATCTGCCCTTTGAAACTCAGGGAAGGCCTAGGAGGCTGATGTCTTTTTCCTACAAATAAGAGTTGGGGACACAGAAAAGCTTTTGTATGCTGGAGGGTCCCACAGGGTCCTGCTTGGTTTCACTGCCCTTTAAAGGCCAGGATGGTGCATGAGCAGCCTTGGGGTTCACTGCGAGCCCAGGGACTGGTGTATCACACGCCTTCATAATCTTCCCTTAATTCTGGTGTTCTGCCTGCAAGAGGTCAAATGAGGATTCCTTTCCTGTCACTCCATGGATGTTGACTTGCCTTCTCATGACCATTGTCTGAACCTTTCCCACAGTGAAGCCTGGGAAAAGGGGCTGCTTCTCAGAGAGACGCAGGGGCTGAACCTTTGTGCTCTGTGATCTCTTGGTTTCCTCTGAGGATACTGTCCTTGCACCAGGCCCTCTAGCCTGGACTCCTGCAAGCAGTCTGGGAGGGGAGGGAGTGGAGGCCAGTCTGTGCACAACTTAGGCTCTTGCCAAATTGGAAAGTCTGCAGGTCCTCAATGGAAACACCGGATTTCCTCTTGTTCCATGGCCCTCATGCCCCACACCCACCCATCCCAGGCAAGTTCCTTCCCTCTTCCTGAATGCTGGTTCTTTCTGCGGCTCCAGGGAGCTTTTATTCAGTAGGCTGTATTTCTTCTTATCTTCCATAAGAACTGAACTGTTGTTACAAGCACGTGAAGTAAACCACCCAGGGCCCACCCCCGCCTCCCGCCCGCTCCTCCCTTTGTCTTGGCAAACACTCAAAATCTGATAAAGCAATTTGGCCTATCTTTTCTGCAGTTTAAAACTTCCATGTGTTGTATACATGCTTCTTAATGAGACTAGCAACTCCATCCGACTTGCTAACTCAGCTCCAATGCCCAACAAGGTGCTGGAACTGGAAGGAAACTTTATAGAACTGCCTCATTTAACAGATAAGGAAACTGAGCCCCAAAGATGCTAAAAGACTTGCCTGGGGACCCACAGTTAGCCAACGGGAAAGACTGAGGGCAGAAGCAGAAGAGGGCATCAGAGGATGAGATGGCTGAATGGCATCACTGATGCAATGGACATGAACTTGGGCAAACTTCAGGAGATGGTGAAGGACAGGAAGCCTGGTGTGCTGCACACAGGGTTGCAAAGAGTCGGACACAACTGGGCATTTGAACGACAACAATGGGAGAATGTATCACTGGCTGTTAGAAAATACTTGAGTCGTTTTTAATAAACAGTGAGGTCAGATTCTATGCAATTGGTTGCTAGACATTTAAATATAGTAAGATTATTTACCCAAAAGTCTAAACACTAGAAGCATCTAAAAAAGTACAGTTGTTCTGAAAGAAACAACTGTAAAGTAACTACTCATTAAAAAAGAATAAGTCCAGTGAACTTGAGGAACTTATTATATGCATGCTATATGTTCATGGTGTCAACTAGAAAAGATGTACAACTTGAGCGTTGTGACTTAAGTTTTATTTGGGGCAAAATAAGGACTGCAGCCCAGGAGGCAGCACCTCAGATAGCTCTGAGAGACTGCTCCCCAGCTGCAGTGGGGGGAGGGCAATATATACGGTTTTGGTGAAGAGGGAGTTCAGTACCATGAAGCACTCATTTTACAAAAGGTCTGTTGTTAGTCATGAGGATCTGATGTCACCATGAAGGGATTTGGTGCTTCTCTAGATATATGCAGAGTACATAATGAGAAAGCTGGACTGGATGAAGCACACGCTGGAATCAAGATTGCCAGGAGAAATATTGATAACGTCGGATATGCAGATGACACAACCCTTATGGCAGAAAGTGAAGAAGAACTAAAGAGCCTCTTGATGAAAGTGAAAGAGGAGAGTGAAAAAGTTGGCTTAAAGCTCAACATTCAGAAAATGAAGATCATGGCATCTGGCTCCATCACTTCATGGCAAATAGATGGGAAAAGAGTAGAAACAGTGGCAGACTTTATTTTGGGGGGCTCCAAAATCACTACAGATGGTGACTGCAGCCATGAAATTAAAAGAGGCTTGCTCCTTGGAAGAAAAGTTATGACCAACCTAGATAGCATATTAAAAAGCAC
>NW_011494903.1:10170698-10174962 GCF_000754665.1 Bison bison bison | reverse complement strand
GGAGATCAACCAGTCCATCCTAAAGGAAATCAATCCTGAGTGTTCATTGGAAGGACTGATGTTGAAGCTGAAACTCCAATACTTTGGGCTACCTGATGTGAAGAACTGACTCATTTGAAAGACCCTGATGCTGGGAAAGATTGAAGGCGGGAGGAGAAGGGGGTGACAGAGGATGAGATGGTTGGATGGTATCACTGACTCAATGGACATGAGTAAACTCTGGGAGTTGGTGATGGACAGGGAGGCCTGGTGTGCTGCAGTCCATGGGGTTGAAAAGAGTTGGACACGACTGAGCAACTGAACTGAACTAGAGATGAGGAGATGCAAGGATTGAGATCATAACATCTGTTCCTAAAAACATGCAACTATTTAAAGCCCTGTCCCACCAAATTCCCTGGAGCACAGAGTGCTTCACTCCACCCTGAACTCGCTCCAGGTTGTTGAAAGTCAACAACTATAGCAGCAGGGGATTCAATTTCCTAGAGGCAGATGGCAAATGCCTTTGTTGTTCAGTCTTTGGCAATGTTCCAATTTGGTAAGTTGGTAAGTTCCAATTTGTAGGTGACAGTGACGTGATCTAAAGGCCTGTCATGTGCATATTAATGGCATCATGGCCGCCCAATCCATGCAAAGAGAATAGGACAGTCATATTAAAATGAGCAATCACAGTAACCACAGGATAGTCTTGCTGCCAACACAAAGGTCTCAGTTCGTTCATTACATTTGATAGATAGCAACTGTTTCAAAGTATTGAATTGCCATTTTGATGCCAAGCAGGGCCCTGTAGGACTCCCGGGCATGAAGGCCGTTTTGTCTGCCATTTCTTGTAGTAAGACTCCAGCCTCCATGACCTTCTCTGAGTTCTAAAGAGCAGAACAATTACTAATCAAGAGAGGAGCAGCCATGAAACCACCTGAGCAAGACTAAAGGGACCAGAGAGGCTTATCAAGATTAGGAGACCAGATCCCCTGAGGTCCTGTTTTTGTTGTTGTTTAGTCATTAAGTCATGTTCAACTCTTTTTCCACCCAATGGACTGTAGCCCTCCAGACTCCTCTGTCCATGGGATTTCCCAGGCAAGAATACTGGACAGGGTTGCCATGTCCTTCTCCAGGAGATCTCAACCCAAGAATCAAACCCACATCTCCTGCCTGGCAGGGAGAACCACTAGGGAAGCCCATTGAGACCCTGAAGACACCCTGATCTTGTCAGCAACCCTACCCTTTTGAAACTTTGCAGAAGAAAGAATGCAGGACTTTTACTGCCTTGATCCTTATCACATTCCCCTCTCTGACTATATGTGCTCAGTGGTTCGGTCCTGTCTGACCCTTTGTAGCCACATGGACTGTTAGCCTGGCAGGCTCCTCTGCTCATGGAATTATCCAGACAAGAATACTGGAGTGGGGTGCCATTTCGTACTCCAGGGGATCTTCCTGACCCAGGAATCGAACCTGTGTCTATTGCATCTCCTGCACTGGCAGGCTGATTCTTTACTCTTCTGCCACCTGAGAAGCCTGACTATATTACCTCTCCCTATTTACTAGGGGGTGGTGGGCACAGGTCTTGAGGTTCTCACCTACTGTGTTCCCCTTTTGCCTGGCAAAGAAATGAAGCCACTCTTTCCTTCTCCATAATTCTGTTCCTGTATTTCTGTTTGGCAGTGGTGCACAGAGAGCCAAGATTTTGGCATTTAATTTCAAAAATATGTACCTCGCCGAATAAATGCCCTCTTTCCCCATCATTGTGCTCTTTCAGAATTTAGATGCCTACATTCCAAATGTATAATTAATCCAGAACTGCCCAAATCCTGACATTCTGAGTAAACAATCTTAAACCGCTAATGTACAAACTTGTTTCAGTATTCAAAGCCACAAGAGATACATTGTAGAGGTATGTAGAAAGCAGAAATAATTTATAATATTCATTTTGGTCTGTTGTTTTCTACACTCATCTTGAGAGACAAGATTCATGATGCTTCATAAATTTTTTAAAAGTTTGGACAAATAATCCATGAGTTAGGACACACGATATCTTCAAGTACTAGATTCTCAAACTAGCTGCCAGGTCATTCTTTTTCATTTCATTCATTTTTTTTTTTCCCCCTTTTATCCTACTCTTTGGGGGTCATCAGACCCAGAAGCTGAAGGATTGTGGTCCTGTCTTGATGTGCATTCATCTCATATCTAATTGAGGGCTGGACATGAGAGCCCTTCTATATGATTCTATAATCATGTGAGAATGTTACCCAGTTCAAGCTTGGTCTTCTCACCACCCAACAGGCCAGTTAACCAAGAGACAAGTTGTTGAGCTTGGGCTTCCCTGGTGGCTCAGCTGGTACAGAATCTGCCTGCAATATGAGAGACCTGGGTTTGATCCCTGGTTTGGGAAGATCCCTTGGAGAAGGGAATGGCTACCCACTCCAGTATTCTGGCCTGGGGAATTCCATGGACTGTATATCCATAGGGTCTCAAAGAGTCAGACACTACTGAGTGACTTTCACTTTTTGCCTGCAATACAAGAGACCCTGGTTTGATTACTGGGTTGGGAAGATCTCCTGGAGAAGGGATAGGCTACCCACTCTAGTATTCTTGGGCTTTGCTGGCAGCTCAGCTGGTAAAGAATCCACCTGCAATGTGGGAGACCTGGGTTCGATCCCTGGGTTGGGATGATTCCCCTGGAAAAGGGAATGGCTACCCCCTCCAGTATTCTGGCCTGGAGAATTCCATGGACTGTATAGTCCTTGTGGTCACAAAGAGTCATATGTCTGAGCAACTTTTGCAAGGTGTTGAGGCATGGAATACAATGACAGAGAAGATGGAAGACTGATGTCTCAAAATAACCATCTTGTCAGGGGTCTGGATGCCAGGTTCTTTTATAGGGCAGAGAGAGAGGGAGGAGTTGAGCAATTAAAGATATTATCTTGCAAATATCTCCTGGAATGGCCAACCTCTGGAAGGGTTGCCTTAACTTCTTTAAACTTCTTTAGGCAGAGGGACAGGGTTCCCTGGTGCAGGTTATTATGTGTGATTATAATGACAAAAGCAATGAAAAACAAAGGTTAAAGTCAAAGAAACAGATCTCATGGAGTCAGATTTGGCTCTTACCTGCAAGAACATCTCTCTCATCCCCTAAAACTGTAGCATAGACCTTGGAAAGCTTCACTTTCCACAGTATCCATTATGTGTCCCAAATGTGCCACTTCATGGCCCTTCACACACTGTATTCAGCAATCTCTTTCTCCAGCAGATCACAGCTGCCGCAGGGCTGGTCATCATCTCTTCCCTGGCATGGCATAATCAACCCTTGTTGCATGAAGACAAAGACTGTCTCAGATTCTTGTTCTGTCTTATACACAGCCATTCAGTTAGTCTAGAGTCTAAATCCCAAAAAAGATGTCCTTTTCATTATAGGGAACTGGAATGCAAAAGTAGGAAGTCAAGAAACACCTGGAGTAACAGGCAGATTGGGCCTTGGAGTACAGAATGAAGCAGGGCAAAGGCTAATAGAGTTTTGCCAAGAGAACACACTGGTCATAGCAAACACCCTCTTCCAACAACACAAGAGAAGGCCCTACACATGGACATCACCAGATGGCCAACACTGAAATCAGATTGTTTATATTCTTTGCAGCCAAAGATGGAGAAGCTCTATACAGTCAGCAAAAACAAGACCAGGAGCTGACTGTGGCTCAGATCATAAACTCCTTATTGCCAAATGCAGACTTAAATAGAAGAAATTAGGGAAAACCACTAGACTATTCAGGTATGACGTAAATCAAATCCCTAACCATTATACAGTGGAAGTGAGAGCTAGATTTAAGGGACTAGATCTGATAGACAGAGTGCCTGATGAACTATGGACAGAGGTTCATGACATTGTTCATGAGACAGGATCAAGACCATCCCCAAGAAAAATAAATGAAAAATGGCTGTCTGAGGAGGCCTTACAAATAGCTGTGAAAAGAAGAGAAGCGAAAAGCAAAGGAGAAAAGGATAGATATACCCATTTGAATGCAGAGTTCCAAAGAATAGCAAGGAGAGATAAAGTCTTCCTCAGTGATCAGTGCAAAAGAAGTAGAGGAAAACAATAGAATGGGAAAGACTAGAGATCTCTTCAAGAAAATTAGAGATACGAAGAGAACATTTCATGCAAAGATGGGCTCAATAAAGGACAGAAATGGTATGGACCTAACAGAAGCAGAAGATATTAAGAAGAGGTGGCAAGAATACACAGAAGAACTGTACAAAAAAGATCTTCATGACCCAG
>NW_011494903.1:10154551-10170444 GCF_000754665.1 Bison bison bison | reverse complement strand
GCCTGGAGCCAGACATCCTGGAATGTGAAGTCAAGTGGGCCTTAGGAAGCATCACTACGAACAAAGCTAGTGGAGGTGATGGAATTCCAGTTGAGCTATTTCAAATCCTGAAAGATGATGCTGTGAAAGTGCTGCACTCAATATGCCAGCAAATTTGGAGAACTCTGCAGTGGCCACAGGACTGGAAAAGGTCAGTTTTCATTCCAATCCCAAAGAAAGGCAATGCCAAAGAATGCTCAAACTACCGCACAATTGCACTCATCTCGCACGCTAGTAAAGTAATGCTCAAAATTCTCCAAGCCAGGCTTCAGCAATATGTGAACCGTGAACTTCCTGATGTTCAAGCTGGTTTTAGTAAAGGCAGAGGAACCAGAGATCAAATTGCCAACATCCTCTGGATCATGGAAAAAGCAAGAGAGTTCCAGAAAAATATCTATTTCTGCTTTATTGGCTATGCCAAAGCCTTTGACTGTGTGGATCACAATAAACTGTGGAAAATTCTGAAAGAGATGTGAATACCAGACCACCTGACCTGCCTCTTAAGACTCTGTATGTAGGTCAGGAAGCAACGGTTAGAACTAGACATGGAACAGCAGACTGGTTCCAAATAGGAAAAGGAGTACATCAAGGCTGTATATTGCCACCCTGCTTATTTAACTTATATGCAGAATAAATCATGAGAAATGCTGGGCTGGATGAAGCACAAGCAGGAATCAAGATTGCCGGAAAAATTATCAATAACCTCAGATATGCAGATGATACCACGCTTATGGCAGAAAATGAAGAACTAAAGAGCCTCTTGATGAAAGTGAAAGAGGAAAGTGAAAAAGTTGGCTTAAAGCTCAACATTCAGAAAACGAAGATCATGGCATCTGGTCCTCACTTCATGGCAAATAGATGGGAAACAGTGTCAGACTTTATTTTTGGGGGGCTCCAAAATCACTGCAGATGGTGACTGAAGCCATGAAATTAAAAGACGCTTACTCCTTGGAAGGAAAGTTATGACCAACCTAGACAGCATGTTAAAAAGCACAGGCATTATTTGCCAACAAAGGTCTGTCTAGTCAAGGCTATGGTTTTTCCAGTAGTCATGTATGGATGTGAGAGTTGGAGTATAAAGAAAGCTGAGCACCGAAGAATTGATACTTTTGAACTACGGTGTTGGAGAAGACTCTTGAGAGTCCCTTGGACCCCAAGGAGATCCAACCAGTCCATCCTAAAGGAAATCAATCCTGAGTGTTCATTGGAAGGACTGATTTTGAAGCTGAAACTCCAATACTTTGGCTGCCTGATGTGAAGAACTGACTCATTTGAAAAGACTCTGATGCTGGGAAAGATTGAGGGCGGGAGGAGAAGCGGACAACAGAGGATGAGATGATTGGATGGTATCACCGACTCGATGGACATGAATTTGAGAAACTCCAGAAGTTGGTGATGGACAGGAAGCCTGGCATGCTGCAGTCCATGGGGTTGTAAAGAGTCAGATACAACTGAGCAACTGAACTGAAGAGTCAGTCATGTAGATAGTTAAAAATTAGCCAGTATCTTGGTCTTCCAAAACATAAGCCGACCTAAAGGTGTCACAATCATTTGTATTTATGTTTCTCAATCAGCTATAGGCTTGTGTGTGACACCTGGGGCTGCAGAGTTGTAATCATACATGCTTTTGGCTCTTTAACAGACAGAAACACGCCCTGTTTGTTGTTGTTGATGGTGGTGACAGGTGCCCCAAATCAAGGTAGGAACTTAATAACAGCTGCTGTTGACAAAGAAGCAGGGCTGATGTTTAAACACTCAGGGTTATATCTGGTCACTGAATCTTAGAGTTAAGAGTGAATTAAAACAATTCATTCATTAGGGATTTTGTTTACCTATAATGGACTGTCTAATTTATAGGGCTTAAACAAGGTAGCAGCCCATTTTTCTTTCAATCTAGGATTGGTATCAGCTGCTCAAGGAAGTCTTATAATTGGTCATAGGATGGTTGCTAAAGCTCCAGTCATCAAATGTGCATTTTAAGTGTGAAAAAGGGAAAAGAACTCTCATTAAAAAAATAATCCTCTTTGATAGACCAACTCAACAACTTCGTGGGCCAAGAATATATAGTTATGGCTACTCCTCTCTGAAGGAACACTAAAAAATACAGTTTTTTGGTTGGATACTTGTCTTACAAACACAGATGGATTTCTGTTAGAGGGAAAGAGAAGAGAAAGAATACTGTATAGGCAACTAGCCCCCCTCCTTTCCTTTGGCTCCTCAGACATACCCTTCTTTCTGTATATGGAATAGACTCTCTATTATCAACAGAGAAGGCTCTGAAGCCTCATATAGTTGGCAAGATTAGAGACCTGGATTTCTGGGGGCCGGTGGCGGGAGGGGTGGGTTTAGGGTCCTTTGCATCAGTTCTGGATACAACTCCTTGCAACTGAGCGGTGACACATCTAACCTATAGTGCTGGGGAGATATAAAATAGTTACAATAAAAAAATTTGCTTTATAAAAGGAGATATGGAAAACAGAGCAGTCACTGTTCTTAGCAGTGACAATGCCTTATTCCAGTGGCAAGAATTCCTGTTCCTTGCCCTCCATGACCCTTGCCTCTCTCTAGGAGTTATTCATCATTCATTGTCTTCCAAGACCACTTCTGGGGTGGGCACGGGGAGGACACCTTCTCCGGGGCTATATACATCATCAAGTCTACTTCTTATGGATGAGAATGGCTGCAAATCAGATTGGGGTCTTTGACAATAGAGTTCCCTCCAAACTTAGTAGGCTTTCCTGGCCAATTCCTGATGACTTGTTTCCTTTAGTTTCTACTTTATGAGTTCTGCCCATGTCCCTACACTTACTGTCTGCTGCATAATGTATGCTGCTGGTCGTTGCTGAAACAGTGACCTCCAGTGGGTGATCACACCCTTGGCAGCAGCCTTACAACTTCTGTCTGATGGGGTTCCACCCACCCCTTTCTAATCAAGCAAACTGTCTGCCCCCTGCCAGGGTCCAGGTGCGGGCCTCTCAGGCAGCAGATTGCAGGCTCAATGTTGAGCATGCCTTCTTAACAGAGTGGTATTTCTTCCCATCTCACTTGCCAGCTGAGTTGAAGAACTCAGGACTTTGCTAGGACTGAAAAAGCACCACCAATATTTTAAATTTTTCCTACCAACTTCTTTAACACCACAGCTTTAGTCAACAAATCTGTGACTTTCCACTGCATAGCAGCTGCCAGATGGACCAAATACTTCATAGAAGAGCGAGGGGCACCTTTTCAGCCCACAGTATCTAAGTCCTAGGCGTCTGCCTCCCTCCCTCCCTTGCTTATCTAGTTCCACATTTTAGGCTCTGTTACTTTAATTTTACTTATTTATCTATCTCTCTATCTTTTGGCCACACCACCCAGCATACAGGATCTTAGTTCCCTGACCAAGGATTGAACCCATGCCTCTTGCAGTGAAAGCCCAGAGTCTTAACCACTGGATCACCAGGGAAGTCCCAGCTTCTGTTACGTTTAGTTTCCCCACTTTTAGGTACCACGCTGTACATTCGTTTGGAGTTTAATTCAGCTAATTTGTTGGATTTTGAAAAATCCAAATAATAGTGATTAAACAAAGTGTTGTTGTTAAGTATCTAAGTCATATCCAACTCTTTGTGAGCCCATGGACTATAGCTTGCCAGGCTTCTCTGTCTGTGGGATGGGTAACCATCTCTTTCTCCAGGGGATCTTTCCAACCCAGGATGCAGGATCAAACCCATGTCTCCTGCATTGGCAGGCAAATTCTTTACCACTTAGCCACCAGGGAAGCCCTGATTAAATGGCTGCTGCTGCTGCTGCTAAGTCACTTCAGTCGTGTCTGACTCTGTGCGACCCCATACACGGCAGCCCACCAGACTCCACCGTCCCTGGGATTCTCCAGGCAAGAACACTGGAGTGGTTGCCATTTCCTTCTCCAATACATGAAAGTGGAAAGTGAAAGTGAAGTCACTTAGTCGCGACCCACCAGGCTCCTCCGTCCATGGGATTTTCCAGGCAAAAGTACTGGAGTGGTTTGCCATTGCCAAACAGCATAGGGGGTTATTTTTCCTTCCACATCTGCTCTTAAGGAATGCCACTGTGAACCCCACCCAGGATTTCCACTTTCATCTCATTGGCCAGAACACTGTTGTAGAGCTCTTTGTATCTCCTCCAAGAGAGGCTGGGTAGATGGATACATCACCACACCCAGGAACATACAGGAAGAAAAAGAGAAGGGTCATCAGGTAGACAGCCACAGCTTCTGACTTCACCTGCTTGTTGATCTTAGGAGGTCCGATGGTGGCGGAGCAGAGTTGCCCAGGCAGGGTGCCTGGGTAAGTCCGGTGCAAGTGCAAAAGGGCGAGGTTGTCAGGACCAGGCAGGGAGGTGCTGATGTAGAGAGGAGCAAGGCCCTGGCCCACGAGGCGGGGTTCTAGTCCTGAAACTGTTACTTATTGTGAGAGCTCAGGCGTTTAATTAGCCTCTCTGTTTCTGTTCTTTTTTCTGAGCCTTTAAAAACTGCAAACTAACAATACCTCCCTGCAGTAATGTTGGGAAAATTAAATAACAGAATCAGTGGAAAGGGCTCATTTAGAACAATGTCTGATACATGGTGATGCTCAGAAAATGTTAGTCAGTAGCCCATGTTGGTAAAATGGATGCCCTTGTTTTGTAAGGTGGTTGTGGGAGAATGAACAAGACAGGGACGAAGCAGCCAGCACCGAGGACCCTTTCCCCCCTCTCCTTGTAGCCAACAGTCCTTTCTCTCCCGGCTCTGATCTCAGGGTCTTTGCACTTGGGGTTCCCTCAGCAAAAACAGCCTTTCCACAGATACTCTCTCCCCTCCACCTCTCACTTCATTCAGGTCTCTTCCCCAGGGTCCTTTCCTAATCCCCTCCCATACCCGTTCCTCCAGGGCCTCTAATACTGCTGTAAATCTCTTCCCAGTGCTAATCACCATGTGACCTTACCCTATTCCATGGTTACCAGCGCGCCTTCCTCAGAACACAAGCTTCTTGAGGCTCAGTGGGAATGTCGTCTGTTTTGTCCTGGGCTCAGCACAGGATGGGCACTCACTGAACCTCTGTTGAATAAGTCAGTAGTCAATATTTAATCCACATTGGTTTCCTTTTAAAACGTAAGCATTTTCTAAAAGTCAAAAGAGGAACCCAGTCTGGTAGGAAGAAAGACTAGATGGAGGTGGAGGAATTTAAACTTAGCAGAGGTCAGAACAGGAGAACATTTAGAAGCCAGGACAGTTGGAAGAGAGTGTTGGTACAGGACAGCCCAGTGTCAATCAGATTTTGAGGCAAGATCTGGATAAGCCAGGAGACCTCTTCACATCCCCCCCTTAGGCTCAGGATTTAGCCTTGGGTTTCATGTGGCTCTGAGCCTGTGACTTTGGGCAAATGATGGCTTTCACTCAGTTCAGGATTTTTTTTTCATTGTTAGCCCCCTCCTCTCGCCCCGGAGAGAATTTTAATTTAATTTCAATTCTAACACACACAATTAAATGCTACGAAATAAGTGTCAGGTGGGATTGAGGATCACAGCAGAAAGAGGCATTAATCATTATAATCTCTAAATTTTGTGGATGACGTCACCCTGCTGAGAATACATGGCTCAGCTCAAAGGAGATCCAAGAACGGTGGTCGATTCTAACACCATATCAATAAGTTAACTCAGGGACAGAAGCATTTATTTGGAACGTTAAGGCTGTCAGCTTCAAGTTACTCAAAATTAATTTAAATTATCACAGCTATTTGCTTGAGATGGGAAACTAATTGGAGGATTAAGCATGGTAGATAAAAGTGAACTGCACCGTTGCAGTGGCTCTCAAAGTCCACAAATCCTACTCCCTCTTAAAATGGGTTGATCTTCAAGATGAGCTTTTAGACCTTAACACATACCAGTCATGGAGGGATATTGGTATTTGTAATGATTGGCAGACTTCTGTGTCTTCTCTGTGTCAGCATTCTGTTCACTGAGATATTTGGTACTGGATTGTGTTGTGGGATATTGTGAACATACCACATTTCTCCCAGTAGCGTTGTAAGAGCCTGTGTCTTTGCATATGCCCCGAGTCATCTCAGATCGTTGCAGTGGATGGGAATGCCTCTATGCCCACAAAAAGAGTAGAAAAACCCACAAAAGGAGTTGATCAAATAGGGAGCTAGAAATATTACTGGTTAAATTCCAAGCTTTAGGTACAGAATTGAAAGGTTATATAGTTCGTGAATAACTTCAATAAGATTAACTAAGTCTCTTGACAGTGTCTGTACATTTGAAATCATTTTTCCTTTTCTGAAAACTCCACTGTCCAGAGGGTGGACTCCCAGCAGCCATGTTGATACCTTGTGACCACACCTCCTTGGCCATAACTGATGGATGGACTCCTGATGGACAAATGATCCAATCCAAGCCAATCAACTGTATTCACTGCCAATGTACTAATTAACAACTTTTGAGTTACAAAGAGCAGGGGGAAAAAGGTTTTTTTCTCTAAGTTGTTAAAATGTTCAAATATAATGTGTTACAAAGATCAATGTTGTTGTTCAGTTGCTAAGTTGTGCCCAACTTTTGGCGACCCCATGGACTGCAGCACTTCGGGTTTCCTTCTCCTTCACTGTCTCCAGGAGTTTGCTCAAACTCACATCCATCGAGTCGGTGATGCCATCCAGCCATCTCATCCTCTGTCGTCCCCTTCTCCTCCTGCCCCCAATCCCTCCCAGCATCAGGGTCTTTTCCAATCAGTCAACTCTTCACATGAGGTGGCCAAAGTATTGGAGTTTCAGCTTCAACATCAGTCCTTCCAATGAACACCTAGGACTGATCTTTAGAATGGACTGGTTGGATCTCCTTGCAGTCCAAGGGACTCTCAAGAGTCTTCTCCAACACCACAGTTCGAAAGCATCAATTCTTCAGCACTCAGCCTTTTTTACGGTCCAACTCTCATGTCCATACATGACTACTGGGAAAAACCATAGCTTTGACTATACAGACCTTTGTCAGCAAAGTGATGTCTCTGCTTTCTAATATGCTGTATAGATTTTGCTTTTCTTCCAAGGAGCAAGCGGCTTTTAATTTCATGGCAAGTTTTCATTTATTTATACATCTCCCACTAGACTATGAATGCCTGTAGGACAGGGAATTTACCTTTTGACAATATATTCAAGTGCCAAGTTCAAGGTCTGTTTCTCAGTATACGTTCATATGTTAGATACATGTTGAAAAAAGTGGAAAAGAAGTGAAAGTGTTAGTTGCTCAGTCACATCCAATGCTTTGTGACCACAAAGACTGTAGCCTGCCAGGCTCGTCTGTCAACGGGATTTCCCAGGCAAGAATACTGGAGAGGGTAGCCATTCTCTTCTCAAGGCAATCTCCCTGAGAAGACAGATTCTTTACCATCTGAGCCACAGGGAAGCCGTAAATGCATGCTGCATAAATACAGCCTGACATCGAGGGGGAAAATTCTCTACTGCTCTTAAGTTTGGGTCTCTTCACTTATTTTCCAAATGAACATCTAACCCAATATGTTTAACTCTTGTTTTCACATGTATGGAACCATCTAAACTGTGACTAACACCTTGAATCTTTAAAATTTTAATTTTAAAGAATCTTTTTAAAAATAGTTTAAATTATTAAGAGTCTACAAGGTGACAGACACTATGCTGGGGTGGGGAGTGTATTGATGAACCAGACATTGTCACTGTAGTTGAGACCCTCTCTGTGGAGCACGAGAAGCCTTAGGGACCATTTAACTCAACTTTCTCATTTTACAGATGAGTAAACAGAGACTCCTAAGAGTTGTTCAGCCTGATGGAAAATGTTTTGATTTATTCATAAGACTTTAATATGTCTGTGTGGAGTTACTGTTCAGTGAGAGGTGTTACTTATCTGGGCCAAATAAATTTATTTTTGTCCATGTATGGATTATCTTTTCTTTGATCTTGCCTTTCTTTTTAATAGGTGCATGATTATGTAGACAATATTTACTAAGCTTTTGATTTATAAGGAACCAGTTAATAGCTGGCACTCCAGTTCTCTGGAAACTCACAGCCTACTCTACTAGAAATTTCTTTACGGTTCCTGAGGAATAAGGTCATTTATTCTTGACATGGCTTCTGACACCTCTCCCATTTGTTATTATTCCTTGTTAAATCACTTCCTGAGAAGGCTTGAGAATGTTTCCATCTTAGATGGCATGGTTTATATTGACTTTCTCTGGCTGAAAGTGAAGTTCTAAGAAGAGACTGAAAGGGGTAATTTTTCTGTGTTTACAGAGGATGGAGGTGAAAATCTCTTTGGAGGAGAAGGAGAATTGGCCAGGGAGTTCAATTAACCTTGCACTGGGAGGGATGGATTGTACGCTGGGCACTCTGCATGTTTGGGCAGGGGAGGGGAGGAGAGAGGGGATGTCACTGCCACCCTCGCACAGGAGGCTGCAGTAGCCACGTGCACTGAGTGAGCCACATACCCAGGACAAATGAAGGCGTGGTCAGGGCTGCTCACCCAGAAACCTGGAGAAGCATCTCTCTGCAGGAGACAGCTTTGGGGTTGGCCTCACATAGGTTGCTTTCAACAGTTTGCCAAAGAAAAAGAAGAGAGGAGACTAAAAGCTGGAGGCTGTAAAGAGACACGATTCTGTTTGAATGTACATGACGAAGCCAGGACCCCAGCTAAGCTTAGGACTCGCAGTGGTTTGGGGGAAAGCCACGTCTCCCTGTGGTGTTGACCGGCTTTTCCTCTTGGTTGTACTGTCGAGCAGAGCTCTGGAACGGAGAGACCTCCTGTGCATGCACTTGGGCCCATCAAGGCAAATGGACATAGATCTGAACTTCCTAGGAATGTGAGCTCTTCAATACGTCCAGCACCCCTCTGCAGTCTTCTGGGGAGTCTTGTCACACAGCCTCCGGGGTGGATGTGAGTTTGATGGGACTTGTGAGTCCCATGTGAGTTTGACTCTTGCCTGGAAAATCCCATGGACAGAGAAGCCTGGAAGGCTACATGCAGTCCATGGGGTCGCTGAGGGTCGGACACGACTGAGCAACTTCACTTTCACTTTTCACTTTCCTGCATTGGAGAAGGAAATGGCAACCCACTCCAGTGTTCTTGCCTGGAGAATCCCAGCGGCGGGGGAGCCTGGTGGGCTGCCGTCTATGGGGTCACACAGAGTCGGCCACGACTGAAGCGACTTAGCAGCAGCAGCAGCAGCAGTCCTGGCAAAAGTTATCTCATTTCCTTACTGATCAGGGAAATGTCCTGGGGAAGGTCAGCGTTTCAGAGTGTTCTTGTCTGGGGGAAGGGTGTGTGTGTGTGTGTGTGTGCATGCATGTGTGCATCCATGCATTTGCGTATCTGTGTGTGTCTGCGTGTGTGCATCTGTGCATACATCTGTCTGTGTGCATCTGTTTCTGTGTGTCCCTCTGTGTGCATTCGTGTATCTCTATGTGTCTGTGCATCTCTGTACGACAGTGTGTGTATACACCTATGTGTACATCTGTGTGTACATCTGTCTGTGTGTATCTGTGTTTCTGTGTGTGTCTGTGCACCTCTGTATGAGTATGTCTCTGTGTGTGCATCTCTACATGAGTGAGTTTGTGCATGTGCACAACCCTGCATCTGTGTATCCGTGTGCATCTGCGCATCTCTGTATGACAGTGTGTGCGTGTATTTCTGTATCAGTGTATGTGTGCATGTTCACACAGGGTGGAGGGAACACAGCAATGGGATGGGGAGGGGCACTGGGTCCCTGACTCAAAAACCAAGCACCCTTCTTCCGTAATGCTCTCCTGCCACGTGTTCTATCTGAGAAGGCTCACTGTTGTAACAGGAGTTTTTGTTTTTTCCCCTCCCAGGTGTGAACAAATCCAGGGGAGGTCACCCTGTCACTGCTGGAGGAACACCTCATTTCCAGGTCCTCCGCACGAGCCCGACTGGGAAATTAACCAAGCAGGGACTGGTCGGACACTTCCTTCCTTTCCTCATTGACGCTCCGGGCCCAGCGATTGTTCCCCTGTTGCTCTGATTGTGAACCGTCCTCTTCTTGCCAAAGCAAACAGCCTGGACTGGAGGAGGAGTTCCTCAGGCCTGTCTGCCAGCCTGAACATGAATGCGGGCCGAGCAGACGACAGCCCGCATTCCCCAGGGACGTGGGGCCCTGCGGGGCCTGGCCCTCAGGAGCAGGTCCTCTCATGATGCTGGCGCCTGGGAGTGAGCACCATGCCCATCACCCAGGACAATGCTGGGCTGCACCTGCCCCTCCTCTACCAGTGGCTGCAGAACAGCCTGCGGGAGGGTGGGGATGGCCCAGAGCAGCGCCTCTGCCAGGCGGCCATCCAGAAACTGCAGGAGTACATCAGGCTGAACTTTGCTGTGGACGAGAGCTCCATCCAGCCCGACCGCAGCCCCCCTGGGATGGAGATCTGCACCGTGTACCTCACCAAGGAGCTGGGGGACGCGGAGACTGTGGGCCTCAGTTTTGGGAATATCCCTGTGTTTGGGGACTATGGGGAAAAGCGCAGAGGGGGCAAAAAGAGGAAAACGCACCAGGGCCCTGTGCTGGATGTGGGCTGCATCTGGGTGACGGAGCTGAGGAAGAACAGCCCAGCCGGGAAGAGTGGGAAGGTGCGCCTGCGGGATGAGATCCTCTCCCTTAACGGGCAGCTGATGGTCGGAGTTGATGTCAGTGGCGCCAGGTGAGTGGGGGAGCACCAGCCGGCAGTGGGGGGCAGATGTGGGACCCTTGTGGCTCACTTATGCCTGATGCTGAGGGCTGCGAGTCCTCCCGTGGTGAGAAGCCAACAGCATTTATCCTATGGAGGGAAACTACACACTCTTGAGATTTTGCGGTATTTATAGGTTTGTTTTGCTTCATTCTCTCTTAGAAGACTCAGGCTCAGAGTTTGTCCTTTTTTCTCGAAACTTGGGGTAAGAAAGAAAAGAAATAGTACATGATAAGAGGATGAGAAGTATTACATTGAGGGAGACCGTCTTTTCTACTCAACCCAGCATCTTACCTCAAACCGGAAGGCCATAGGTTGGGTCCTGGGTATGTTTTCATCTGCCTGTCCCTATGACCTTTGCCACCAACTCACAATTCAGAAGCCTCTTGAGATGCTTAGAAATGTCTTTAGACCACCACCCTGCCATTTCCTCGTCCTGGGAAGATCCCCTTGGATCTCATCTCAATGAACATATTTCTGTTTTCTACCCATGTGGCCACTTACCATGGCAGTAAGTTATGGTTGGACTGTTTTGTTGTTTCTTGAGTGAATTATGGTTCCCAAGACCACCTTCAGCTTCTATGATTCACTAGGAGAACTCACAGAACTCAGAAAAGCTATTGTACTCATGGTTATAGTTTTATTACAATGAAAGGAATCAGATTAAAATCAAAGGCGCATAGCATCCAGGAGAGACCAGGAGCAAGCTTCCAGTTGTCCTCTCCTGGTAGAGTTATGCAGAAGTACTCAATTCTCCCAGCAGCAATGTGTGACCACATACATGGAGTACTGGGGAGGACTGAAGAGCTCACCCAAGTCTTAGTGTTTTTATTGGGGGTTAGTTAGTCACCTGGAGAAGGAAATGGCAACCCACTCCAGTGTTCTTGCCTAGAGAATCCCAGGGATGGGGGAATCTGGTGGGCCTCTGTCTATGGGTTTGCACAGAGTCAGACACGACTGAAGCGACTTAGCAGCAGCAGTTAGTCACCTAGACACCCCAAGCCTGTGTAGCTGACCTTTGTTACTAAGTATCTGGTCCTTCCAGAAGTCAAACTAATACCACATCATCCGAGGCCCCCACCAGAGATTACATTATTAGCATAAACTGTCTGGTGTGGCCAGAGGCCTCAGCTTTACAATAACACTCTGTTGCTGTTCAGTCGCTCAGTCATGTCTGACTCTGCGACCCCATGGACTGCAGCACGTCAGGCTTCCCTGTCCTCCACTGTCTCCCAGAGTTTGCTCAGACTCATGAAATAGGAAACAGGCCTGTGGGTGTTCTAAGATGCACCCAGAATTTTTTTTAGTCAAGTATGGTAAGACATGCAGACAGAGGAACAACTGTCTCAAAGGAAGGACTTTATACCCCGATGCCTAGAGGTGGGAGGCGCAGCACTGTGTGCAGAGCCACAGGGGAGGCACCAGCCTTGGTCAGGAGGCTGAGGGTGGGAGGGGAGAACAGGGCCCAAAGCCTTTATTAGGGGTTTCCGGGGAGAGACTGAGTGAGATGCAGTAGGTACACTGAGGAACCTTAGGATAGGATAACTTTAGTAATTTCGGCAAGCTCTGAGCTATAGGGGTGCTCTCCAGTTGTCTAGTTCCTGACCCTGGCTAATTTAGACAGGGGAATAGAGACTTGATATGTGGTGCTGGTGGTGGTGGTTTGGTTGCTAAGTTGCATCTGACTCTTGCGACCATGTGGACCATAGCCTGCCTGGCTCCTCTGTCCATGGGATTGCCATGGACAATGCCATGGGTTGCCATTTCTTCTCCAGGCTTGATGTGTGAGAGTTGGTTAAAAGAGACAGTTGGGATTTGAGCTCTGGACTGGTTGGATAATATTATTGATATCAGAGGCACACTCCTCAAGAGACTTGTTTGCTAGCTCTAGGAGTTAGCTGCCCCTGATGGATAGGAGGGGCAGTCTCTCCAGGATCAAGTCTCCAAATGCCAGAGCATCGAGAATACTGGAACTAAGGGAACAGCCAGTGTACTGGGCTCTGAATATTTTCCATGGCTAAAGGAGTAAATCCTCCAAACAAAACTTTTTCACTAGGCAACAGTCATGGCTCTGAAATTCCCTTCTCTAAGGGGCTGTTGTGTGCACGCCAGGTGATGAAGGGCTAGGTGAAAGAAAGTCTACCCAGGAGGTCCCCAGGTATAGGCATGGAAGGAGAAGGCCAAACCCTCTGCTTAATCTTCAAGACATAAAAGTGAATCAGGCAGTGAGACAAGGGCTCCTGGAGTCCTGGTCTCCCAGTGCCCAGAACAACCAGGACATTCACAAGACAGGAGAGAAAAAGACTGGGTCGATTTTTCAAGATTGACTCCTTAGTTGTCTGGCATAATTATAACAAAAACCATTTATTGAGCAGTTACGGCTCTAGGGACTCTCGCCACTGTCATTTACTACCTACTACAACTCTACATAAGGGCTTCCCTGGTGGCTCAGATGGTGAAGATCTGCCTGCAGTGTGGGAGACCAGGGTTTGATCCCTGGGTTGGGAAGATCACTTGGAGAAGGAAATGGTAACCCACTCCAATATTCTTGCCTGGAGAATTCCATGGACAGAGGAGCCTGGCGGGCTACAGTCCATAGGCTTGCAAAGAGTCTGAAGTGGCTGAGCATGAACAGGAGCCCAACTCTGTAAAGGACAGCTTAAGGTGAGAACCTTGACCACAGAGAGGGCATGTGGCTTACACAAGGCCGCCTGGGAAAGAGGCAGAACCAACTGTGAACTTGAGCCCAGCCGCCGCCACAGCCTGGTCTGTGCTCTTGAGCCCTGTTCTGAACCACCTCAAATCTCGGGTCCTTGTCATGCCGTCTGGTGCTCAATTTCATGGATGGTTTACAGCTTCACAAAGTACCTCCTCGACATAATCATAGACAAAAGGGCAGTAAGTGACGAGAACAAACTCTAAGGCTCCTACTTAACCAAATAGACAAGGAAAACAGAAGCCACTCCCTGTTCTCCCCTACCATCTCTTATGTAAGGAACTCAATTTTCATATAAACCTCCTTTGGCAAACTTACATCTAGCCTGAACTTGAGGACTAGAAGCACTTTGAGATTAAGTGTCAAGGAGCTGAAAGCATTTTGAACGTTCTCAACATATCCTTTTTCACTCTTTGTAACTAACTGTTTGCTTCAACACTAGATTTTCCCACATACCTATGTAGGTTTTGTCCTAAAAAAGTGGTGAGTGGGAATTTGGTTCTGCAGAAACCCCAATGTACCTCTCTCCCCCTCTGCAGACAGCCCCCTCAGTGACTGTATATTCACCATTACTTGTAAGCAACAGATTCCACGTGTCAACATGCTAACTTGCCTATCCCCCCACCAACATGACAAGTTGGAATATCACTTGGAATTATAATAAGAGGCACACTTTTGGGGCAAGCCATTCTGCCCCTTCTCTTGAGTGTGATGTTGAATTCAGAAATCTCTTAGATGATGTTATGGGTTGAATTATGTGTCATGCCCCTCCAGAGTCACCTGTTGAAGTCCTACCCTCCTCCCCACCCAGGACCTGAGACTGTGGCTTTGTTTGGAAGTAGGGTTGCTGCGGATGTATTTAGTGAAGATGAGGCCCTATGGGAATAGGGTCAGCCCCTGGTCCAGTATGACTAGCATCCTTATATAAAAGGCAGATCTGGGGACACAGACATGCACACAAGGAGAATGCCATGTGAAGGACGGGGTCAGGCTGCCACAAGACAAGGAACTACCAGAAGTTAAGAAGTTCTGTAGGGTCTATGGGGTCACAAAGAATTGGACAGTACTTAGTGAACAACAAGACAGGGACCTGGAACAGATATTTCTCCCATACTCAGAGGGAGTGTAGCTCTGCCAATGCCTTGATCTTGGACTGTCAGTGCCAGAATGAAAAGACAAATTTCTGTTGCTTCGGCTACTTGGTTTGTGGTACTTTATTGTGACGCTCTAGCAAACTAACACACGTGATATTTTGACCCTGTCACCTGCGGCTGGTCAGTTATTCAAACAATTTCCTCCCTGACAAGGTCACTCTGGAAACTTTACAGCATTGTGGATGTTTTTGGAAGAGGACACTCTGAAAATTGTGTGTGGGTTAAGTGTGGGAGGAGCAGGTGCAAAATGTAGAAGATGAGCTCATGGTTGGCTTATTTTAAAAATTAGCTTAGGGGCAGTTCGGAAAGATCATCCCTGCAGGAAGAGCAGAGAATTCACAGCCATAGGTCTGACACCCGTCTGCAGCCCTAGAACCATTTTCAGAGCTTAACCTGAGAGCATCTCAAACTTATCCCCAAACCGCAGACCCCATTCTGCTCTCTCCCTGACTGACACTCCCAAGGTCTGCAGTTTGCTTCCAGGCTCCCCGCGTAGCTCTGGGAACCCCTCATGCTTTTGAGTCGTGACAGCATCACGGTGGAGTGAACTTCTTGAGAACTTTCTGAGGTGGGGAGGGGTACCAGTAATGGGTGCTATCACACGCCGCATCTTGCAGGCATGGCTGGTAAACACATGGAGGAAAGCTTTTGTTTGCAATTCTATCATACCTACTCCGGGGAAGATGAGGTTTTCTGGAATGTTCTATTTATATCTTTTTGGTGAAGGGAGAACTGGGAAGATTTTTTTACATTATTTCCTACAAGGAATACTTTGTAACCCCAGTCCCTCCCCTCCACCATCCCTCCCTCCCCTAGCTTTCTATAAGTAAAGCAGATCTGTTCCCTGAGGACAGATTGTTCCAAATTGGTAACAAGATGTGGAATTAATTAAAATACAACCCACACACCAAAACAAAAACAAGTAGCCTTTTCTGAAAAGTAAGAGGGCCCATGTTCCACTGAAAATATATTTTTTCAGGGTATCAAACTCAACTGGACTGTTTGATACATGAGTGAATATGAGCAGGGCAGCACAGTGCAGAGAACACATGGGCCTGGGCGAGGCGGATCTGGCTTCTAGACCCATGTGCTGGCCGTGTGGGCAAATGACCTCAGCCATGCAAGGCTGATGCTTCCCCCAGCGGGATCGTTTAGTGGGTGAGCTGAGAAGATTTACTTGATGTCCTGAATAGGCCTCTGGCACATGTCGATGTTCAGTCAAAGGTAGCTTTTCACATCCTTCCTGGTTGGCCTCAGGCTACCTGAACCCAGGGCACAGCCTGAACTAAG
>NW_011494903.1:10152331-10154451 GCF_000754665.1 Bison bison bison | reverse complement strand
GGCCTTTGAGTTTGAAGGGCAGCATCCGTGTGCATGCTTAGTCGCTCGGTCGTGTCAGCAACGCCCCCATGGACTGTAGCCCCCCAGGCTCCTCTGTCCATGGGGATTCTCCAAGCAAGAATACTGGAATGGGTTGCCAAGCCCTCCCCTAGGGGATCTTCCCAACCCAGGGATCGAACCCAGGTCTCCAGTATTGCAGATGGATTGTTTACCCTCTGAGTCACCAGGGAAGCCCTTAAAGAGCAGAGAAGAGGCTAAAACTCTAGTTTGCTCAGCAGGAAAAGAGAGTAATCTTCAACCCAGAAATCAGGGTAATATTCAAACACTGAGTTACCTGTAATGGCGTGGGTATCAGCCTGTAGGAAACAATGCTGGTGCCTGCAGGAAAGGGTGCTGGAGCCGCTCAGGGCCAGACCGCACCTTTGAGTTACTGGGGTGTGAGATACATACATGGTCCATGGAGAGGGGCCAGGGTACTGGGCTGGCAGGAGGACCCAGGAGCTTAGGGACATTGGCCAACTAAGACAGGAGAATTACTCCTGGGCTGACTAGCTGGATGTCAGCCCTGGCCAGAGGTAACCTTCAGCTCAGTACCACTGCCTTTAAATTGTGTGTAAAATTAAATTTAGGGTTGTTACAAGCTCAGACTCTGGTTACCCATGGCAACCCTGAGTTCTTCCTAGGTTATAGCAGATTTTAAACAGAGTGTCAGGAGGCTGCTAGAAGGTGTTACTTGGAGAAATGACTGCAGGTAGTGATGTAGGAGACTGCAGGAAGGAAGAATTGCCAATTATAGCTTTATAATGTAGTCTCTGGGGCCATTACACACAAGGGTCCTCCTGCCTACCTGAATATGCCCATAGGCACCCAGTGCTTTATTGGAGACTGTATGTATAGTAAGAGGTAGTCATCCTGATGACCTAGAACATTCAGGAAAGGTTAAATTATATTAGTTTGCTGTTTAAGGAGCCAGAGAAGCGTGTAATACACTTCTGAGAGATTTCCATTACGGAAGGTTAAAAGGAAAACAAGTTTCAGCATTTAAAATTCAATTATCTGGAAACTTCATCAAGTGGAACAGCCCGTTCCCAAAGGATGCGGTGTCCATGGAGCATTGCAAGGGTCTTGCATTCGTGCCCACTTCTTTCTTCTCTGCCTGCTTGCCCCACGTGCTGTTTCATTTCATGTCATGCTTTCTGGAAGGCAGCCCAGATTTCATCTGAGTCCTGTTTTCTCATAGTACCGCGCAGGAAACTAAGGTTCTGGGAGGAGGTTTCCTGGGGTCAAGAGCAAGGACCAGAATTCAGGGCCTCTGACTCAAATTCTAGAACTTTTTCTTCAACACTATAGTAACCAATGAAATTAGATTTCCTTTTTTTTTTTTTTTTGCACTTTATTGTTGGTTGTAAGATACAAATTGAAAATCACATTTTCCTGCATATTTCTACATCCATTCTCTAAACGGATGGTAGTTACATCTAGAACCTTCCTTCTCAACAAGAGTTTAACTCTTAGCAGCTTCATCAGTGTGTAAGTGATGGCCATTGGACTGGGCTTTCCCTCCGGTCTTCCACACGTTTTCTGGGCAAGGCTGTGGACCATCCTCTGCCATCGCCTGCCACCTTGTGGTTGAAATCAAGCACGGCACTAGGAGCTTTAAGAAGCTTATTATTAGGCTGTGCGGGTTTCTCAGCTGCGCCATTAGGATGTTTTCAGCCTTCAGAGCTCTCCTAGAATGGGAACATCTGAGCCATCCCTAAGCAGAGGGTGACTCAAGCACTATTCCCCCTCCTCTGGGTGCCTGGTCTCCTCGTGCTACCCCCAAGAGGTGCCCCCTCCTGACTACCCCCAGGGCAACCCCTCCCCACTACACTCAGAGCCCGTGTGCCCTACAAGTAGACAAGTAGCTGATCTGATAAACCCACTCGTGCTTAGCTCTTGGTGACAGATGGTGGGGGGAAGTTGTCCGTCCCCAGCCCAACTCAAGTCTCCTGGAATCAGAAAGCCTCAGGGGAGGGTGAGTAGCAGGCAAAGCCAATGGCATGGATTCCTTTAGAAGCCTATCTTTGTGCACCCTCAATCACAGCCTGTAGGTAACTCCAGGGCCACTTACAGAGCAT
>NW_011494903.1:10147135-10152106 GCF_000754665.1 Bison bison bison | reverse complement strand
ATATATCCCCTCCCGGGGTCTGTTCTTGTGAGGGGAGAGATTACATTAAAAGAGCCACTTTCTATGATTTAAAGAGAGGCAAATTTGCAGAGCTCCGTTCAGAGATGCTCTTTAACTTCAGCCCAGTAACCTGGTTCTCCTGGTAGCCCCATCAGAGCTGCTACTGGGGGACTGATTTCAACCATGGGAGATGGAAAACCCAAGTATTCTACTTGAGACACTCGCTTTGAAACTCTTAGCTGTACTTGTGAGAATCATTGTAACTGTAAACCAGAAAGAGAAAGAAACGCTGGGAGCATCTCAGTGTGATCATAGTGCTACCAGCCTGACTTCGTATCCTTCTCTTTCTGGACACTCTGGGGCCATTTTCAAGAATTTTGACTCCTACTTCATTTTATGTCCAGATATTAAATAAGTGATAAATATTTTTATTCTCTCATTTTGAGCACCAGATGCCCCCAAGAGGTTTTCTTTTTCTAAAGGTGATTGTCCAAGCTTCAGCACCTGTTTCAGCCCTTGTCTCTCTTTGGTCTTCTGGAATGGAGACAGATGACCACATGGCCTGGCTTAGATGTCCCTAATTAACCTGTTTGCCAAGTCCAGAGGTTCAAAGGCTTGAATCCCTGTGTTTTGGGGTCCACCTAGTGGTTGCTGCCTTCTTGTAGGGGACAATATCTGATATCAGGACACATACGCGTGTGTATGTGCAGTGTATGTTTTTTGCAATTTATAATAAAACATGGGGCTCCCCTGGTAGCTTGGCTGGTAAAGAATCCGCCTGCAATGCAGGAGACCCTGGCTCAATCCCTGAGTTGGAAAGATGCCCTGGAGAAGGGATAGGACTCTGGTATTCTTGGGCTTCCCTGATGGCTCAGACAGTAAAGAATCGGCCTGCAATGCAAGAGACCTGGGTTCGATCCCTGCATCGGGAAGATCCCCTGGAGGAGGGCATGGCAACTCACTCCAGTATTCTTGCCTGGAGAAACCCCAGGGACAGAAGAGCCTGGTGAGCTACTGTCTATGAGGTCACAAAGAGTCAGACACGACCAAGTGACTAAGCCCACAGCACAAAACATGAGTTTTCAAAAGCTACGTATACGTCTTCATGAGACTCTTCTTTGTCTTTCTCCAAAGATTTTGAGAGTGTGAGTTAAGTTATGCTGTTTAAAATAAACGATGTGGAGATGTCACTGTTAATGGTGTTTTGGATGACAGGGCTTTCCAGTGTTGAAATGGAGAGAGCAACACCCAAAGGTGTGAGTATCTGGGTCTTTTGTACCTCTGGGTCACAGACAGCTAGAGGCAGGGGTGTCAGCAATAGTCTGATTAGCTGGCTTATCCCACCCAAAAAAGAATGATTCTATCATTTATAACATCTCTTAGACTTAAATTTAGCCTTTCCAGCCAGGTCTGGGGGATGGCAGAGGGAGATGGTGGGCTAGGCTCTTTCCTAAGCTGAAGTGTGTGTTTGCTGTGCCCTTTAAGCTGGACTTGAAGGCTAGTCCATTTAAATGGGGCTGGGATTTATTAAGAAACTTTTGACCTTTGGGGTCACAGATGTATTTTCACAAATGTCCCTGAAGGACGTCTGAACTATTTTCAGGGGAAGAGGAAGTAGGTGTCTTTGAAAACTCAAGCTCCATTAAGTACAGGTCTCTGTCAAACTGCATGGCAAGTCTGGAGGGTTTTCCTGACTCAAGGGTTTTATTTAGTCCGCATGCTGGGAGGTCCTTGTCTGACCCAGCAGAACAGGCAGAGAGGGCATCAGTGGTAGTCACTGAAAATGGTTCTTGCTCTAGAAAGTTCGTCATCCAGGTGGGATGAGAAGATCCGTGGGGGAAGGGAAAAAGTTATTAACCTCTCAGGATATATTTTTATCTTAAAAAAATAAGAAATTGAGCTTGGCTAATATTTTAGATATGAGCCAGCATGGCATCCTTAATCTGTATGTCAGACCCTAGGAGGGTCCCATGTCCTGTGTGTTATGTGACGTATCCTGAGGGAAGAGATTGTGACCCACAAAGGCCTGCTCATTGATTAATTCACTTTTAACTCATTTCAAGGATCTGTAACTTATGTAGGCTCACTCAGAGAAGTAGGCTTATGAATTAAAGTATGTATTTTGTTGGATTTAAATTAGCTTTACCAAATGAACAGATAAACTAAAATTCTTGAGGGGCTAAAAAAGAAAATGAAAAATAATCAATGCAGGTGCAAGCAAACCATAAGGAAATGGCTGGGTTGACCCTTGCTTTCCTGCTGATATGTGCTCAACCACATTATAAGTTAAACCAATGACAAACTATTCAGATTGATAAGAAATCAGACAAAATAATTAAAGGTCAAAGCTTTCAAAAGACTATGTGAAACACAAATTTCCAGCCTCTGTTATTAAAGAAAAACCTCACCATAAGCATAGATTGTGCCTGGAGATAATCCCTAATGATGGTATAAGGCCGTAATAATTAGCAAGATATTTAAAATCTAAATATCAACCACATGCATACAAATAATTTTAAATGTTTTAGCAATGTTAAAAACTATGCAGTGCTAAATCTAGTCCAGAATTTTACTAAACTGAATATTTTAAGAGCCTCTTTGAAATTTCTTTTTACTTAATTGCTTATGGCAAAAAGTCACACACCATGAGGAAAACACCGATTCTTACTGATGCAATTTAAAAAAGAGCTAAAATAATATATGGAAAACAATATAGCTAAACCATAAAATGCCCGATTTTGTCAGCAAATTCTGCTGGAAGGTGCACAGAAAACTTGCTGAAGTTTTAAAGAAACAGTTTGCCTTGTGGCAGTTTGCTGTGTGGCTGGAAATAAAGTATCGCTGATTCTCACATGTTCCAAATAAGGGTATTTGCTTGGTTCTGCTTCAGTAACGCGATAGGACACCTACTTATTTGTGAGTCACTAAAGAAAAGAGGTACCAGAAAAGATATATTTTCAAAAGGCAATGACTTCTTTAGTTAGAATAATGCTTTATGGAGAAATTATATAAGGTAACAGCTGCTTTGATTCAGATTTTAAATTCAGGGTAAGGTTATAAAAATAGGCCAGAACATGAAAGTGATTCACTGCATTGGTCCTAGGAAAGTTGAGACAGCAAAGAGGCTAAAGTCAGAAGTGCCAAAAATGCTAAAGAATGTCATCAGTTTGGTTAATTTTGTAAAAAGAAGACTTTTAAAAGTAGTAGAATTTTTATTCTTCTCTGTACTAAGATGGGGAATGACCGTGGAAATGCTTTACTCTGTAGAGGTCTGATGTTCATTTTAAGGCAAAGCATTTAGAGTAATCCAACTTTAAGATGGCTGTGCAGTGTTTTCCTTCTGCAAAAAAGACAGTTGTTCCAAATTTGCCCACTTTATCTATGAACAGGTAGTTTTCAATGGCTTGCTTCCTGGAGGCTATTTCTGCAAGCACACACACATATAAGCTGTCTTTCCAAGGTAAAGATGATATTGAAAGAATGAATAAGGAAGTATTTGGAAGCAACCCAAATGTCCATCGACAGATGAATGAATAGAGAAAGTGTGGTACCTATATACAATGGAATATCCAGTTCAGTTCAGTCGCTCAGTCGTGTCCGACTCTTTGCAACCCCATGAATCGCAGCACGCCAGGCCTCCCTGTCCATCACCAACTCCCAGAGTTCACTCAGACTCACGTCCATTGAGTCCGTGATGCCATCCAGCCATCTCATCCTCTGTCGTCCCCTTCTCCTCCTGCCCCCAATCCCTCCCAGGATCAGAGTCTTTTCCAATGAGTCAACTCTTCGCATGAGGTGGCCAAAGTACTGGAGCTTCAGCTTTAGCATCATTCCTTCCAAAGAAATCCCAGGGCTGATCTCCTTTAGGATGGACTGGTTGGATCTCCTTGCAGTCTAAGGGACTCTCAAGAGTCTTCTCCAACACCACAGTTCAAAAGCATCAATTCTTCGGCGCTCAGCTTTCTTTACAGTCCAACTCTCACATCCATACATGACCACAGGAAAAACCATAGCCTTGACTAGATGGACCTTTGTTGGCAAAGTAATGTCTCTGCTTTTGAATATGCTATCTAGGTTGGTCATAACTTTCCTTCCAAGGAGTAAGTGTCTTTTAATTTCATGGCTGCAGTCACTATCTGCAGTGATTTTGGAGCCCCCAAAAATAAAGTCTGACACTGTTTCCACTGTTTCCCCATCTATTTCCCATGAAGTGATGGGACCGGATGCCATGATCTTCGTTTTCTGAATGTTGAGCTTTAAGCCAACTTTTTCACTCTCTTCTTTCACTTTCATCAAGAGGCTTTTGAGTTCCTCTTCACTTTCTGCCATCAGCCATAAAAAGGAATGAAATTGGGTCATTTATAGTGATGTGGATGGACCTAGAGTCTGTCACAGTGAGTGAAGTAAGGGAAAAGCAAATGCGGTGTATTAACACACGTGTATGGTACCTAGAAAGATGGTACAAGTGAACCTGTTTGCAGGGCAGGAGTAGAGACACAGACATAGAGAACTGGCACGGGGACACAGCGGGGAAGGGGAGCGTGAGATGAACTGGGAGAGCAGGACTGACGCATATACACTGCTGCTGCTGCTGCTAAGTCGCGGCAGTCGTGTCTGACACTGTGCGACCCCATAGACGGCAGCCCACCAGGCTCCCCCGTCCCTGGGATTCTCCAGGCAAGAACACTGGAGGGGGTCATATATACACTACCGTGTGGAAATAGATAGCCTGTGGGAAGCTGCTGTATAGCAGAGGGAGCTCAGCTCAGTTCCGTCTTGACCTGGGCAGGGGGGCGGGATGGGGAGTGGGGTAGGAGGGAGCTTCAAGAGGGAGGGAATATATGTATACTTACAGCTGATTCACTTCTTTGTACAGCAGAAACTAATACAACATTGTAAAGCAATTATACTCCAATTAAAAATAAAACAAAGCACTAACTACTACTTGAAAGAAATTCATGCTATAGAAAG
>NW_011494903.1:10140753-10146935 GCF_000754665.1 Bison bison bison | reverse complement strand
AAAAATGTTAAAAATTATTTTAAAAAAACAGTACCTCCCAATAACTTGGCAAAGAAAACTCAAAGTTGAAAATTAACACAAAATTTTAACTAAAACCTTTGCAAAAGTGGATAGGGCTACAAAATGAAAACTGCTTTTTATTACATGCTACTGCTAATGTACTGTTTCCATTTGGGTCTCCCTGTCCTTGAGAGGTAGCTTTAGCTATGGCAGACTTTAAAACCAACATCCATTTATTTTGAACTTAAAGTCGTATTTGTGAATTATCATATTCCAAAATGTTAAGCCAAGTTTTTGAAGCCCTTGGAGTATATTTAACTATATAGCTTTAACTAAAAGTAATATTCACTGTGTATAATATATTTTAGTAAAGGTGAAAAAGATTTTAAAGTATTAAGCACTTCATATTAAGTATATATTTTAAAAATTTAGCTTTTACATATGTGTTTTATAATGTGTATATATAATAATATGTGTACATGTTTAATAAATAAACACATGTATATGTATATATTGGGTTGGCCGAAAAGTGTGTTTGGGTTTTCCATACTTTTTAGCCAACCCTATGTATGTATGGGCTTCTAAAGTGGCTCAGAGATAAAGAATCTGCCTGCCAACTCGGGAAACATGGGTTCAGTCCCTGGGTTGGGAAGATCCCCTGGAAAAGGAAATGGCAACCCACTCCAGTATAGACAGAGGATACTGGCGGGCTACAGTCCATACAGTTCATGGGGTTGCAAAGAGTCAGACATGACTTAGTGATTGAGCAAGCACACACGCATGCACACACACACACACGGGGTGCATGCTTGTATCTTTTTTTTTTCTGAGCATAAGAAGTCAACAATTCTAGAGTAGTCATCTCACAACATAAAGGTTAGCCCTAGCCACTACAGAAACGTCTCATTTGAGATTTGCGGGATCTAAATGTTTCCCATCAGTCCAGTGCCCAGCAGTCCTCCTTGACTGGCTCTCCAGAGAGCTGGCTTCCTTGGGCTCTGCAGGCATGAACCTAAACCCTTCCGGTCCCTCCACACTTGCTGTCCTGGTGGCCCCTGAGTTCCGACCATGGGGTGTCCTGCTCAGCCACCCCACCAAGCACAGATACCCTGGCCCTGCTGCTCTCACTCCTCTTGCTAACTGCTTGCTCCCTGGACCATTTTGCGAGCTCTCTTTGTCTGATTATTTTTCCTTTTATTCATTCCAGAGCAGCATATTTATAAAGCTATTAGTTAATGTTTCAGGCTCCCAGTCCCTCTCCCCACACTAGTCATTGTTTATTTTAGTGGCAACACTAAAATAACATTGAAGTGGCATTTCAAAGAAAAGAATGACTTGCAATTCTACTATGATAATTCTCAACTGATTTAATTTTTCTATGTTAATATTTGTGACAATGCAAATGTACCCTACCACCCTAACTCAACAGATTTGTCTATTTCTATCTCATCTATGTTCATCAGCAATATATATTTTTCAGACTACCTTATTTTACCATTGGTGAGTCATGCTTGTACATGGCAAAACATTCAAGTAGACTAGAAGGACAGTGACTGAGAATTCTCCCCAATTCAGACCCCTCTCTCTAGTTTCTAGCTATACCCCAGGGCCCCACTCTGTTACCAGTTTAGGAGTATCTTTCCAAGAATTCTCTAAACATATCCAAGTTCTCTGTGTTATTTCTGTTTTAGACAAACAGGGGCACACTATCCATGCTATTCTGCATCTTGATTTTTTTTTTTAAATTTGAAAACCTATCTTAGGGATAGGAAGAACATAGTTTCTTTCTCCTTTTTAACAGCTGTATAATGTTCTACCAAAGGGTTCTACTATGATTTGTTTAATTGGTCACCAGTTAATGGGCATTTTCATTGTACAGTCTTTGCTGTGTCAACAATTCTGCAGTAAATCTTATGTTCACAAGTCTCTGTGTACTCTACATGTACAGTTAACTGAAAGATGAATTCCTAGATGTGGAATCCTCAAAATCCCATTAAAATATTTTAATCATTGCAAATTGTTTTGCCCAAGATGTTACACGAAATTGTATCCCTGCTGAGAGTATGTACAAGTGTAGTTTTTCAGTTTCACCAATGCCATAGGAATACTTTTAAAATATTCAATTATACTATGTACAGAAGTCTGTATTATCTTTCTTCACATAATATTTTCAGACTCAACCCACCTAAATTAATAGTCTTGATAAGCATAGTCATCAGCAATAATTTAGGTAAGTATGCTCTTTCTGTCATTCCCATTTTTTCAATATTTATATGTAACATTATATTTAAAATGCTTGTGACCAGGACTTTTCCTTTTGAATCCTACCCCCCGGACAGATTCCCTGAAGTGAAGGTACTATGTCAAAGGACATTCTGGCAAATTGCTTTTCACAAATGGCTTTTCCAAATTATACTCTCACCAAAAATGTATGAGTGCAGTGTACCAGGGTCATTCAGGATTGGGTATTATGATTTAAATTATATTTAATAGAAATTAATTAAGCTAATTAAATGATTTCTATTTTATTTTATTATTTATTGCATTATTTTATTTTAATTTGCATTTATTTATTTAACCAGAGAATTTGGCTGTTTCCCCTTAGTTTTTTTTTCCTACTTTATTTTACCTGTTTTGTAAATCATTTATTCATGTCTTTTGTCTACTATCTGTTGGAGTCCTAATCTTCACCACTAGAACATGCATTTGGATATAAAGATCTTAATCTTCTTAATCCCTTTGCAGTTAAAATTCCCCTTAATCTTTTAATAAATCTTTTAGCTGTTATTACTATATAGAAATTTTAACTGTTTCTATGGATGAGTTTGAGCTTTTTTCTCCTGTAATTGTCTTTTCACTGCTTTAATCTTAGGATGTTGCTGCCTTCTCAAAGACCTGAAACTCTCTTCTGTCAATTTTCACAACTGTATTTTAAATTTATCTTGATAACTTAAAATTTAATTTAGCTGACATTTGTTTTGATGTATAGTGGAAATTTTATGTCTCTCTTCTAAATTGCTGTGTAATTATCCAAACATCATTTAGTAGGAATTAATTTTCTTAAGTTGTGAGGCTTGATCTATTGTGATAGACACACATACACACATACATACATTTCTATTTCTGGATATTCTAATTTTGTTCTCACCCATACGTCTATTTTTATGCTTATCACATAGTATTTTGATCATGTTGTAACATCTAGTAGTACTGGCTTCCTCCTCCATCTCAGTGCTGAAGCTTTTCCTAATATTGTTTGAAATTGTTACCCATTAATTTCCCCAAATTTTCTTGAGTCATGGTGTTGAGTTTCTAAGGCCATCTCAGGAGAATACTGTCTTTTCTAGTATGGCCCATCCTTCAAGGCCCAGGCCAATCCCCCTCCCACCTCCTTCTCCCCCTCCTGGCAACAGTTCTGACCTGCACACACAAAATCTATTTTCCTGGTGGTAATAGGCAGGATTCTAAGATAGGACCAGGATTCCACACACTCCCACCTTGTGCATATCCTCACATCCCCCAGGACTGTGAACTGGATGAATTTTACTCCCATGATAAGGTATTTCATAAAGAGTCGACCTTAAGAGGGGGAGATTATTTGGGTGGGCTTGACCCAATCATACAAGCCCTTGAAAAGCAGAGTGTTCCCTGGCTGGTGGCAGAAGGGGCAGCCAGGGAGACATGCTCCAGCTGACCTGGAGGAAAGCAGATATCCATGGTGTGAACTGGCCGTGGAAGGGCGCAACCTCTAGGACCTGAGAGCAGTCCGTGATTGACGACTAGGACGACAATGGGGACCTCTGTCCTAAAAGTGCAAAGAACTAGACTCTGCCCACAACCAATGAGCTCAGAAGAGGTCCCTGAGCCCCAGATGAGATTGTCAGCAGCGCCAGCTAGAACCTAGGTCAGTCTCATGAAACACCAAGAAAAGAGCACCGTCGTGTGGTGCTGTACTTTTGACCTGCAGGACTACAAGCTTAGCCATGGGGTAGCTCCAAAGCCTCTACATCTGTGGGCGTTTGTTACACTGCAATGAAAACTAATACAATGGCAGCACACAATTTAGTACTTAATCATTCTTAGGTCATTTACTAATTTCACATGTATAAAATGCTGTCACTCCTAATCAGATAATATACTCTATCTCTCTAAGCCTCAATCCCTCGTGTTTAAAATGGGAATAAAATGCATCAAATAAATTACTGAAAGATATACAACCATTGTTACCAGCAGTTACTTCTGAAGGTGGGAGATGATAACACAATCACATTTCACAAGAAGGTCGTGCGATTAAACGTTACGGTTGTTAAGTCACTAAGTCGTGTCTAACCCTTTGTGACCCATGGACTGCAGCACACCAGGCTTCCATGTCCTTCACCATCTCCCAGAGTTTGCTCAAACTCATGTCCATTGAGTCAGTGATGTCATCCAACCATCTCATCCTCTGTCACCCCCTTCTCCTCCTGCCCTCAATCTTTCTCAGCATCAGGGTCTTTTCCAATGAGTTGGCTCTTCACATCAGGTAGCCAAAGTATTGAAGCTCAAATGAGATTTAATTACTTAATTGGAGATTAAATGAGATGATGCTTATAAAGTTCCTTGGTGTACTTATAAAGTACATGGTGCATGGTAAACTATAAATATTAGCTCACTGTTATGAGAAAAGTAGCCTCTTTAAAGTGCCTCTCAGAATTCTGTATATTCTGTATGTGCTAATTCTGTTTTCTACCAAGTGACCCTGGTTCTGTCTACACACACACACACACACAGACCCCTACTTCCACTAGGAACTGACCATGCGCCTCTAGACTGGTCATTAGTTTGGTCTCCTGGAAATTTGGAGTCAAGCCAATGAGAGACCAAGCTGCTTCACTCTTTGAGATGAGCTGAAAGGTCAAAAGGAGTCAGGACCAGAATCCTGTCCAAGGAAAGCCAGAGCCACATGCCTGAAATCACAGAAGGGCAGACATCAAGAGGAAATCAATCCCTTTAGAGCCACACTGAGTGGACATGCAGACATGGTCAGGGCTGAGACTGTCCCCAGGGAGAGAGGGATGCGACAGGAGCTTCTCGGGTCTTGGGGACTTGTGGTTCCCATGCACCAGTTCCCACAGCGCCTAATGGGACTTGTTTGCACTCGATTTCCTTGTCCTCACAAAACTGAGTTGCTCTTTGGTCTTTCCAGACTTTCAGCTGTCAGCAGAGTTGAATCCCAGTGGCCTCTGGAGGGCACTCTTCCATTGTTTATTTCATAGCACATCTTACACAGAGAGTGTCTGGGCGAGGCCATTAGAAACAATAGTGACCATTTCCTGAGGATCTTCCATGTGCCAGCCATTGTGCTGGTGGCTTTACATAATGTAAATCTTAAGCAGTCACAAGTCTTCCCAGCATTAGAGAATATTCTCTGGTATTTCTACAGGTATGTTATTATCCTGTATCAAGCAAAATGAAAGCTTTTTTATTTTAATGAAGTAACAGCTTCTGAAAGGAACCAATTCAGATTCAGTTGGCTCTCCTCTATGTACCCAGATATAGTTTGCATTTTTATGGCCTGTAGTAAATATTGCTTTTTAGTAAAAACAATTAAACATGAGACCATCATAAAATGGGGGGAGGGAGGAGTAACTGGTTGACATGTGTATAAATTGCCTGTGTACCTTTTCTCTCCTAAGGGTAAGATAGTCCCTATTTCATGTCTTTGACTACGCACCCCTCGCCAACCCAGATAACTCGCGATAACTGTGTTGGTTTCAAGCCAGGCTGATGGCTGCTGGGGAGCAAGAGCTGTGCTGAGGAGGAGTTCATTTGTTTTCTCCACCTTGTTCAGGCCCTTCTGAGAGAGATGAAAACAAGTACTGGTCCATCTCCATTTTTTAATAAGGTATTTGAAAAAACCTGCTTGGTCATTAGATGTTAACAGTGTCAATGAAAATATTTATTAAATGTTACGTATGAGCCATATGCATTAGACATACTCTTCCCACTTAATTCTTAAAACAATACAACAGTGTGTTATCATCTGCATTTACAGATGAGGAAATTTAGGTTGAGAAAGATTAGGCAAACATCCCTGCTAAGGAACAAAGCCTGGAACCGAGCCCAGGTTTACCTGCCTCCAAGACCTGAGATTTTTTTGGCTGGGATGCTCTTCCAATCACTGCCCAACCCCTCCCCCCACC
>NW_011494903.1:10112588-10140653 GCF_000754665.1 Bison bison bison | reverse complement strand
GCATCTCTATCTCCAAAGAGAGCACCTCCATCTTAAATAAACAGCATATCCATTTCCCAATAAGGAGTGTACCTGGCATCCTGGCCAGGTCACCATAAATTCCTTATTCATTATATCACTGTCTACCACACCTCTATACTTACTATGGAAGGAAGAATCAAAAAGGAAGAATCAAAAGTTGGGAAATCTGGTTCTAAACAGTTTCTCAATCTCTCCACTGTTTTATTCATATAAGGAGATTTATTGACCACATACTATATTTTAGCCCTGTTGTATGTATTGGGGAAATATTGGTGTACAAGACATCCACGCGTGCGTGCTAAGTTGCTTTAGTTGTGTTGGCTCTCTGCAGCCCTGTAGACTGTAGCCTGCCAGGCTCCTCTGTCCAGGGATCCTCCAGACAAGAATACTGGAGTGGGTTGCCACGCCCTCCTCCAGAGGATCTTCCCAACCTAGGGTTCAAACCCACAATTCTTACATTTCCTGCATTGGCAGGCAGGTTGTTTACCATTAGTGGCACCTGGGAAGCCCCATACAATCCTGATTTTTTGGGAATTCGCATCCATGCTTTAGAAAACTGCTTTACCCCTGTGTAGGGATAATATGATTATAATGATATTAAGGAATTATTAAAGTAAACTTTGTTGCTTTACAACAGTTTTATTAAAGTACAATTTACATATAAAATTTATCCTTTTCAAGTGTATAATTGGGTGCTTTTATATGTTCACAGAGTTGAATATCACCAATATCTACTTTTAAGACATTTTTATCCTTCCAAAAAGAAGCTCTATACCCATTACCAGTCATTCCCCATTTCTCCCTTCTCCTAGCCCCTGGTGACACTAATCTACTTTTTGTCTCTATGGATTTGCCTCTTCTGGATATTTCAGTATGTGGTCTTTCGTGCCTGGCTTCTCTCACTTGGCATAATGCTTTTAATGTTCATCTGTGTAGTAGCATATTTCAGCACTTCATTCCTTTATATTACCAAATAGTGTTCCATAGTATGGATGTACCACATCTGTTTGACCATCAATTGACGGACACTTGGATCACTTCCACTTAACATTATTACAAATAATGCTACTGCACACATTGGTGTACAAGTTTTTGTCTGGACATTTGTTTTCAGTACTTTTGGGTGTGTGCCTAGAAATTGAATTGATGGGCATATGGAATCTGTATGTGTAACTTTTTGAAGAACTGCCATGCTGTGTTTCAAAAGGGTATATACCATTTTACTTTCCCACCAGCAGTGCATGAAGGTTCTAATTGCTCCACATTCTCATCAACACTTGCTATTGTCTGCCTTTATTATTACAGCCATTCTAATGAGTGTGAAGTGGTATTTCACTGTGATTTTGATTTGCGTTTCCTGGTGGCTTAATGATGTTGAGCGCCTTTTCATGTGCTTTTGGCCATTGGTGTATCTTTGGGAAAATGTCTGTTGAAATCCTTTCCTCATTTTTTAAATTGGATCAGTTACCTTTATTTGTTGTTGTTAAAGTGTAAGAGTTCTTTATATATTCTAGATATAAATCTTTTATCATCAAATATATGATTTGCAAATATTTTCTCAGGAAGCTACAGATGTTAAATAATTGTCACTGATTCTTTTCAACAAATGACCTAGGGGTAGGGCTAAGTTGACTTACTGGGGAGTCAACTCTGAATCAAATCAAAGTTAAGTTCTGGAAATGGAGCTTTTCAGAGAGCTATCAGACTGTTCAATACTGACAGTTCTCTGGGGACAGAGCTTTGGCAAACCTCCAAACTTGCCCTGACCCAGGGCTACTAGGCTGTGTGTTTCCACAGCTACCATAATTGTGAGGCTGTTGGTTTTCAAGGCTGTGGGGGCTGGGGAGAAAGAGATGGAAAAGTATAAGTTAAAATGTCACAAAGCTCCCTGTGTTTTCTGAGATCCAGCCATTTTTCTTGAATAAGTGCTTCTTAGACTGCTTCGATGGTTAGATAGCATCGCCAACCCAATGGACATGAATTTGAGCAAACTCCAGGAGAGAGTGAAGGACAGAGAAGCCAGGTGTGCTGCAGTCCGTGGGGTCACAAAGAGCCAGCCACGACTTGGTAGCTGACCAACAACAGACTGCTTCAACCCTTTAATTTCCAGAGTTCTGGAAAAGTTGCTTTGATAATTTTTTCCAGTGGTCTTCTTGTTTTTATGGAAAAATGTTATTTCTGGAGGTCCTTATTCTATCTTTCCAGAAATGCTTTCTCCAAAAAATTTGAAGTATAATATACATAAAGAGAAAGGCTCAAATCCTAAGTGTTTAGCTGGTGAAATTTTACATTAGTCATCACCCAAATCAAGCAACACAACGTTACCAGTACTACAGAGCCCTCTCACACCCTTAACCAGTTACTAACACCTCCTCACCCCCTTAACCAAAGTAAAATGGTATTAATCACCATAGGGTAACTTTCCTTTCAAGCACCATAATGGTTTTTTCCAACTGTTTGACTCTAATTGTTCATTCCCCAACCACTCCCTTAACACATTTCATCTAATGGCATCCTTATTTTACTTGTTAAACTTGATTTTTCAATTTTTAAAAATTAGTCTACTTAGGACACCCACTTATCTCTGTCAAGTTCCTCCTGCCTCCCAGAATTCTTCTATCATCACAACCATCCTCCCCTTGGGGTGTTGGTTGTAATTCTCTTCTATCCCTTTTCCCAAGACTTTATAGACACACTTGATCACCCACATAAATATAGAAAGCTGGAATCACTTCAGATAAAGTTAGATGGGTTTTCCTGGGAATTTTGCACAATGTTTAAACTTTCTGATTTGTAAAGTAGAGGAGCAGTTTCTGAGAGGCTTTTGGGAAATTTATCCTTCCATGCAGTTTTTTTTTGCTTTTGCTTTACCTGACCAATTTATGAGGTGGTGGGGACCCAGCTCCCTTTAGGTGTTTTTCCTGATCATGGATCATTAGCCAGCAGAAAATGAGAGGTTCTGATGAAGGATAAAACAGATGCAGTAAATCACAGTGATGCGATGTTTAAGAGTAATTGCTTGGGAAGCGAAAAGGGGTCAAGGTGGTTGAACTTGATACAAAGAATAACCAAGGCTGGGAAAACTTGTAAACTGAGTGAAAAAGTTGGACGAAGATAAAGGACTTGCAATAACTAATAAAAATTATTAAAATACAATTCTGTCTTTATAAGGAATTTTTCATCATAGCAGAAGACAAGAGTGCTTTAGAGAACAAAGGCCAAAATTTCCAGAGTCCAAACTAATATATACTTATATATTGTTTCATATCTTCTCTTTAACTTTTTACTGTCAGTTGTGAGTAAAATAAAAATGCAAAACAGTAAGATGGTTCATTAAAAAATGTAAACATAATTAGCACATAAACTGGCAAACTCCATTTCTAGGTATATACCCAAAGAATTGAAAGGAGGATTTGACAGATATTTGCACATCAGTGTTTGTCACAGCATTATTTATAACAGCCAAAAGGTGGAAACAACTCACGTACTCATAGATGAATGGATAAACAACGTGTGGTGAATACAGTTGACCCTTAAACAGTGCAGAAGTTAGGGCTGTCAACCCTTTGAGCAGTAGGAAATCTGTATGCTGTTCTCCTGTGTCCACAGTTCTGCATCCCATGGATTCAGCCAACCAGGGATCACTCCACTAGTACCGGAGTGCATGTGGACTAAGTTGCATCAGTCATGTCTGACTCTTTGTGACCCTATGGACTGTAGCCTCTCCATTGAATTTTCCAGGCAAGAATACTGGAGTGGGTTGCCATTCCCTTCTCTAGGGGATCTTCCCGACCCAGGGATCAAACCTGTGCCTCTTACATCTCCTGCACTGGCATTGGCAGGCAGGTTCTTTACCACTAGCGCTACCTGGGAAGCCCCAGTACTGGAGTACTTACTATAGAAAAACACCCATGTGTAAGCGGACCCTCACAGTTCAAACCTGTGTCATTCAAGGGTCAACTGACTTGGTTTCCTCCCAGAACTCATTGAAAGGTTAAGACCCTTGTTGACAATAACTTGAAAGTGACCCCTAGAAACAAAGGTGGACAGAGAAATGTGGATTCGTTCCAATTTCCTGGGCCCTCTAGAGTCTCCTGTGAAGACTGTAGCAACAGGGCTTGCTTTTTTTTCTCCTGAAGGGTATCATTGCGGTGTGTGCTAAGATAGTCTGATGAACACCTCAACTTAGACCTTGAGGGTAGCACCAAACTAGAATGTTGTTGTTGCTTCACCAATATCACCTGAGAAGCTTAACAAACCTCCAAATGGATGGCAGCCAGGAAGAGCTGATGTGGAAGCTGGTAGAAGGGCCATGAGGCTAGACTGCACACAGCCTCACCTGGTGGGGGGTGTGGCCATGGCAGTGATGCATGAGGCATCCCTGAGCCTGTCAATGGGTGCCTGATGCCAGTTGAGCTCCATGGGGCAGGGGAAGCCAGGTTAGCTGGCTGGCTGCAACCTTGCCCAGAGATGAGGGCTGCCCCAAGGAGGAGAGGCTTTTGGGGGTGTCTACCTCTCCTGCCTGTGATGCAGAATGTGATGTCATGTTGGACATTTATAGGACATTTTCCTGGATGATAAATTCCTTTTAATATGAAGTAACTTCAGGAACAAAAAGCACCAGAAGCTAAGCCAGATTTTGATGCTAGGAGGAGGAAACACCTGAAAAAAACTCCTTCTATCTGTTGACTCCTCTTTTAGGGTCTCCAGGTCTGGAGAAGAATGTGACCAGTTAGAGCAGGGGTCCCCAACCTCTGAAATCTAATGCCTGATGATCTGAGGGGGAGCTCATGTTATTAATAATAATAGAAATAAAGTGCACAATAAATGTAATCCATTTGAATCATCCCAAAACCCCGTGACCCTGCCCCATCTGTGGAAAAACTATCTTCCATGAAATTGATCCCTGGTGCCAAAAAGGTTGGGGACCACTGAATTCGAGCAACTGTATCCCCTCCTCTGTTGCTAGTCACTGGTTGCCAAGTCTGAAGATGTGGAATAGGACATGCTTATATTCTCTTTTTAACTAATATACCTCTTGAATCAAAGCTTGAGCTTAAAAGGGGTTCCTGGAGTCTAACAAGGCTGATTTCATGACAAGAAGGCATCAAAGATGAAGTGACAGAATATTTCTTGAATTTATGGACATCCTTTAAAAATTTTTCGACTCTGCAATAGAAGGCAGAGAAATGACTGTAAGCTGTGACTTGGTGACATCTGCATGGCTGCTCCTCAGAACATTTTGCTCATTCCTGATTTTTTGGGTTTTTTCTTTTTTCATTTTGACATTTCAAGCCTAAAAACTGATGGGTGACCTCAGCTTGTGGAGAAAAATAATAGTTCGGTGACTGGGAAATAGATCTTTATGAGATTTATTTCATTCTGTTACTAGTTGTCTTAAGTAAGCAGTGATTTAAAAAAAAAAAACAAAACAAAAAAACTTCAACTCTCCAGGAATCTTTGCTCTTCGGAGCTATCTGTTGGTACTTCATAATTCTGATAGCCCAGTCAGGACTCAGTTGCTTTTGAGACAAAGAAAGTACACTTTCGGTGTTATGATTTAGAGCAAGACAATTCAAATTGTTTCTATGCTGGAGTCTGTCCAGTGTACACAGGCCAAAGGAAGCACAGTAGGAAGGTGGGCACTGATGTGTGGGCATCACCGATACAATTGTTAGAGCATGAGACCACTGCCAGTTCTTTTTCTTCTCTGTGCTGCTCTATTTAATGTTTTTAAAAGTTTATCTTTTAGCCCAAGGATCTTGCCTTACTGACTAAGGCGTGAAGTTCATGTAGGGAACTTACAGATAGCTCATCTTCCCCTTCAGTGATTTTTAAATCTGATATTTAGTGTTTCATCAACGGCACTGAAAAAAAAGCCAGAGCTTCATGGTTTGGGGTGGGTAGGCATCTCTGATTAGCTCAACACCTAAGACATAATGAAAGCTCAGTATATGTTTGTTGAATAAGATAAATATGGCTTCTTAAAATGAAAGTCTCAGGTTTGTGTAACCTGAATCAGTCCCGTTATTTGTGGCAGTAGCATCAGTGATTGAGAATGTAGTCTTAAACCCCAGGGGACCCAGATTTGGACTTTCCATAATTGTCCACCTGAAAATAGATAGAAACGTTATATGTTATGTGCTTTTTAAATTTGCTGTGCATGCAAAAAGGCGTTCTATGTTGGTATTCCCAATTTACCAATCTGACTTACATGTTTTAGAATAGATTGAAATGTATCCTTACAAAAAATAGCATCCTGGTGGTGTTTGTGGAAGCTTGTTTCAGTCTTTTCTCCATAAACAAATAGTAATGTTTTTATAAAAACAAAACAAACATGATTTTTGCAAAGTTGCACAACTCAATCTAAAATCCTCCTTTCTCTCTCCCACCATGATAGTGCTCTAATGACAAAAGTAGAAGGACGGGCAAAGGATTTTCTGATCACCTCTAGGAATTACATTTAGAAAAAGATGTCCAGTCTATCCAGGATTATTAAAATAAATTATGTAAATTAATTCACCTTTGGAAGAAGAGGAAAGGTATATTTTAGTTAATTCCCCCAAATAAAAATCTCTATAATAAATATTGTAATAACGATCTCTAATGAGTTTTCAGGCAGAATTCACATCCCTGGACCCTCCCCTCAAGATCCATCCTCACCATGTCCTTGTTGTGCATTCTTGACACTGCATTGGTCTGAAACACTCATTTTGAAGATGGGAAAGCATAAGCCCACTGGATGAAATATCTCCCTCCAGGTCACATGATCACATGACCTGGGGGACCCCCTCACCCCCAGGATCTCTCACCCAGGACTGGGCCCCAGCTCTAGAGGACTGGCAGAGCAGCTCTCTCACATCTCCTGCACTGTTGCCAAGAACAGGAAAACAGGAAAAGGTCATGATGTTTGAGTTCCTTCAATTTGCTTTTAATTCCTTTCCTCCCCCACTGAGGTCATCCTTGAGGACTAGCTCTGTTTTCAGGGGTACAGAGTCTTAATTTATCATTGCAGTCCTCTGGAAGAAGACTTCAGAGTTCAGAGCAAACAGAAAGACGAATGTTTGCTTTGGCGATCTTTCATCATTTTATCCTTAGTAATGACTGGAGAAGAAAAGGGGTTTGCTCATAAGTTATAAATCGTCATGCAAAGAGAAAATGTAGTAAAGCAAAACAGATTTAAGAACTCGTTGATGGTGTTCTAGAGTAAATAATTGAAAAATCTTTGGATTATTGTTGATGCTCAGATCATAAAGAGATTTAAGATTTAGAACTCAGATCTTCTGCCCAAAAGCCAGGACTTATGGAATCTGAGCTTTTAAGTGGCAAAGAGGAACGTAATTTTTATTTTCAAGAAGTTTGTTTTATTCTGAAGTCTTCTTTGACTGATAGCTCAGTTAGTAAAGAATCTGCCTGCAATGCAGGAAATCCCGGTTCGATTCCTGGGTTGGGAAGATCTGGAGAAGGGATAGGCTACTTACTCCAGTATTCTTGGGCTTCCCTGGTGGCTCAGCTGGTAAAGAATCCATCTGCAATGCGGGAGACCTGGGTTTGATCCCTGGATTGCGAAGATCCCTTAGATAAAGGAAAGGCTACCCACTCCAGTATTCTGGCCTGGAGAATTCATGGACTGTATAGTCCATGGGGTCGCAGAGTCAGACACGACTGATCAACTTTCACTTTCTTTTCACTCTTCTTTGACTGAAAAAAAAAACCTTGTAAGTTTAATTACAACGAACCCTGAAAGCTCTGTGCCCGTTTAGAGCTTTCCTCCCCTAGTGTGTGTCCAAGGTGTAGCCATTTTCATTAGATTTTTGAAGCCTTATTTTGATTTGCAAAGTTCATATTTGTTGTCAAAATGAAAAATATTTATTTTTAAAATTGTTATTGGAGTACAGCTGCTTTATAACATGTTAGTTTCTCCTGTACAGCAAAATGAATCAGCCACACAGACACTTGTATCCCATCCCTTTTGGATTTCCTTCCTATTCAGGTCACCACAGTGCATTAAGTAGAGTTCCCTGTGTACCTGTTTTATACAAAATGAAATATTTTAAATGATAAGAACAGTGCATACACAGTTCATCAAGGCAAAAAGAAGAAAGTGACCACCTGTAATCCTACTACCTGGAGGTATATACTGCTGATACTTGAGGTATTTTCTTCTGCAAGCATGAACACCAATGCACACATGCATGCACGCACACACACACACCCCTACAAAGAATGGTTTGGTTGGGTTACTTGTGTCTATTTAAGAGTGTAAACTTAATGAATCCTGATCCTATCACTTCTGAAATGCATAACAATGGGCGATTTCTTAACCCCACTAAACCAAGGTTTCCCTAACTACAAACTGAGGTAAAGAACAATTCCTGATTTCTAGGGTGACAGGAGAATAAATGAGGATGTGCATGTGAAGGGCTTATGACAGTGTCTGACACCATGAACAGTCAACAGATGGGAGCCATCATTAGCTTGTAACTTTCTCTTGTCACTTCAGAAAACATGCAACACCACCAGCCTTTTGACAGCTCTGAAAAACTACCAGTTCTCAACAATTTCATCTCTACCTTAGTGAAGATTTGCATAGATGTGAACACAGGTTAGATTCCTGAACCCACAGGTAGAGTCACTGTTAATAATAATGTCTGTGCTTACTGCAGCTCTGTGCCAGCACTCCATACATGTCAGCTCAGTGATTGCTCACAGCACGTCTTATCTATGATCATCATTATACCCAAACATAGATGAGAGAGTCCAGGCTGGCAAAGAAGAGACAGGATCCAAACCCAGGTCCGTTTTTCTTCCTGGGCTGCTCACTATGACACAGCCTCTGAAATCCCAGCACATCCTTCCAGAAGTACTGAAATAAGTCTGAAAGCAACTTCCTGGCCAGGGCCGAGCTGGTTCTAACACAGTAACAACTATCCGCTCATCGTGGAAGGCACCCTGGACCAGAAGTCAGGAAACCTGTGTCCCTTGAAGTTCCTAAATCCTTCTCGTCACTTTCTTTTCCTTTGGAGTTGAAGAGGGTATAATAATTATCTATCTTACCTTTCTCATGAGGATGAAGTGATAGAGGAAACTGATCAGAATCCTAGTAATATGGTGGAAATTGTAAATAGCAATGACATCATCTACCTCTCTACCACCATGGCTCTCTTTGGTGATGATCTTCTGGTAATTCAAAATGTTTTTTCCCTTTGATATATTAATAAATCTTTCTTGATCTCACTAATATCCTTCCTTCCTAACCAGCCCACCTGGGGACCATCCAGGTCTCATCATATTCTTTTAAGATCTATTTTTATTTTTTAATTGGCGTATAATTCCTATACAACAAAGTGAATCAGCCGTATGCATACATACATCCCCTCTCTCTTGAGCCTTCCTCCCACCCCTCTAGGTCAGCACAGAGCTAAGCTCCCTGTGCTATATAGCAGCTTCCCACTGTCTATCTGTTTTACACATACTAGTGTATCACCAAAAAATCTACAAATGATAAATGCTGGAGAGGGTGTGGAGAAAAGGGAATCCTCTTGCACTGTTGATGGGAATGTATATTGGTACTGCCACTATGGAGAACAGTATGGAGAGTCCTTTAAAAAAATTAAAAATAGAATTATGACATGACCCAGCAATCCCACCCCTGGACATCTACCCAGGGAAAAACCACAATTCAGAAAGAAGCATGTACCCCAATGTTCTCATCAGATCTTGAATACTACTCTGGTTCCCTCTCTTGAGTTTTATCCACAGTCTCTCGAAATCCCAGTTACTCTCTGTGCAAACTGGAAACTAATTGCAAAGGTATAGCTCCTCTTCATGTCCTTTCCCCTAGACATACATTTATGAATGGGTTAAACTCTCCACTCCTGGAGTAATGCTACATGTGCCCTTTTTGTGGCACCATTTAATAAACCTCATGGCTTTGTAAACAACACGATTAAGATGTCCCCTGGGACTCTGGGAGGAATCCAGTTTATTCATGTGTGAGAAAACTGTTCAGGGTTTTATCTGATACCTTGCTTTTCCCAACTAGGAACGTCTCTGGATAATGGAGAGCATTGGTAGACCAGACCAGAACTAGGATTGGGGTCCTGGAGTTGCTTTGCTGGATGGATTTCCTCGAGTTAGAGAGCATGGGGCAGTTAGGAAGAGGAATCTGATCCTTGCGGTCAATTTGTAAGACTCGGGGAACTACTTACTAGCCATTCAGTGTTTCCTTAATGTGGTTCACTGACTTGTAAAGAGGAGATGTTTTGACATGTCATCATAAGACAGAGCAAGTCAAGGTGAAGCCCTCGATTGAATGGTAATTGCTTGGGAACGGAAGAAGGGTCAAAATGGCTGAACTTAATGATGCAAAGAGTGATCATGGGAAGAGAATTATAAACTGAGCAAGGAAGGTTGGGCAGAGACAAGGGACTTCAAGTGAGTTATAAAGATGTTTGCAAATCTGTCCTTGTAAGAGATGTCCATGAGAGTGAGAAACAGAGAACATAAAGGAAATTTTCAAGAGTTCCAAGTTTTAATAATGTATATGTGTTTTGTTTTCTGCATAATTATTTGCCTGTTAAGAGTAGATAACGATTTTTCTAACAACTGAGTAGCAAGTACAAACTAAGGTGTCAAAATTAAAATTTTATTTATGGAATTAAAAATTCCATACAATATTTGGGAATAATTACTAAAGAAGTACCCATTTTTCACCTAAAATTCTAATTTTACTGGGTCTTCTGTGTTGTGTCTGATGACATTAGCACAGTCCTGTAGAAGGAAGGACACCAGCCCCAAGTAGATGAAGATATCCAGGGAGAGGGAATATCTCTAGGATACTACCCATTTTGATTCCACTAGAGTGTCTGTGAGCTTCCCAGGTGGCACAGTGGTTAAAGAACCCACCTGCCAATGCAGGAGACACAGGAGACTCAGGTTCAATGCCTGGGTTGGGAATATCTCCTAGAGTAGGTAATGGCAACCCACTCTAGTATTCTTGCCTGGAAGATCCCATGGCCAAAGTAACCTGGGGGGCTATAGTCCATGGGTTGTAAAGAGTTGAACACACCTGAGGGGCTGAGCACACACACAGAGTATCTAAAGAAGCCCTTCTGGGTAACACAGTGCTCACTGCTGGGAAGCCAGCGGGCCAGGGTGAGGTATGGTCCAGGCCTGGAGGTAGGCAGTGGCTACAGTGGGTGTTCCACTTCTAAATTTGTCCTGGTCAAGCCCGAGTTCTTGCAAACAGTTAAAATAGAAGACCCCATGAAATTAAAAGACGCTTACTCCTTGGAAGGAAAGTTATGTCCAACCTAGATAGCATATTCAAAAGCAGAGACATTACTTTGCCAACAAAAGTCCGGCTAGTCAAGGCTATGGTTTTTCCTGTGGTCATTTATGGATGTGAGAGTTGGACTGTGAAGAAAGCTGAGCGCCGAAGAATTGATGCTTTTGAACTGTGGTGTTGGAGAAGACTCTTGAGAGTCCCTTGGACTGCAAGGAGATCCAACCAGTCCATTCTGAAGGAGATCAGCCCTGGGATTTCTTTGGAAGGAATGATGCTAAAGCTGAAACTCCAGTACTTTGGCCACCTCATGCGAAGAGTTGACTCATTGGAAAAGACTCTGATGCTGGGAGGGATTGGGGGCAGGAAGAGAAGGGGACGACAGAGGATGAGATGGCTGGATGGCATCACTGACTCGATGGACGTGAGTCTGGGTGAACTCCGGGAGTTGGTGATGGACAGGGAGGCCTGGTGTGCTGCAATTCATGGGGTCGCAAAGAGTCGAACATGACTGAGAGACTGAACTGAACTGAACTGTGGCCTGGAACAAGTCCAGGGAACTTTGGCTGGTCCAGGGATCAGGGCAAGGTGAACACAGAGTAGGAGCTTGATGGTACAGGCAAGGGAGGTAGAAACAAGGACTTGCTGGTATGTCCTTGAAGGGAAAACATCAAATCACATGCAGTTGATAGGGAATACACATTAATGGGATTAAGGCTGGGTGGAATTCTCTACCAGATTAGCCGAAGTTCATGAATGCTTCTTGTAGAGGGTGGGACTGTTTTATTTTTATACTTAAATAATGAGATGGATTTAGGAAATCATATGGAAGGGAGTAGCTTCTCCACATAAGTGAGCTTACCCCTGGGAAACTTTCAAGATGGTAGAGGAGGGCCACTTTAAGCCCAACTTGTGTGAAGTCTTGACTGGATGGAGTGGCGGGATGAGCTAGGCTGTCGTGAGAGAAGAGGGCAGCGTAAGATATTCTGAAGGCTGTGAAGACGAAAAAATCAAAGTCCATGCTTAAAGAAGTAAAGTGAGAGTCAGCATACACCTTGGAGTGACCAAATGTAAAAGAAGTACAATAGTTGCTGAGGAGATTTGTGCAGGCGGCCATGGCAGAGAGGGGGTGGAGGGGGGATGGGGGGGGCTGGTGATGAGGAATCCAGGGAAATCATTTTTGTAATTAAGGAATTGTCTCCTTCAACAAGCGCCACCAACAGGCTCACCTTTACTGAGAGCTTTATCAGCTGGGTGCACTAAGGCTCCAGAGATGAGTAAATTCCAGTTTCTGCACTCAAGGGACTGACAGTCTAGCAGCGGCAGAGAGCTGTAAACAGAGCCATGCTGGAGTTTTATCTGAGATACAGGGGAAGTGTGGGCCTACAGAGACTCCAGAGGCCAGGCGCCATCTTGTCTTGCCTGGAGTCCTCACCCGTCTCCACGCCTCCATTCCGCTGGCCTCCCTGGAGCCAGTGTGATCATTCTGACATGGAAATCTGTTCATGTATTCCTCCGCTAAAAGCCTTTTAAGAATGAAGCCCAAGCTACTGGCTCACAAAGCCCAGTTTCTCCTCACTCTGCCTGCCCTGGACTTCTCCAGTGGTTCAGTGGTAATGAATCTGCCTGCCAATGCAGAAGACCTAGGTTCAGTCACTGGGTTGGGAAGATCCCTTGGTGAAGGGAATGGCTACCCACTCCAGTATTCTTGCCTGGAAAATTCCATGGACAGAGGAGCCTGATGGGCTACAGTCCATGGGGTTGCAAAGAGTCCCACAGGACTGAGCTACTAACACTTTCACTTTCACTCTGCCTCCAGCCAACCCTGCTTGCAGCCATGTTGAGCTTTTGCGTCCTCAGAGCACAAGAGCCCCTGTCTTCGCTCTGGACTTTTGCACTTGGCACTTCCTCTTCCTGGAGTCTTTTCTTCATTGTGCTAATGCCTGCTCATCCTCAGGGCTCAGCTTCCAGTCACGTCTTCTGGAAGCCTTCCCTGACCTTCCAGGTCTAATTAGGTGTCCCTGATGGACGTAGCAGTTACTCCACACTTCACTGTAACTAACGCCTGTTGCTTTTCTTTTTTAAACACTTTTGGCTGCGCTGCATCTTTAATGCAGTGTGCAGGCTTGCTTCCTCAACCAGGATTGAACCCGCGTGCCCTGCACTGGAAGGCAGATTCTTAACCACTGGACCACCAGGAAGTCCCCGCCTGTTGCTTTATTTGTCCTGTGGCCATCTCTAAGCTCACTGGGCCCATGGCCCGTGCTGCTCAGGTTTTCTCAGCACCTCGTGTCGCCCTTTGCTCAATAAGTCATATCCTAAAGTAAAGTTGTTTGCTAAATTAGACGTTTTCAGGGTTTAGGAAGAGACTTGTCCCGATTATCTTAGGTGACTGGGGGTCTATCAAAAGGATCTCTGCCACGTGCGGGCAACTTGGGGCTTCCTCAGCATTCCTAAGGGGAGATGAGTTATCAAGAAAGCCATCGCAGTAGTTGTTTCTTTTTTAATGATTTATTTATTGGCCTGACTAGGTCTTTGCTGCTGCCCTCAGGCTTTCTCTAGTTGCGGTGAGTGGGGTCTACTCTTCACTGCAGTGCGCAGGCTTCTCATTGCAGTGGCTTCTCTTGATGCGAGCACAGGCCCTAGGGCACATGGGCTCAGTAGTTGTGGCACACGGGCTTATTGTTCCTTGGCATGTGGGATCTTCCCAGACCAGGGATCAAATCTGTGTCCCCTGCTTTGGAAGATTAGTGTTGGAAGATGAACTGGTTTTCTCCAAGAGACCAAGGTAGGGAAGTGTGTGTTGCCTGAGGCAATTGGCTGCTTAACATCATCAGATTCTTTTGTTAAACATCAGTAGCCTCTGATGATCAGGAAAGGCTGAGAACGTTAAGGCCTCAGGGCCAGGTGGCAGGCTACCATGGGAGCAAGTCCTTGCCTCCTGCCACAGGTAGAGCGGGTATTAGCAAGGAAGTGTGGAAATAGTCCCACCGCCTGCTTGTATTACGCTGGGCAGCATCTGCCCTGCTGTTCTTGTAGGTGCTCCAATGGGCCCATTGTAGCAGGCTCACTCTGAAGGGCCTGCAGTAGTCCTCTGACTTTAGAATCACCTGACTTTATCATCAGACCCAGTGACAGAATCCTGCATTAACTGGGGGGACCCCACACACATGGAGTCTCACCGATGAAGCAGTACCCCCTGCATTCTTCCAGCTCAGCAGGCAAGGACAGAGGTGTCTGTGCGAACCTTTCTAACCAACTTATCTCATTCCACAGATGGAAAACAGTATTTCTAACCTCCATTTCAGAAACTGCAGAACCTTCTGCTGAAAATTTAGGTAGTGATATTTCAGATGTGTGCTGCTGGGTGTGCTCTGATAAGTACCCTTCAAACGTCAGCTCATGGCCTCTGGAGTGTAGATTACTATTGTCATCACTTGATAGCCTATATCAAAATATTTTAAAATAAATCTCAGATGATACAAAGAATGGATAGGAACTTTCCAGACAAGGAACAAACATCAGCAAAACTCCTGAGTGAATTCACAGGTTAGCTTTTCTTAGTTGATGTGAATTAAGCCCATGTAAATAAACCAGGAGGAACTTAAACGTCGAAGATTTTTTTCCCATTAAGGTCCATAGGAGTGGCTTGGCATCTTTTTTCATTTGTACAGTGGGAATAATAATAGTATCTGCCATGTGGGTATGAGGGGAGGAATAAAAGAGAACACAGAGAAAATCTTGGCATGATCCCGATACATAGTAAGTGCCCAATAAACATTAGCTACAATAGTTTTTACTGTTGTTGTTGTCGGTACTAAGACAGTAATAGTGGTTTTCCCAGTGCCTAAACCGATATCTGATTCATAGTAGGCACTCAACAAGTAATTTTAGGAATGAATGTTTTATACTCATTCATTCAACAACTATTTGTTGGGCACCCATATGTGCCAGACACAGTGCTAGGCTCCAGGAATAAGCTGGTAAACAAGGCCACAGTCTATAAGGGTAATCAGACAAGTGAATGGGCAGTGGAGATGCTATTGAAGCTGCAAAGATGGTCTCCAGTGTATTCCAGGGGAGGGTCAGGGTGGGAACCCAGCAGGTGGTGTCTGGAGAGGTGAATAGGAGTTGGTTAAAGGTGAATCCAGAAGGTGGTTAGAGTGCAAAGGACAATCCCAGCTTAGATATGTTTAGGCACCCAAGGCAAGACAGAACCTATTTTGCTCTTATAGTTCCAGGCAGATAATTTAGTTCAGGTACTTAAGCTTAAAGATGACTAGAAATTCAAGTTAAGTTTTAGATTGTCTCATATACAGTCACACAAAAAATCATTCATGGATTCTGACTGTAAAAGATGAAGAATTCTTAAATTCTTAAGAATTTAAGAAGTAGGTGTTGCCACTCAGTCTGCAGAATGGGAGATAGAAGAATCTTTTGGATTTCCCGTTTGTGTTAATGTGATTTATGCTGTATCCCAGAATGTAGGCTTTTATTCTTGGGTTTCCAGTTCTTGCAACCAATCTTACCGAACCTGTTGAAAGTTTCAAGTAATGACCACATGTCCTTTTTGCTTCCACGGTGTTTTTCAATCCATGTTCTGGAGGAAAGTTCACTTGACTGGGCTTTAGGTAGTGTATGATTGTTGCAGGGGTGGGTGATTGATTTCCCACGTGGAAGAATAAATTCTTCCATGGTCTTCTGCCTGTTCTACTGTATCTTTAGGGTGGAGAATAGAATTAGATGAAGGAGCATTTGTAGACTAACAGCTAAATCACTTGGGAAGCCACCAGTGAGAAGGAGCTGGCCTTTGTCTTAGTTCTCCAGCTCTCCTAGGACGAAATTTAACATCACTTTCATTGGGCTCAGACCCCAGCATTATATTGAGTCTATTTCAGAATTCCTTTCATTGGGCATGGATATTTGAAGGTTCTGGTTCCAGGTTAATTGTGGTGGTTTAGTTGCTAAGTTGTGGCCAACTCTTGTGACCCCATGGGCTATAGCCCGCCAGGCTCCTCTGTCCATGGGGATTCTCCAGGCAAGAATACAGGAGTGGGTTGCCATTTCCTTCTCCAACCAGAACCTCTGCCATGAAAAGACCACACTCTCAAGTGTTTTCAGTGAAGTATCTTAGAACTCCTATATTCACTTACCCATTTATCCAAAGGTTTACTCAACAAAGATTTACTGAATACCTCCAATATGCACAGTACGAAAAATAAGGAAAGGGAAGAGAATGGAAACCTTTATTTTTGACACATTTTTAATAGCTTGTAGCAGAGTGTCTCAACCTTGGCACTCTTGCTACTGATATTTTGGATGGATAATCCTTTATTGTGGGGGCCTGCCCCATGCTTTTAGGATGTTTAGCAGTATTGTTGGTCTCTATCCACTAGATGCCCATAGTGCCCCCCCACACACACACAGTTGTGACTATCAAAAATATCTCCATACATTGCCAAAGGTCCCTTGGGGGTCAAAATAGCTGGTGGTTGAAAATCACTATCTTACAATATCAGACATCATCCCACATTGTATCCTTCATATACATTGTCCCATTTAATCTCCCCTTTTCAGCAAGCCCTTGAGGATTATAGTTTGAATATGAGAATAGGAAGTGTTACATGATTACCTAGAGTCCCATGGGTAATAATTATGAGATTTGGACTTTAGTTCTAGATCTTCCCTATTCTTCTGTATCCCCAGACTGCCATGCAACACACAGTCCTGACTCCAAGAAACTTAAGATCTATTGGATTTGCTTGGTTATTTCCATAAGATGGTACAAAAAAATTTGAACGAACTTTTTGGCCAAACCAATAGTTGGAGAGATGTGTTATGAGTCAAGTCACGGTTGTGTTCACTGCAGAATAAGTGATGTGAGCACGCAGGAGAGAGGTGCATTAGGAAAGTCAAGGATCGCATCCTGCAGAGATTAGAATGCTCTTTGAATATTTATGGGCAAATATTTCGATTTGGATAGTAATTTTTTTGTTGAGCAGTGACAAGAGTTAAGATTTGGACAGGTAGCATCAAACAGCAATTAAGAGCAGGTGCTGGTTCCAACTGGAATCTGAGCTCCAGCTCCTCTGCTTACTAGTTGCGTGACCTATGAGCTAATTAGGTAATCTTTTGGCTCAGTTTTGTTTTTGATGGGTTGATAATAATAGTACATATTCTTAAGCCCCTGGGGGGAGGGCATGGCACCCACTCCAGTATTCTTGCTTGGAAAATCCCATGGACAGAAGAACCTGGGGAGCTATATTTCATAGGGTCGCAAAGAATCTGACACAACCGAAGTGACTTAGCACACATTCTTAAGATTATAATACGAATTTAACGAGTTAATATGTAAAGGGCTTAGAAACAAGACCCAACATCCAGTAAGTGCTCAATAGATGCTGACTACTTAGTATTTGATTCTGTTGGACTTCAAATAATTTAGAATCTATATGGTAAATAATGGGAGTTTTGAATCAAGGCCTGCACAGGTATTGCAATCCCCCTTCCAGTGTTCATGGAAAATCATAAATTGGTTATCTTTGGGTCAGAAACCAGTGTCTGGTTCTAGAGCTATTCCTGAAGGACCTGTTCACATGGCTCAACATCTTTGTGGGGGCTTTGGAGTTGAAGCATCTAAGACATCTTTCCAACATCTTTCATTCAAAAGGAGAAAGAGGCAGCTTGAGGATCTGTTCAGACATTCATTCACTCACCCATCCATTCAGTCATCACTGACTGAGTATCTTTTTTATTCTAGGCATCATGTTTCTATTAACTACATCTGGAACGCCAGTAAGTCACCCCTCTGCCCATGTGTTGGCTGAAAGTTTATTGGAATTGTCACTGTTTAGTTTTAAGACAATTCAAAGTTATTTCTGTGGCTTGTGTTACAATCCTGAGGTTTCTTCTTGTGTTCCACTTGGTACCACTGCTGGGCTTTTTATTTTGTGGAGATCTGATGGCCCTGGATGTGGTTGGGGATCTTCTCCTGGGAATTTCCTCTTTCTTCCCCTCTCCAGCTTTTTATAGCTACATAAGGTTTAGATCTGCTCACAAACACTTGGGTAATTATGCCTCTCTCTGTTTATAAACTCAGGATAAATTGTCCTAATGGGAAAATATCTGTCCTTTGCCGTAGTTTGGATCAAGGCTTTTAATTTTTTGTTTGTGTGTGGTTCGTCTGCCTTTCTAAAAATCATTTTGATGTCTGTTTCACTTATGAATCATGTATTGCTGATATACAACAGCACTCAGTAAACCCCACTAAAAATCTATTCTTGATCTAAAAGTAGTTGACGCTGGGAAAATGCAGCTCATACATATGCCTTTCTCATGGATACTGAATTAAAGGAAACAGTTGGATTTTAAGACTCTTAGGGAACATCTGATAAGAGGCCCATAGAAATGACCCACCAGAGCTTTGATCACCAGCATGCTGGAAAAACACAATTCAGCTCAATTTGCTTTAAAGCATCAAAGTCATAATGCATTTGTATTCGTTCATTTAACAGTCATGAGACATCTACTATGAGCAAAATTAGACTATAAATGAATAGCTAGGTATTTCTTATTAATAAAATAGATAGATTTTGATTAGATTTTTAGCTTTGTGGGAGACAGCAAAGCATACTTCTGATCAGAAGGCAAAATCAGCCCTTCCTCTATACTGGGAAAAAAACAACTATGTTTCCCAGGCTATGTAAACTTGTGGAAGACTTGGTTTTTAATCAGTTTGCACCAACAAGAATAGATGCTTCCTTTGCAATGTTTCCTCCCTCCCAAGAGCTAAAACTAATCAATGAGAGGCAGTAGTGTAGTGGTTAAGCATACCCTTTTGAGTCAGATTAAATAGGTTTGAATTGGGACTCCAACATTTACCAGCTGTGTTACTTAACCTCATTGTGTTACTTAACTGTGTTACTTAACTCAGTTTCTTTGTGTTAGAATAAGGCTAATAATTATATCTACTTCACAGGGATACTGAAAAAATTAATGAAATAGGCAACCTACATAAAGTAGCTAGCACAATGCCCAATATAATTGTAGGAAGAGTTTAATTCATAGCTATTATTATCATTATCATCATCAACTAATATTTGTGTGCTCATTAAACAAAAAGGAATGCTGTCCTGGGGCTTCCCTGGTGACTCAGTGGTAAAGAATGCACCTGTTAATGCAGGAGACTCGGGTTTGATCCCTTCAGTCGGGAAGATCCTCTGGAGAAGGAAATGGCAACTGCTCCAGTATTCTTGCCTGGAGAATTGCATGGACAGAGGAGCCTGGTGGGCTACAGTCCTTGGGGATCGCAAAGAGTCAGACATGGCTTAGCGACTAAACAAAAACAATGATGTCCTATATATAGAAACAATATAGAGGACTGCATCTATAAAATATGCTTACCAGTGTCAGAAGTTGAGTGTATTTTTAGAGATACCACCCAATAAACCAGAAAGGATAACCTGGGCACATCTGGGATTTCAATCCAGGACGTCTCCCACCCAAAGTGAAAATCATACCCCTAGACCAACTAGCCACCCCTCAACATTCAGGAAACTAAGATTATGGCTTCTGGTCCCATCACTTCATGGCAAATAGGGAAACAATGGAAACAGTGACAGACTCCTTTGGGGCTCCAAAATCACTGCAGATGGTGACAGCCACCATGAAATTAAAAGACACTTGCTCCTTGGAAGAAAAGTTATGACCAAACTACACAGCATATAAAAAGCGAAGACATTACTTTGTCAACAAAGGTCTGTCTAGTCAAGGCTATGGTTTTTCCAGTAGTCATGTACAGATGTGAGAGTTGGACTATAAAGAAAGCTGAGTGCCAAAGAATTGATGCTTCTGAACTGTGGTGTTGGAGAAGACTCTTTGAGAGTCCCTTGGACAGCAAGGAGATCCAACCAGTCCATCCTAAAGGAAATCAGTCCTGAATATTCATTAGAAGGACTGATGCTGAAGCTGAAAGTCCAATACTTTGGCCACCTGATGTGAAGAACTGACTCACTGGAAAAGACCTTGATGCTGGGAAAGATTGAAAGCGTGAGGAGAAGGGGACGACAGAGGATGAGATGGTTGGATGGCATCACCAACTCAATGGACATGAGTTTGAGTAGGCTCTGGGAGTTGGTGATGGACAGGGAAGCCTGGCATGCTGCAGTCCATGGGGTTGCAAAGAGTCGGACACGACTGAGTGACTGAACTGAACTACCCAATAAACAAAGGTCTGATGAGATGTGCGAATATGTTTGAAGAGAGAATTGTATTCTCACAGCACCCTGTTTCTGACTTAGGGAACATGGATCTTAGGACCACTGCCCCCCACATTAATGGGGTGATGAGAACTACTGCAGCCCTAGAAGGAAAGGAAAGGAGTTCTCCAGCCTGGCTTCTGCCGAAACATGGAAGGAAGCCTATCTCTAGGATGGAGTCTGAGAGGTGAAGACTGCACAGTGATGTCAATGTCAAGTCAGTTACCATTAGCATCAAACATGTCCTCTTTGCGTCTGACCCACATTTTAATGTTGCATTTTGAGTCTTACCTCTTCTGTCTTCTGTAGAGATGAACAACAGCTGGTCGGTGTCCTCTCTATAATAACCTTTCAAATGGGAGGGGAAGACTGTTAAGTTTGCCTTTAGGCACTTTTTCACTCTAGACTAAACAACTCCAAATCCTTTAACCTTCCCTCATAGGTTCTATTTTCTCTCTCTTTAATCATTTTGGTTTTCTTCTGGACCCTTTCCAGTGTCTCCACTTTGCCCTTAAAATAAGGGGCCTCAGACTGGACCTACCATCCTATTAAGGGTCTGTCTGCTGCCAAATTCTTTATCATGGGGGAGGGAGATATGGGGATATACTTTCCTTTCATGTCAGACTCCCACCAAGCAAATTCACCCCGCTGTTGTATTGCTTATTTCTTATCAGTACAACACACAGATTCCTTTTAAATAACACGATCTGCTGTGATCCTCACATCTTTGTCAGTTTTTCTCCAATCTAGATATTAAGCCCCTTTTATGCCTGTCATTTGATCATTACCCCTCAGGATACTACTTTTGTAATCAGCCGTCACGCTGAACTTGAAACTTTTTCATGAAACATTTCCTTCATGTGTTGAAGCCAATTTGGATTCTCCTAGCATATCAGTAATTCCCACTGCAATTAATATTATTTGTAGACCCTGGGTGAGCTCAAAGCAATTTTAAGTATTATTTAAACCAGAGCTAGGGTAAAATTGGAGGCCATGTTTTAAGCACCCTTTTGTTTACTGAGCCATTGATCTCTTTTCCAGTCTGCAGTGAAACCCGGTGAGGAAAAGACAGACCAGATCGTATCTTTCTGGCTTGCTGATGAGAATGTCATATGCATTCAAAAGCTTTCCTGAAATTAAGATATTGTACAGATGTGGTCAAATTTTAATTCTCAGCACATACACACCCTAAACTGAGCTTAGGCACAGAGTTGCTGGGGGAAGAGGGAATATTTATTTGCATTATGCTTAAAATCATGGATTTCCTTTAAACAGCATTGATTTGCACATCATAAATTACATACCAGATGGAAGGAGTAGAGAGAGAAGAAAACTGGAAGTGGAGAAAGCAATCAGAAGGAAAAAAGGGAGCCCTTCTGAAATTATTATTAGAAGATTATTCAATTTGAACCTAATTCCCATAAAATTTATCAGATATGGAGATGCCACATAAAAGTATGCTAATGAATCCACCAGGACTACCACCTCCTGGCAGAAGAGAGAGGAAAGGGAAGTGGGGAGGAGCTAACATTCACTGCAACCCTTAGAATATATTGTAAGGCAGTCACTTTCTGTTAGAGACTTTTGATACACTTGGCTTTACCTAAAATCATCAGTCTAACTTGCTTTGACCCAGGAATTGCAATATTTTGAGGACTGGCTTTCGAAAGCTTGTTCTTACTGGCACATGCACTGTTCTCTTAACGTCCATTGTCACTGTTGGTTGCAGTGCCCATCCTTCCTTGAGATATCCTTTATCCTGGGGTCTTGTTTCCTTCCAGTATTTCCAAAGGAGGCATGTCTCTGGGTTTGCTGTTGTGCCAACTGGAAGGAAGCAACTGGGGGTGATTTCAGGGGGGGTGATTATGATCAGTACTTACCATGTGCTCTGTGGGCTGCTTCCAAGAGTGGGCAGATGTCCAGGGGAGCCTGGACATGGGTTGGCCCCTCCCAGGCTCTCATTACCCTTTCCAGTGGCAATAATGATACTGAGAACTGAAGCTTTCTTTTGCCTGCTCCTTTTTAATTAATTGCTTTGAATTCTACCAGATTTGTCCATTGAAGAACTGTGGGACACCCAGGAAGTGAACGATAGCTTAGAGACACAGGGGTGGGGAGCCAGACTGGGGGCAAGATTCTGGCATGAACCCCATGGGGTGGGGTGGAGTGTGTGTGCCTGTGTGGCACGCAGCTTCAGGCTGTAGGGAGATTTGTGCCTTGCGACCACAGGAGGTCCCCAGATCTGTCCTTCCTCCTGGGAGCTCCAGCCTGGATCACTTCCGAAGCCAGGTGAAAACGTGCTTTGAGCAGAAGTTCCTTGATGGTTTGAGGTTTGGCACAGCGATGCTCTTCGTTTTCAACAAGTGTTCCAAGGGGGAAAAAGGAATAGAACACAATTGAAGTTTTGAAAAGCAACCTCTTCACGCAATGAAATGTGGGGCGACCCCATCCCCCTCCACAGGCCCTCACCCTTGCTCTAAGAAAAGCAAACACTGTTTTCCTGTCTTATTTGTATTCCCATTAATTTAAGACAGGAAGCCCTCAGTGGGTGTGATGTAAACAATTCAGCCTCGTGGGTCGGGCTTCCTCATCAGTTTGCAGCTGGAGAGATGTCTGCACCGCCCGAGCCCATTCATGCCTCTCCCGGGGATGGCTCGTTGACTGAACCCCGCAGAAGGCGGGAGGGGCGCGGGAGCCCGAGAAGGTATAAAGGAAATGCTTCAGTTGTGCAGTCACCGGCGGTTGTAATTCAGCAGTGGTAAATTTGGTTTCTCCAGCAGAAATAATCTCACTGCAGCTTTCTGGAAAGTTGCCTGCTAGATTGCCCAGTGCGATGGTTGTTGATTCTGGTGTGGGGCTCCCCCTCACCCCACCCCATCCCCAGTAAGGACCCATGCTGCCGCCGATTATGAAACGGAGCGGTTATGAAATGAATTGATGTCGGGGAGCTGGAGCTCCTCGCGGCGGCTGAAGGGAGAACTTTTGACCGGGCGAGGGTTATCTGGGTGGGGCGTTTTTCTCCTCAGACCTGCTCCCAGTTACCGCTGGAAGCTCCGGAGCAAGTTGACATAAACAAAAGGTGTCTGCATCAGAAACCCCGAACTCCCCGAATTCTCCCCGGTGCAGTTTCCTTTTCCGACTGGGAGGGGTTGGGGGTGGGGGGAGTGACCGGGGAAGGGGTTCTGGAATGCCGTGGAGTTTTGACAAGTGAGCCAGGGGAGTGACGAGGCGAGCCGGGATTCCATTACAGTCTTTTTCAAAACCTCCCAAGCCGGGCTGGCGGAGGGGGATCCTCCCGCAGACCTGCCGCGCTCGGAGCGGGGCGCTCGGGGCTCCCGGCGGGAACCGTGCTCCGGAAGGGCCGTCGGGGGGCGCGCAGGGGGCCGGCTTCCCGGGCGGGGCGCGCGCGCTGAGCGGCCCCGCCCCGCCCCGCCCGCGCCCAGCAGGTGATTAGGCTCCGGCTCGGCCCCGGGGTGTGCGAGCCCCGCCCGGGAGCGAGGATTACCCGGGGCCGGCTGCTCCCGACCGAACCTCAGCCGAAGACGTCGAGAGGAGACCCCCCGCCCCGCGAAGGTGACTTCAGAACTGGAGGTAGGAATCTGCTTTAGCAGACAAAAACCTCAGGCGTCCCCCATCCGATCCGGCTTTGGGGTGCCGACTGAGGCTGCCTGCGGGGGTGTGGAAATTTAGCCCCAGGCTCCTCCGAGAAACACCCGCCGCCGCCGAACGGCCGCGGCGCTCATCTCGCAGACCCCTTGGGTGTCTTGTTTTCGATTTGGGGGATTTGCGTGTTTATGGATGGTTTGTGCTCCTTGGGAGGAGTACCCGACGAGGAACTGGTTTGTCAATTACTAGACGGAAGGAGGCGCCCTGAGTGTGTGTATGTGTGTGTGTGTGAGCGGCGGGGTGGGGGGAAACGAGGGACAAATCCGGGGGTCTCCAGAGCCAAGATCCTGACAGTCACGGCGGAAAAGCTGTGCTGTTGAAGTCCAGGAAGGGAGAGAGGGTGTCCAGCAACCAGGCATCTGTTAACGCTGCCCTCATCCCCCTGCTTCTCGCTACGGCCAGCAGGAGCTGTTTATGATCCCTCAAGTGCTTATAATCGCCTTTGGGGACAGATCTTCGCCCTGAACTACTAAACAGTCTGCTTGGACAACTCCCCCACCCCTAATTCACAAAATGTTTTGATTGTCTCATCCACCAATCAAAGGTTTTCAAGATGAGGGCTTTTGGGAAAGAGAATGACATTTTCTGTCCTGTCACAACTCTCCTAAGCAGTTTGTAAACACTAGGAGTGAAATCCAGTCAAATTTTGTCTGATGAGATGGGGTTGGTAAAGAGGAGGGAACTACAGCTGTCACCCTGGGAACCACTTCTGGGAAGAATAGATTTCTGTGAATGTAAATAGTAAATGCTTTTCGTAAAAATAGGTCAGGCTGAGTTTTATATCATAAGGGGGATGGCATAAACTCTAATGGAGAAGTATCTTTAAACACACACAAAATACAGTACTTTCAGCCTTTAGCCTTTGCATTCCTGTACTGTTTTGCAACTGTACATTGACTTTGCAGATGAATTGAAAAGGTACAAGGGGATCTGCCTTTGTGCTTATTCGCTGTTGTGTCCGACTCCTTTCGACCCCATGGACTATAGCCCACCAGGCTCCTCTGTCCATGGATTTTGCAGGCAGGAATATTGGAGCAGGTTGTCATTTCCTACTCCAGGGGATCTTCCTGACCCAGGGATCGAACCTGTGTCTCTTGCGTTGGCAGGCGGATTCTTTACCATTGAGCCACATGGAAAGCCCCACAAGGGATTTTCTCTACCGCCATATGCTAATCTGGCAGTTAATCTCACTAACCTGTAGAAGGCCACAGCCTCTTTTACTGAGGTGTTAACAAGGCCCACCTACAGTTAATTGCTTTCAGGGCTGTTGGTCAAACCCATTGTCCCTCCTGTACTGCCTCTGGGATCCACAGGTAGGTGGGCTTTAGGAAACCAGGCCTGTGCCAGGCTCTAAAAAAAAGTCCTCAGAGACTGCTACACAGAGAAGAAACAGAAATAGGATGCACCAGGTAAACTGATGGGGAAACCAGTGTGGACTCAGGGTTTCACGCTTGCCCACGCCCTTTCAGCCTTGAGCTCTGTGAGCTGGTGCAGCTGAGCGTAATTGTCTGAGGAGATAGAGTCAACTTCTTCTAACCCATGGGGGAAGGAAGACAGCCTGCCTAAAGAGCAGCAGGGTGTCCCCAAACCGCCTTTCTGCTTGCCTTCTTTATTCTGTAAGTTGACCAACCACACGCTTGACCCACACAGCTCCCTTTAATCCCGTATTCCTACTAATCTCAATAACTCAGGCAGGTCACACTCAGGAATTGTTTCCTTGAAGGGGAAGAGTGACCCCATTCCTGCCTGTTTCGTGGGCCATCGAGTTCTTGTCGCACCTGCTTTGCCAGGTGCTCAGCCTTTGCTGCCTTTAGCATCAACTCTTCTTTCTCTGTCTCTCAGAGGTTTCACCAAATACCTCTGCTGCTTAGAGAAGCAGGTTCTCCTGATCTCTGCCTGGGATTTCGTTCTGGAATCTGATTCATTGCCTCAGCTTCCTTTCCTTCCTTATCAAAGCTATTCATAGACATAATTGTAAAACCATATATTTCTAGAAGGCTTATACATAGAAACAGCAGTTATTTGATCCACCCCTCACTAACCTTAGCTTCTGTGCCCCAGAGACAAGAGCTTCAACTTTGCCCATGTTTCTAAATAGTAGGCGTGTCCCGTTCCACCTGGTTCATCCCTCTGGCTGAGCGTTCTGGTCTCCTTCACTCTGGAGTTGCTGCCAGAGGCACAGCTGTCATCCTGGAATTCCTTATCACAGCAGGGGTTCATTTGCTCTTCATGTGACATCCCTTGTGTTTTAGACCCACGTCTTCCTTCTTTGCTTCTGCTCTCTTGCTGGTAACATCTTCTAGTAGTTCTGAGAAAGACTGCCTGGGAAATAAGTTTTGAGATCTTCGAAGTTAGATAAATAGTTTCCTAGGGATGTGAGCTCTGTGTTGGAAGTCTGTTCCTGAACTTGGGATGCTTTGTTCTTCCAGGTTCAGTATAGCCATTGAGGTGTCTGTCATTCTGGCTCCTGAGGCTTTGAATATACTCATTTCCCCTTCTCTGATTTTCTTGTCTTTGTAATGTCCTTGCCCTCTGTAATGAAATCTCATTCAGTACACCTTGCTGTGTCTTTTTTTTTTCATCAATTTACTTGGCTTTCAGTGGACCTTCTCAATCTGAAAATCATGTCCTTCAGTTCTGAACTGTTTTATGGAATATTAAAAAAAGTGATTTCTGTCCTCTTCTGGAACACATATTAAGTTGAAATGGGGCCCTCATACGTTGAATCTCTAATTTTCTTACTTTTTCCCTATGTTTTCTCCTTTTTTAAAAAAGTTCTACTTCCTGGGATATTTCCTTATTTTATCTTCCAACCCATGTATTGAATTCCCATGTCTGTCATCAAATTTCTTATTTCCAAGAGCTCTTTAAAAATCTCAAATTTTCTTTTTATAACCTCCTGTTCTCGTTTCATAGATGAAAAGCTTTTCAACCCTCAACTCTCGTCAAGGATCACAGTGGCAGTTTCTTTGAAGTGTCCCTCTGTTCCCTGTGCTGTTTGTTTTCCTCTGATTTCCTCTTAGTTTTTGTTTTGGAATCTGTTGCCTGTTAAAGGCTTTGCTCAGATGTCTGAGGATCCTGGAACTGACTGCTGGGAAGTTAACTGGAAGGTCTGCACGCCTGGATGGAGCTGACACCCAGGATCAGCTCCACCTTACCAAGAAAGAACATTAGAACAGTGTTTTAGAACCTGGAACAATTCTTGGCATACAGTAAACTTTCCATTTAAGTTGCCCAAGTATTTGAATGATGTTGGGTCTTGCTAGGGCTCAGGTAGTAGTGATTACGAAGAGCGCCCCAGGTGAGTCCACATGTGCGGCCAGCCGTAGGATTATCCTGCTGAGGGATTTTATTGGAGGATTCCCACCTGTGGGTGGAAGGGCTTTCCCTCAAAGGAAACTGAAGAGAAATCCCCGTGCCGAGGGGAATTGGTGGCTGCTGCATTCTATGAGCCAGACTCAGATGGAGACCAGGAAGCCAGCATTTGGTATGGAACCTTCTCCCATTTCCCTGTTTCTAAGCGTACTCCTTCTCTGAGCTACATTGAAGTGTCTCTGAGTCCACAGTCACTCTGATTCAGCAGAGCAAACAGGTTGCAGAATGCAGGCAGTCACTTTGGAGCCGGGGTGAGAGGGGAGACCCAGGGTCTGACAGCTTCTGTCACAGACTCACAGCCAGCTCTCCTGTTTTGGGGCCCCTGACCCCCTCAGTGCCTGGTGTCCCAAATTCCAGAGACCCTGGAGCTCTGCTTCCGGGCTTCCCATCCTGCTGCGCTAGGTTTCAGCTTTCTTCCGTCTGCTAAGTCAGTTACCTTGGGTTAGACCACTTTACAGA
>NW_011494903.1:10089833-10112488 GCF_000754665.1 Bison bison bison | reverse complement strand
GTTTCTTCTTTTTATCTTTAAGAGTTTAGCAAACCTGTCCTGCCCCGCCCAGTTTAAAAAACTTTTCTCTCATTTCAGTCCATCACAGTTTACTGGCAAATGACTCTCCCTTCTCCTCTCAGTTCTTCTGTTTTTACACCCCTCTGCTGCGGGTGCCCCCTTGGGACAGAATACTAATAGGCCACGATGTACTGTCAGCTCAGCAGTGATCATTAAAGATGTCCAGGCCCTGGATAGAGTGGTTCTTGGGCATTTATACCAGGTATGTTAGCATCTTCTCTATCAGGTCAGTGATTCTTCTTCTTGGTATGTGTGAAGCATAAGGCAGAAGCATTTCTGAATGGGTTTGATGCTGTGGCTTACCAGAATTCTATCTTTGAGAATAACTGTAGAGCATGCTAACTCTTGAAATACATTCATGTTCATTTCTTCCTTTGGTCCTGGCCAGAAGCCTGTTGCAGACTCAGTGGTCACATGGACCTGATAGCGTCCGTTATGTGAGATGATTCGCGGACTTCATTTGTGGTACCTCCATCCCACACCCCAGGGATGCGTATAGGAAAGAGTATGTGATCCAGGTCTGGGCAGTGAGGTGTGAAGGAATGTCTCTTGCGGAGCTTCTTGCGGGAGGTCTGCTCATTACCAAAAAAAAAGACACACAAAACAAACGAACCTTTTGCTTTCTTGGCGCATTGCTGTCTAGAACTACTGGAGGCATCTTGCCACCAGCCTTAGGAGAGAGCAGATCCTTGAGTGTCCTCAAGAAGCACTGTATTTCTCCACGCTTCCCATCCTGTGAGATGATGAATTTCCTCCTTGTTCAAGCCGTTTGGAATTGGGGTTTGGTATCATTTGCTGCCAAGCTAACGCAGGTGGATATTGATCTACACGCCGTCTCATTTCCAAAAGGAGTTAAGCACACCCTGGGCTCACCTTACGGAAGATCTGAGCTGCCTGATTCCTCATTCTGATTTCAGGGAGGATTCTTCTCTACTCTGGTGATTTCCAGGCAGATGAAAGTAATTTTATTCTCTCTTCCAACTTCAAAGGAAAGAATAACCAATGAGACAGTTGGAGGGGAAAAGAGGATTCCTTTGCTTTGGAGATTGCTACCCAATCCCAGCCAGAGAACTTTTTGGGGCTGTCACAGAAATGAAGACTGTTCTTAAAATCATGAGGTCACGAGGACACCCCACGTACTGCAGCCTGTGACAAGCCAAGTGCTTATTACCACTCACCCCTGCAGTGGTTGGGACTGGCAGGCCTGTTTGCACACTTGGTATCATTTCCTCTGTCTTCCACCCTTTGTCTTTTGTGCATCCCAGACTTGGGGAAGCTTTTAAGATGAAATAAACTCCGGAAGTGCTCAGTGGAAAGCAGGAAAAAGTAGACGGACTGTTCCAGTTTTCTCCAGTCTGACTCAAGTGCAATGACTCTCTTCTCTTTTTATGAACGGGAGGCCCTCCTAATCTCTTCCATTCCCAGTTCAATGTTAGCCCGAAGGGAAGGCTTTGATTGCCCTCAGCATTATACCATCATGTTCCTGTTTGTATCTGCATCCCTCAGCAAACCAAGACTGTAAGGATGGGCACTTCATATTGTGCCACGCACTATTACAAGCTTTAACCTATGAACTTAACCTCACAATGATCCTATGGAGAGAGTACCATTATTATTCCTGTTTTACAGTGGAGATGACGTGAGGCACACGGTATTTTAGGGAAATTGCTCAAGGTTGTCCAGCTTTTCAGGAGTGAAGCAGAGATTCAGACGTTGGCAGTCTGGTTCTGTGCTATATAACATGTATGCTTCATGCTAATAATTCATCATTACAGCTGGAACACCCTTACACCATCTGTAGTATACAATAGGGATTCAGCTGTTACTGTGAGTGAATAAATGCAAGGATTTTTCATGTCATTCCTGACTCATTAATTTTAATAGCAGCATATTTCCCCATCAAGTTAAAGCACCGTGATTTGTGTAACTTGTTTCCCCAGGATTGGACATGTAAGTAGCATGGTCTAGGATATCTGAGACTGAGGTTGTCCTGGGAAATCTCAGACACGCGGTCCCTAATTGGGCAGTGACCATGAGACATCTTTTAACCCTTCTCTTCCTCTGCCGTCCTTGCACACATTACTCTCCCCACCCTCTGCCACCCTGAGGAGCAATCCTGATCCTCACCCCAGCGCCAGGTTCCCGTTGCCATCACTGGAACTCTGCACAAAAGCAGATGGCATTACAGAGACTTCAGAACGCCACACTTCCAGAACTTTCTCCGAGGGTCTCTGGTAAAGGTTATCAGTTGGCAGGGAGTTGACGTTTGAACTGCAGATCTCTGAAATGGCGCCTGCCAAGTGCTGTTTTCCAGGTGGTTTCTCATAACGTGTCGTTTTGCGCTTTTGAATCCAGAGATAATGCATCCGACTCTTTCATTTGTTTTTTAAGACTTTTGGCTGACCTCTGGGATTCTTGTTTTAATTGCCAACTGATAGAAAATATAAATGGAAAAATGTGTTCGTGTGCAAACTTGGGACTTTATCTTTGGAAATTGGGGGTGGGTGAGGGTAGAGGGTTAAGGAAAATTTAAACAATTTTGTCTGGTCAGTGGATGCCGTAACGTCCTTGTAAACAAAAGTAAACACATCATGTGTCAATATGAGCATTTTGTAGAAACTATTTGCAATTTAAAGAGTTTCTGTTTGTACACATTTACTTGAGGTTTGTTAGAAGACTTTGTTTAGATTAGGGGACTGCCTGAGGGTCTAGTGGTTGAGACTTGGCACTGCCAATGCAGGGGGTGCAGGTTCGATCCCTGGTCAGGGAACTAAGGTCCCACACGCCATGTAGCATGACTGCTGCGGCTAGGTGCTTTAGTTGTGACCAACTCTCTGCGACCCCAGAGACGGCAGCCCACCAGGGTCCGCCGTCCCTGGGATTCTCCAGGCAAGAACACTGGAGTGGGTTGCCATTTCCTTCTCCAATGCAAGAAAGTGAAAAGTGAAAGGGAAGTCACTCAGTCGTGTCCCACTCTTTGCGACCCCATGGACTGCAGCCTACCAGGCTCCTCCGTCCATGGGCTTTTCCAGGCAAGAGTACTGGAGTGGGGTGCCATTCCCTTCTCCGGTGGCATAGCTAAAAAAGATTTTAAAAATTAGATTAATCCTATGGTGAGATCCTTTGGTAGGATAAATCTTTTTTTTTCTGGACTTTTTTCTTTTTTTACATTAGAGATGTATTTGGGACAAGTGGTGGCTCAGATGGTAAAGAATCCGACTGCAATGCAGGAGACTCAGGTTTAATCCCTGGGTCAGGAAGATCCTCTGTAGAAGGGCATGGCAACCCACTCCAGTATTCTTGCCTGGAGACTCCTCATAGACAGAGGAGCCTGCAGGCTACAGTCCCTGGGGTCGCACAGAGTCGGACACGACTGAGCGACTAACATGTTCGCTTTCACTTTTAATACATCTCCAGTGTCTATACAGGTGGGCATGTGTGTGTGTGCATGTTCTCTTTCCTCCCTCAGGTCATTTTCTGCCTTCCTTTGGACCAAGAGTCCAGAACTACAGCATCGAGGCTCCATTATCCTGTTTCTGGTTGGGTTCAGCCAACAGGTACAGGCAGGGGATCAAAAGGCAGGAGGAAAGAGTGTTGGGGTATTTATCCTCCTCACTGCTCTCCCCTCAGCCTTGCCAAGGTCCTGACAATGGCTTATTTCTTCTGAACTCTTACGGACAGCTTGGGCTCATGACCCCAGCTCACACTATTTCCTCCCCTTGCCCCTCAGACCTGTAGGTGGTAATAGTTTCCCAGCTATTGCCAGCTTCTAGGTGCTTCACCCTCCTGCAAATATTCCCTGTATGTAACTTTCTCGAGTTCAACCCTTTTGAGTGTCTCTTCGGTTTTCTGCTGGGAACCCTGACTGACATCATCCATATGGCCACCTCTTTCTCATAGAAAATCATGATTGTCATTTCTGGTTCTAAAATACTGGTTGCATTTACTTGAGCACATCTGAATTTGAATCATATCCTGTCCTGTCCAAGAGCTGTCGTCTTATTCTTGTGTCTCTTCTGTCTTTTCTATTAGATGGTGAGGGACAGGGGACTGTGTTATCCTGCCTTCTCCCTATAATGTCTGCTACATATAGTGGTAACAACAGTTGGCAACTCTTGAAGTAAGATAATATACATACAGGCGTGCATGTAGGTATGTAGTGTATTTGTGTGCATCTGTTGCTCACTTGTGTTCGACTCTTTATGGTCCTATAGACTGTATAGCCTACTAGGCTCTTCTGTCCATGGGATTTTCCAGGCAAGAATACTGGAATGGGTTGCCATTTCCTGGTCCGGAGGATCTTCCTGACCCGGGGATCAAACCTGCGTTTCTTACTCCTGCACTGGCAGTCAAGTTCTTTACCACCAGCACCACCTGGGAAGCCCCATGTGGTATGTATGTGGGTATAATATATCTGTGACTGTTTTTTGGTTTTTTTTTAATACCCTTTAGGTTTATCTTGATCAGCACTGGCTCATTTTTTTATAAAGCAAACAATGACCAGGGACCAATAGGCAACTCATTATGCTAGGTATTCCCATTAATGCATTTTCAGAGTTCATAATGTTTCTCAAAGGGGGGTTCATCAAGAGCTGAAATTACAGAATTTTCAAACTAAAAGGAATCTCAGAGTATATCTTACTCAGTTTCATCCTTTTTAGGTGACGCTCAGGCTGAGTGGTTCAGTGCCTTGTTCTGGGCCACAGATGCCAGAACTTGGTGCTCTTGACTCTTCCCAGGGTTTCATTCAACCAGCCCTCTCCAGGTCAGTCTGCCTGGTCACTCATAGCTGCTCTCTGGTAAAACTAACCTCCACCAGGTGCCCCTTAGAAAGCCTCTCTGCTGTCCCTTATTGCTTCTCTCTGTGTTGCAAATGCAAACCAGATAGTCACGCTCTGAGCTCATAAAAGGGTCTAATAGGATGCAGACGGTGGATTCTAACCCAGGCTCCAACCTTGGCCCCACGTGTAGACAGCTGGGGGAATACTTGGGCCAACCCACAGCCACTCTGGGCCATCTCCCTTTACCAACTTTAAGCTTTGGAGCAGCATTTTATGCGGGCGTACGAGGTGCTGGGGTTGGGTTGGGCGAGTGAGTTATAAGTTTTGCAGTTATTGGAGCCAGAGTCCCAGGCCTCATCCCTGGGAGATGAGATCTCGGAGTCAGGCTCAGCTGCTTGCAGATGGTGTTTGCTGACGGGCGCTGCTCCTGTGATGATGGCCCTTCGTGAGTCCATTTAGCACAAGGACAAGAGTATAAGGTGTTCCCTATAAAATAAAAAATCTTTGGCTCCACTAAATCACACTTAAAGTTGGTTTAAGATGGGTTGAGAAGAACCCTTTCTTTCATGAACAGAAACAAAGTAGATTGGTCTAGGTCTGCATGTGACAAGATGAATGTCAGTAATTAGTGTTTCTTTCTCTGTGTGTTACATTTTCTCCCATATGCAAATCAGCTGGAGGCTGATAAATTGCTATACCTCACCTGTAAGACTTAGGTTCAGGAAGATGAGGAAAGGAGATGCAGGGGATGGTGCCTTTACTGAGTGCCTGCTGCTTGTCAGGCTTTGTGATTTCACTTCCAGATTTCACTTCCAGAAAGCTGTGTCATGCTCATTTTGTAGATGTGAAAACTGAGGCTCACAGCTCAGTGACATACCCAGAAGTACATAAGTAGGATGAAGTGCTATATCACCTCCTCAGTTCTGACTCTACAAATACACCTTGTCAGAGGAGGAATGCCATTCTAAACCCAGCTGGCCCGAATTCTTGCTAAATGACTCTGGGGAGCATTAGTTTCTCTGCCTTGGTTTTCTCAACTGTAAAGTGGGGATAGTGTATGTTGATCCTTCCCAGGTTGGTGATAAGGATCGAGGTAATGCACAGGAAGAGTTCATCTCCGTGCCGGGCATGTGAAAGCCCTTCATGCAGCTTGCTCCCAGGCCCCTGGAGCTGGGTTTGCTGCTTCTCCTTTCAGGATGTGCTTTGTCAACTGTTATCTCTCAACTTCCCTGAGTTGTTTCCTCAGTTATAAAACTAGGCTTGGGATAAAGGTCAGTTTTCTGAATTGAGAAAAACCAAGGAGAAGGAGACAAATCCCTATCTATCCTATCCTATCCTATCCTATCCTATCCTATCTATCCTATCTATCTTGTTACAAACTTCTGAAAGTGCTGGGTCTATGTATTGTTGTCATTGTTGACTTGTTTCAACTCTTTGTGACCCCAGGGACTGCAGCACGCCAGGCTTGTCTGTCTTTCGTCATCTTCAGAGTTTGCTCAAACTCATGTCCATTGAGTCAGTTATCCCATGCAACCATCTCGTCCTCTGTCACCCTCTTCTCCAGCGTTTCCCAGCATCTTTTCCAGTGAGCTGGCTCTTCGCATCAGGTGGCCAGATTATTGGAGCTCCAGTCCTTCCAATGTATTACTTTGGGATAAACCTGTCCAAGTCTACCGGAGAGAATCTAAGCTTGGTCAGCTGCTCTGGAGGTAGCTTTTCTGAATCAGCCAAATTCCAGCAACACTCTCTCCAGCTAACCCTGAGTTCCTAACAAGTTTTCCTCTTTTGTTACTCTGTCCTCCTTGTAAAGAAAAGCTCTGTTGCTTTCAATTGCATTATACAGAGTAGTCTCTGAACACATCTTCACTTCTGGGTCACCAACTGTGTGTGTGTGTGTATGGTGGGGGACCACCAGCTGGGTGTCCTCCAGTTCAGTGCCGTTCTGATGCTGTCTCCCTGGAGGTGGCATCAGATCTCACAAGTTAAGGGCTCAGTCCACTAAGACTGTCTCCCGCCCCCCACTACCCACGCTCCAGATGGCAGTCAGAAGTCCAAGTTTCACCTGCGTTTCTGACTGACCGACTGTAAATAGGTTTCCACAACCACTCCTATTAATAGGATTAATTAATCAGGTTTGATTAATTTGCTAGAGCATCTCATGGAGCTCAAGAAACAGTTTACTTACTGGATTACTGGTTTGTTATAAAAAGGACACAACGTGGGGAGATGCATAGCGCGCATGCAAGATTTGGGGAAAGGGCATGGTCTCTCCAGGTGTTCACCAACCCGGAAGCTCTGTGAACCCATCCATTTGGGTTTTTTGGGGGAGGCTTCATTACATAGGCATGATTGAAATCATTGGCCATTGATGATTGAACTCAGTTTCCAATGCCTCTGCCTTCCTCAGAGGTTAAGGGGTGGGGTGGGATGAACAGTTCCAACCTTCTAATCATGCCTGCCACACGCCCCCACCCCTGCAACCAGCATCCATCCTTAAGGACTTTGCAGAAGTCACCACATTATCATCAGCTCAGATATGATTGAGAGGGACTTGCGGGGAGCTTCCCTGCTGGCTCAGTGGTTAAGAATCCTCCTGTCAATAAAGTGGGTTTGATCACTGATCCGGGAAGATCCCATAACCTATGGGGCCACTAAGCCTGTAGGTCAGAACTGCTGAGCCCGGGCTCGACAACAAGAGAAGCCACCGCAACGAGGAGCCCGTGCGCCTCAACTAGAGAGTAGCCTGTGCTTGCTGCAGCTAGAGAAAAGCCCACATAGCAGCAAAGATGCAGCACAGCCAAAAGTGAATAAATAATCCGTTTTTAAAAAAGGAAGAGACTTGTTAAAAAGATACTCATTTTACTTTGATTGCTCTGGAACTGTTTCCAGGACTGAATAGAATATTTAAGATTCCCCTATGACTCTCATGTAGGGAATTTCAAGGGTTTTAGGAGTGCTGTGTCAGGAACGGTGAGCAAAGACTAAATATTTTAAGTCACGGTATCACACTGTGGGTATAGATTTATCATTGTTATCCTCTTTTCCCCCTCTTCCTTCACCCATCCCCCTTGCACCAACACCTTGTACAGCTTGCAGCATTGCCCCTTGTTCCTTCCACTCCAGTCACTGAAATAGGTAACCTGTGGCGGCCCACTTATGCTCCCAAGGTATTTAGGCCTTTCTTCAGAATGTTCCAGAAAATTCTCTTACATGCAGGCTTCTCTGTCTCCCTTTGCCTTTGGCAGCGCTGCTGCTAAGTCACTTCAGTTGTGTCTGACTCTGTGCGACCCTGTAGACGGCAGCCCACCAGGCTCCCCCATCCCTGGGATTCTCCAGGCAAGAACGCTGGGGTGGGTTGCCATTTCCTTCTCCAATGCATGAAAGTGAAAAGTGAAAGTGAAGTCACTCAGCCATGCCCGACTCTTAGTGACCCCATGGACTGCAGCCTATCAGGCTCCTCCGCCCATGGGATTTTCCAGGCAAGAGTACTGGAAAAGTGATGGGGTGCCACCGCCTTCTCCGTTGGCAGTGCTAGAGCTGAGCTTAGTGTCTTGCTGCTGGGGCCTCTAAGGGTCTCACCTGCTTCAGAAGCTTCAGGGGGTGTCTGGGAGGAGTCGTGACCACAGAGCTGCCCAGGCATCTCCCGGTTGCAGATTACTCTCCTGCCACTCTCTTTTTTTAGTGTTTATTTTATTTATTTGTTAAGCCGATCTTAGTTGAGGTACGAGGGATCTTTAGTGGTGACATGCATGCTTAGTCTGTCAGTTGTGTCCAACTCTTTGCAACCCCATGGACTTAGCCTGCCAGTCTCCTCTGTCCATGGGATTTCCCAGCTAGAATACTAGAGTGGGTTGCCATTTCCTCCTCCAGGAGATCTTCCCGACCCAGGGGTCGAACCTGTGTCTCCTGCATTGCAGGTGTATTCTTTACTCGCTGAGCCATCAGGGAGCCCACAGAGGCACGTGAACTCTTATTTGTGGCATGTGGGATCTAATTCCCTGACCAGGGAATTGAACCCGGGCATGGAGCATGGAGTCTTAGCCACTGGACCACCAGGGAAGTCCCTCTCTTGCCACTCTTAAAGGCTTCACACTGCAACTGCAAAAATTATTTTTGAAAGAAGACAGAACAGAAAACCAGTGGCCGCCCAGCCTGGCTCATGTGGCAGGACCCATCTGTCCTGTGGAAGAGACACATGTTTCTGGGTCTTCTAGACTCCACCTTTTGGATTCCCCTGGAGTCCCCAGCTCTACCTGAAAAAGTCCACATGTAACTCTGTGCCTCACTACCACGGCTGCTCTGCTGAGGAAGAAAGGCAGATGGGGGGCAGTGAGGGAAATGAAGCTATAGAGTTTACCTCATTGAGCCCAAGTCAAATATAAAGCATGGTCGCTGCATCCCCCCCCTCCAAAAAAAAGCTTATCATCAGAAATGAGGGAATTTATATTTAAGTCTTTACAGCTTCTCTCATGCTCATGGAAAGATCTCACAATTATTTTGAACATCAAAGTGTATTTAGGGAATACACATTAGCCTCAAATGACCTTCATCAGTGCTGATTTTGGATGCTTTGTAGAGGTCAACCAAGGAAATCATGTTATAAAGAAAGGGTAAAAAAAACTCTAGTAATATTCCTGGGCATCTGACCTCACAGTAACAAGTGTTGGATTTCTTTGTAAACAAGACTTTTAAAGATCATTTAAAAATGGAACAAGTCAAGAACATTATCCAAATAACTGACATGAAAGTGAAGGGGATATGGTTTGGAAAACTCAAAAAAGTAGCTGTAATCACAGGCTTGGGTGTAAAAAGACCACTGAAGATTGAATAAATGTTTTCGTGATGTGTGAGAGTCAGAAGTGGGAAGAAACCAGAAATATTTCTAAATTAGTATTAGCTTATTCTGTTTACATAGTATTTGGGTATGTGGTATTTTTGCACATATAAGTATGTGTATTGCTATATTAATATCTTACATTGTTTATACAAATGTTTTAAATATTACTTTTTAGTACCTTAGATACAATTTTGCATTTAATGACATAGAGTCTATCATTTATATTTATCTAACCGAAAATCTAACATTATCTAACCCTTGAATTTTTTCAGCTGTCTTCTGATTTGGACAGTGGTGTGTGTGTGCTAAGTCACTTCAGTCGTGTCCAACTCTTTGCGACACTATGGACTATAGCCCGCCAGGCATTTCTGTCCATGGAATTCTCCAGGCAAGAATAGTGGAGTGGGTTGCCATACCCTCCTCCAGGGGATCTTCCCAACTTAGGGATGGAACCCATGTCTTATGTCTACTGCACTGGCGGGCGAACTCTTTACCACTAGCGCCACCTGGGACAGGAGGGGATTGCTTATATCTGGGCTCACCTCATGATTCCCCTGAGATGGCTCTGTTCTCCTCTAACTCTACAGGATATGCAAATTGATGTCAAGAAGTTTTTTAATAACGTGTATTGTTGTCACCTTGAATTATTGCTTCAGTAAGTCCATTCTTGTTTCTTACTTGAACTTTCTTGGTTTGCAGGTGCCAAACCAAAATAAATAAAAAATGATCAGAAACACAGAACACTAAATGGCTCAAATGTATTTTATCTAAAATCAGTAAGAGATCTAAACTGAGCAAAGGGGTATGTTTAGGGGTTCTTTTATAGCCTTCTATCCGGACTTTACTGGTGGGTCAGCAGTAGAGAATCTGCCTGCCAATGCAGGAGACGTGAGTTCATCCGTAGGCTGGGAAGATCCCCTGGAGAAGGAAATGGCAACCCACTCCAGTGTTCTTGCATGGGAAATCCCATGGACCAAGGAGCCTTGTGGACTATAGACTGCTGCTGCTGCTGCTAAGTCGCTTCAGTCGTGTCCAACCCTGTGTGACCCCATAGACAGCAGCCCACCAGGCTCCCCCATCCCTGGGATTCTCCAGGCAAGAACACTGGAGTGGGTTGCCATTTCCTTCTCCAATGCATGAGAGTGAAAAGTGAAAGTGAGGTTGCTTAGTCGTGTCAGACTCTTAGGGACCCCATGGACTGCAGCCTACCAGGCTCCTCTGTCCATGGGATTTTCCAGGCAAGAGTACTGGAGTGGGGTGCCATTGCCTTCTCCGGGGCTATAGACTATGGGGTCTCAAAAGAGTCGGACAAAACTTAGCAAGTAAACAACAATAGCAACATGGCCTTGCATGCAGGCACACACGGTGTCTGAGTAGGTTATGAGGGGTGTGGGCTGTGTGTGAAGCTGGAGCACTTGACCCTGTTGATCATGGCGTGAGCAGAGGTCCATCCGCGGAGAAGCAGTCTGCAGAGAGCCGTCAGTCTTGGGCAGTCTGTCAACTTGTGTTTTTGGTGAAACAAACAAGGAGAATTCTCAGGAATATCACAGGTACAGGAAGGCCAGACCTCACTCCTCTGACCCCTCTTCTTCCTTCATGTAAGAGTGTGGACACATGTCCTTCCCAGGAGTACCTGGCGAACAAGTAATCACAGGCCAGTGGGGATGTGTCAACTCTGGAAAACCACAGCTCCAGCAAGAAGCCATCTTACTGAAGACCTTTATCTTCTTGTGAGATCTGTTTTCCTAGAAAACATACCCAAGATGTATTTAATCCCAAGATGTCCATCTGAACTGGCCTGTCATTATTCCCTGTCACCCCTAAAGCATGACTTTCTACCCTTTTGAGTGTTATAGAAACTGTGGACCGTTTCAGTTCAGAAACTATTTTGTTGTTATTAGTCGTTCAGTCATGTCCGACTCTTTGTGACCCCACGGACTGCAGCATGCATGGCTTCCATATCCATCATCAACTCCCAGAGTTTGCTCAAACTCATGTCCATTGAGTTGGTGATGCCATCCACCATCTCATCCTCTGTCATCCCCTTCTCCTCCTGCCTTCAGTCTTTCCCAGCATCAGGGTCTTTTCCAGTGAGCCGGCTCTTCGCATCAGGTGGCCACAATATTGGAGCTTCAGCTTTAGCACCAGTCCTTCCAACGAATATTCAGGGTTGATTGCCTTTAGGACTGACTGGTTTGATAGCCTTGCAGTCCAAGGGACTCCCAATAGTCTTCTCCAACACCACAGTTCAAAAGCATCAATTCTTTGGCGCTCAGCCTTCTTTCTGGTCCAACTCTCATTCTGTATAAGACATGTCATGAGAAACCATGGCTGCCCCCAAAACTTGCAGTGTTGGTATTAGTCAGCATTCTCCAGAGAAACAGAGTACAGAGGAAATACACATGTTCAGAGAGAGGAAGAGAAGGATTTGGTGCATGCACTTGTGGGGGTTGGCAAGTCAAAACCCTGGAAGATGAGCCAGCAGGCTGCAAGTTTAGGCAGAGTTTGTGTCTCGGTCTTGAGAGCCCTCTTCTGGGAAACCTCAGCCTCTTTTACTGCCTTCAACTGACTAGATGGCCAGTCTCCATCCCAATATGAGTAATCTTCATGAGAAGTCCGCTGGTTTATGTATTTAAATGTAATTCAAATTTTAGGTGTGACTTAGTATTTAATCACACCTAAAAAATACCCTCACAGCAACATCTAGTGTTTGACCAAACATCTGGGCAACATAGCCCAGCCAAGTCGACACGTAAAATTAAGCATCACAGTTGGAATTTAAGTGGATTTATTTGTCTGCCCCATTTTTATTCTGTGTTTTGAAGAAGAAGACTATAGATAGTCAAGAAACTACTTAGTGTTGACATGTTAACAAAGAAGATCTAGATTTAACATTTGAGAGTTCTTCCTTAAAGAATTTATCATGTCATTTTCTGTATCTTTAGCAAAAACATCCATATTCCCACTGCTCAGATTTAATTGCCATAGTGTTTTGCCATATTTGCTTTTTAAAAAAAAAAAAAAGCTTATTTACTTATTGGCTGTGCTGGGTCTTTGCCGCTGCACTCAGGCTTTCTCTAGTTGGAGAGAGCAGGGGTCACTCTCTAGCTGTGTGTGGGCTTCTCATATAAGTGGTTTCTCTTGCTGTGGAGCTCAGGCTGTGGGGCATTCGGGCTTCAGTAGTTGTGGTACACGGGCCCAGCTGCTTCATGACATATGCGATCCTCCCAGACCAGGGATTGAACCAGTGTCCCCTACACTGCAAGGCAAATTCTTAACCACTGGACCACCAGGGAAGCACCTGACATATTTACTTTTAAGGACTTTTCTTAGACAAAAAACTAGTTGTAACTTAAATTCCCCCCACCTTGTGTTTCAGTGCATCTCCTTCCAGGCTAGCTTTTAGATTTTTAAATAACCAAATTTATAGATACACCCATGCATCCTTATCTGTGTTTTAATTTACGTAAGTGGTATCATATTGCGTCTTGCTTTCTGTACTCTTTATTTTTTCTTTATTGAGATCTGGCTGTGTTAATGCTTCCCTGATAGCCCAGTTGGTAAAGAATGTGCCTGCAATGCAGGAGACCCCGGTTTGATTCCTGGGTCGGGAAGATCCACTGGAGAAGGGGTAGGCTACCCACTCCAGTATTCTTGGGCTTCTCTCTGTTTTATCAGCTGGTAAAGAATCCACCTGCAGTGCGGGAGACCTGAGTTCAATCTATGTTAATGGAGTCATATCTTTCAACTGACTTTCCTGTTTTGAGACAATTCTCTGCCTCCCCTATATTTCTTTCCAGTAATTTCCATATCTAGGTGTTTTTTTTTTTTGGCTTTCATGTGGAAAATATATACTTTGATCTTTACCTCACTCTAAGGAGAAAAACAAATTGAAGATGGGTTAAAAATAAATTTCAACTGGATTGCAGATGGAGCACAGTGATTAGCTTGCTCTTACCCCATGTATATCATACAGTCTTTAAAAATATGTACACTGGTCTCAGGACTCTTTATTCCCTTCTGATCATTTGTTCCTGCATCAATACCACACTGTCTTAACTACTGTAATTTTCTAATGTGTTTTAATATCTGATAATATAGTTTACCCACTTTGTATTTTTTGAAATTCTTATTCTTATTCTTATGCATGCATGCTAAGTCCCTTGAGTCGTATCTGACTCTGCGACCCTATGGACTGTAGCCTGCCAGGCTCTTCTGTCCATGGGGATTCTCCAAGCAAAAATACTGGAGTGGGTTGCTATGCCCTCCTCCAGGGGATCCTCCCGACCCAGGGATCGAACCCATGTCTCTTATGTCTCCTGTGTTGGCAGGTGGGTTCTTCACCATTAGCACTACCCGAGAAGCCTTTACTCCTATACTTTCCCATATAATTATTAAACTCTTTTTCCCTTTTTTAAAATTCTTGTTGAGATAATTTTGGAATTTCAATGAAATTATTAATTGGGTAATATTGACATCTTGAAAATGTTATCTCTCAAGTAAAAGAAGTTTAGTTCCTCCATTAATCTAAATCTTTCTTTCTATCTTTTAATGAAGTTTTAGAAATTCTTACTAAAGTTGCTTTTTAGATTTATGCCTCTCTGCTTTATAGTTTGGCTTGCCATGGAAGCCAGTTTTTTCCTCTTTTTATATCCTGGTTACTGCTAGTATAAAGGAATGCTATTGATCTTTGAATTTGGATTTTTGTTTCCAGCAGTCTTGCAGCATCCTTCTATCAATTTTGATTGTTTGAAGGTTGGTCTTGATAACTCTTAAAAACAAAAAAAAAGAAAAACTGACTTCAAGTCCTTACTAACGTTTTGAATTGTCCACTTGATAATTACAATGACCCAAAGCTCCCTGAGTATAATGTAGTGCAGAGAGCCTTGACTCTGGGTTTGGGCTACGTGCCAGGGGACATAAAGGTGAAAAACAGATAGTTGGGCACCAGTTCTGGGTGACAACCAGGTATGGATTCAAATTCATTTCTTACAAAACTTCAATGTACAGTGTATGCAGCTTTTCAGACCATTGAATTCTGATACTAGACTTCCAACAGTTATTTAAAGCTGTTTTATCACATCTGAACATCCTTGGATGTTATCTGTGCCTCAGATTTCTTTAAAATGGATGTAACAGCAATAAGTAAATAAATAATTAATGGAGGTAGTAGTGATATATAGTCATGGAGGTTATGAGGTTTCAATGAATTATGACATGTTGCTGACCCAGTCTAAGCTTTCAATAACTGTTAATTATTACTATGAGATATCCTTACTGTGGTTTTAAAAAAACATTTAATTTTATTTATTTGGCTGTGCCGGGTCTTAGTTGCGGCACACAGGATCTTTGATCTTTGTTGAGGCATGCCGATTCTTTTTTTTTTTTTTTTCCGATTCTTTTAATTGTTGCGTTTGAACTCTGAGTTGCAGCATGTGGGCTCAAGTTCCCTGACGAGGGATTGAACCTGGGTCCCCTCAACTGGGAGCGTGGAGTCCCAGTCACTGGGCCACGGGGGGCAGTCCCCTTACTGGTTTTCTGACTTTAGGTATTTGGGAATCTGATATGTAGCATAGGATTGTTATTAGTTCAGACTTACTAGTGCTTTATCAGAAAGTTGACCTTTTCTCTTTCATTGTTTGTTTTGAAGTGCTATGGGCTTTATAATCATATCGCTTCTGGTAAGATCATGCCTAGGATGATAATGCAGATCAAAAGGCAGGTGGTTTCATGAAATTTGCTTTACATACCGTGCTGCTTAAAGGTCTGTTTTTGTTAATGAGGATGTCATCTAGGGCTCTAGCGCTCATGTCCTGATAACAGGCCAGACTGGAATCCAGAGATTTGAAGTGGTTTTTGCTTTAATTTTTGAGATATGGGAGAAAATACCAATGACTATGATTCACAAGATCTACAAGACCCCAGAACCTCACGTGTTCAGACTGCTCAGGTGGTAACGAGTCTGGGTGCCTAGGCAAGCATCTCTGGATGCCTTCTCCAGTCTCTGGAGGTGCTCTCTGGCCCATGCCTTGGTCCTGAACAAAGAGCTCCATACTTTCTCAGGGTCTCCATCAACCATCCTGAAAGTGAAAGTGTTAGTCACACAGTCATGTCTGACTCTTTGCGACCCCATGGAGTAGGTATTAGAGCCCACCAGGTGTCTCTGTCCATGCAATTCTCTAGGCAAGAATACTGAAATGGGTTGCCATTCCCTTCTCCAGGGAATCTTCCTGACCCAGGGATCAAACTCGGGTCTCCTGCATTACAGGTGGATTCTTGACTGTCTGAGCCACCAGGGAAGCCTGTCCTGGCTTGCTAGAATGTTGCTTTAAAGCCTTGTTCTATTTTTCTGGCCCTCAGAAGAACACAAGATAATTTCAAGACTTTGAATGGCACATCTTGCTCTGAGGTTTCTGGACCTCTTAAGTAACCTTGGCTTATGCTGGAATTTGGAGGAAAATGACTGGATCCTGTGTTCAAGTATCTACTCTGGCACACCCCACCCTTGGCTGCCTGTGACTGCATAGATGGAGCACTGTACATTGAGGAAGGCAGGTGGTAGTTGGACCACGAGGTCCATGCAGTCATGCACTGGGGGTGACCACCCATTTGTACTCTAAGCCCTGTTGCAAAGTGCTCAAGTTGGTGTTAAAAATTGAAGTTTCTCCTCATGTGTGACCCAGCACATTGTTCTTAACGCTGTGTGTCTTTAGAGAACGAGGCTGGAATTGGGAGCAACTCCAGTTGTTCTGAAAGCTTTTTTCTGGGTCTCTTCATAGCAGGAGAGGAAGACCTTCCAGTGTTCTTAAGAAAAGTCAAATTGATTTCTGTGAGAGGCAGGCTTGTTTTGTTGACCTGCGAGTGTTTCATACCCCATTTCAATTGTCATCTCTTCCCCTTTTCTTCTAGCCTAGGCAAATACTCAGAGAGCTATAAGGATTGGGGATTCTTTTCTTTTCAAAGCGGATTTTTAAATGCTTTTCTGCTTAACATTTCTCTTTATCTTCAGTATCTTTGTTAAATAAAGAAGAAAAAAAAATTTTTTTTCCTGAGATGAAGAGAAAGGTGCCTTTAGTGGCCAGACTGCTCTGTGTGTGATTCAAGCCCTGGATCTGATTTCAATTCTGCTAAAAATGGGCTTCTGAGACTGCTCACACTTCCTCCAGCGGTGCCTGATTTTAAAAGACTAGAGTAATGCTGGACATTTTATATTAAATCTGTGAGGGTTTGTCATGCTTTGGGCAATTTGAAGATGCAGATTTTTCTGTTACTGTTGTTGTTTAGCCACTCAGTTGCATCCAACTCTTCACGACCGCATGGACTGCAGCACGCCAGGCCTCCCTGTCCTTCACTGTCTCCCAGAGTTTGTTCAAACTCATGTCCATTGAGTCCATGATGCCATCGGACCAGTTCATTATGATTTCTGTTATTTACGTATTTTCGAATGTGTCAGAATTCTGGGACACACGAATTGCCTGTGTGTCCACATTCTGTTCTATAATACCCGGCATCACTGCTTCAGGAACCCATCTGTATCAGTGGATAGGAAGCAAGCATTTTCAAAATTCCATGAACAGAACGTTAGCTCTTTTTAGCTTTTCCAGAGTGGCTTTAGCCCATATCCTCATTTGCAAAGATCAAAGTCTGATCTGTTAGGACCCTGTTTTGATTGGCTATAGGGCGTTCATAGCTCTGTAACTAAATACCAATGTATGAAATGGTTATTGTTCCCTGGAGGAGTGGGCCTGGGCCAGAACACATTCTTGGTGATTGCAGGGGAGCAAATGGAAGCTGTGACTGCCCATGCAGCCAATCCGAGTAAACACGAGCTCCTACAACCACAGACACAGAGGTGGGAGGTGGCCTGCTGGCTGTGCTTTGGGACTGGGATTTCTAACCAGCAGGCTGGCATTTAACTGCAGACTCTCCATCATCCTTTCCCTCTGCAGTTGGTCTCGGAGTTCTACGACTTCTGTCTAATATTCACCATGATGACTGGATTTGACTTGCTCTGTAAATGTGCTGTTCTCTTAGTAATGAATTTTTAATAACTCTGGCTCTTCTCATCTCATGTCCTCATATTTAAAAGTGTTTAGTCCAAATTCTAGGAAAGATGGAAGGCAAAAGGAGAAGGGGCGGCACAGGATGAGATGGTTAGAGAGCATCATCTACTCAAGGGACATGAATTTGAGCAAACTCTGGGAGATCCTGGAGGACAGAGGAGCCTGGCATGCTGAACTCAGTGGGGTTGCAAACAGTTGGACAGGACTTAGCGACTGAACAGCTAGTCAAACTCTGTCCACTCATCTGGGCATACAAACACCCATCCTAAAAGTTGACTCCTCTGCAGAACACCTTAACTGATAAACTCCAGTGACTGCATGTGTGTGGCATTAAGCTAAGCAACAGACGTGCATTGACACCAAGCCTCTGAAAACCTGAAACATGCAGGGCCTATAGTTGTGTCCACTTTACAGAGCAGAGACCTGACTTGGGTCCCACAGATGCTTAATCTCCCTGAGTTCCCACAGTTGGTAGTTAGCACTTAGCAGGTGAGAAAAAAGACCTCAGCGTGGAACTCAGCTGATTCAAAATGCCTTCATCTCTGGGGAGATTTTTACAGAGGGACCTTCAAGTGCCTGACGTTCTAGAAAACACAAACATAACAACCAGAAGCCCAAAGAATTAAGGGGAAGGAGGAAAAGGGTGGGTGTGTGTTTCCAATGGTACTGCTTTCAATTATTCCATTTGATTATTGAGACCTTGAGGTTCCTTCCTGCATCCCACTTTGTAGGCCACCTGCTAATGGGTAACTATTCTCTTAGAGGTTACACCGATAAATGCAGTTGAAAAAAAAAAAAAAAGGATCATTTTCTGCTTGTTTTTAGCTTAGAGAATAGTTTGGGAGGTAAATGTTTGTTGAGGCTTATAATTTGACAGGCCCAGTTCTGGATCTTTGAGACAGACAGACAAGAATTCCTGTTTTCATTTAGTTTCTGTTCTTGTGGGGAGAGACAGGAAGTTAACATAGAAATACATAACTAGAAAGCAGTGGTAAGTTTTTTTTTAATCCGTTTTTGAGTGGAAATATCTATTTATTTTATTGGCATTTGACGCTCTTTTTCTGGGCTGGGAGAAAAGTACATGAATCAGATACCAAAGAGCTCGTTCTGTTGTCAGGTCACTTTGGAATTAATTTACCTTCTATAATTTAAAGACTGTGCTGGGTTCAGAGAAACAGAATGAAGACGAAAGTTCTGGTCCTGTTTTGGTTAGGAAGCCTTGCACTTGTCCCTCCAGTGCCTCTTATCCTGGATTTCTTCATCTCTTGCACGAGGGAATTGGACTGAACCCGTGGCTTCAAGCTGTGTTCTTGGAAGCATCCCTCAGAACCTCAGAATCAGGATGGAGGAGCTGGTGGGACCTTAGGAGTCCAGAGCAGTTCTCCTGTTGCCTGTCTGCTTTCAGGGATTCCCCTGGACTGGAGAAAGGATTCTATTGCAGTGTAAACAGTTTAGAAGCCATTGTTTCTCTTAAAAATACGATTTTCATGTGCATTTTTAGTTAAGCTTTTTATTTTGTGTTGGAGTATAGCTGATTAACAATGTTGTGATAGTTCCAGGTAGACAACAAAGGAACTCAGCCATTCATATATATGTATCTATTCTCCCCCAAACTCCCTCTCATCCAGGTGGAAGCCATTGTTTTGTTTATGGAAAACTACCTTGTTTGTGGGAAAATGCCATAAGCAAAGTTTTTAAAAGACTGAGATGTACAAAACAGAACAGTCAATGGATTAATAGAATATGTAAGAATCTATAAATTCATGAAGAAAAAGAAGCAAATGACCCAAAAGAAAAATGGGCAGAGTTTATGAAATGGTGATGCTAAAGCTGAAACTCCAGTACTTTGTCCACCTCATGCGAAGAGTTGACTCATTGGAAAAGACTGTGATGCTGGGAGGGATTGGGGGCAGGAGGAGAAGGGGACGACAGAGGATGAGATGGCTGGATGGCATCACTGACTCAATGGACGTGAGTCTGAGTGAACTCCGGGAGTTGGTGATGGACAGGGAGGCCTGGCGTGCTGTGATTCATGGGGTTGCAAAGAGTCGGACACGACTGAACAACTGAACTGAACTGAACTCACAAAAAAGAAAATGCAAACGGCCAATAACCATAAGACAAAATGTTTGATCTCTCAGAGAAATGCAAATTAAAGCAGTGGGATCCCCCCGCCCCCCAATACTGCCCACCATCAAGTCTGGACAAAACCAGGGTTAAGGTTAAGTTTAGTAAGTCTTGCTCAGTCATGTCCGACTCTTTGCAACCCTGGGGACTGTGTCCATGGGATTTTCCAGGCAAGAGTACTGGAGTGGGTTGCCATTTCCTTCTCAGGCAAAACTGAAAAGGATGATAGACTCAAATGAGGGTGGAGTTAGGGAAAGGAGTATCCACATCCTGTGAGTGAAAGCAGAGACCGGGAGACCTGTGGCGGGATCTTGTCAGCGTCCATTAAAAGTCGCACAAGTCCTTTGACCCAGTGACATTATTTCTAGAATTGTGTTCCAGTGAAACACTTGCATCTGATTCTATATCCACTCCAGAACTGCTGGGGAAATGAAACACCAGTGGAAGAATGAATAAAATACGGTAAGTCCACTTTGTAGAATACTGTGTGGCAATTTCAGAGAATGAAGTAGGTCTGTTCCTGTGGATGGAATGATCTCTAATTGCTCAGTAGAGAGAAGAGGACAGTATAAAGTGATATTTTCCCCTCTATATGAATATAGCAGTATGTGAATGCAGCATCTAGAAGGTCAAGATGAAAAACGGAAAACAATGTTTATTTTGCAGGGGGAGAGTGGAATTAAGGAGGCGATTAAGGCTTATCTCTACAGTCAGAGTAACATACAGAAGGAATACATACTTCAAGCAGCTAACAACAGGAGTGTTTAGGGCGTGTCATTGTGCTCAGGGACTCTTAAGAGGGCAGCAGGGGCTCGGAGTTGGGCTTGGTTTGATCTGCCATCGCAGATGGAGCTGTGGATGTGCCTCTCGAGGGCCTCTTCCTTCCCCGCCACTCCTTCTTCCTCTCCTTGCCCCAACTCCCTTCCTCTCTCCTCCCGCCTTGAGAATCTGCCAGCTGGAGGAATTCCTCCCTCTGCCCTTCCACCCTTCTGAGAACTGTGGGTTGGCCGGGGACCAGCACACTCCCTGCAGGAAGCCGCTTCTGTGAACAACGCTGTGAAGTGTCGGCTCTGGGCCGTGTCCCGGGACCTCTGCCACCTCCCTGGCCCTTCGAGCCTATGGTGTAATTCAGTTCTTGTGTTAGGACCGAGGGGCGCCCACTCACCAAGCCCAGAGGTACTAATGCATCAAGTAGAGTCTGTCAAGGCCTTGTGCATGCCTGCTGGTATAAGACAGACTTCAGACCAGGCTGTCGCCCTGTGAGTGCTTTGATGGGCACATCTCTTCTGTGTCTAGTCCTTTGATTTGTGCTGGGCTCATTCTTAGGGCTTCCCTGGTGGCTCAGACAGTAAAAAATCTGCCTGCAATGCAAAAGACTCTGATTCAGTCCCTGGCTTGAGAAGATCCCCTGGAGAAGGGAATGGCTCCCCACTCCAGTATTCTTGCCTGGAGAATGCCATGGACAGAGGAGCCTGGTGGGCTACAGTCCATGGGGTTGCAGAGTCGGACACGACTGAGTGACTAACATACGTGGGCGCACACACGTGGGACCCATTCTTACTTTGAATTTCTGTGTGCAGACCACTCTGATACATTCTGGAAATCCTGTATGTTCATTGAAGGGTGAATTTTTTTTGCAGTTTTTTGTTTGTTTTTATTATTTGGCTGTGCCAAGCCTTAGTGGCAGTATGCGAACTCTTGGTTGCCATATGCAGGATCTAGTTCGTTCACCAGGAATTGAACCTGGAACCGCCAGGGCAAGTCCGGAAGGGCGGATGTGTTGAGGATGGACTTGCTAGATTCTAAGCAGTCCGAAGCAGATCACGTGCACAGTGATGTATGCGGTGGGCACAAGGCAATGACAATAGGAATTGTATTAGGAGAATGAATGACTCTCAGAAATGCTTGGGACAGATTTGAATCTGAAAACATTTCTCCCCAGCAGAGGGACCTGGGGTGTTGGTACAAGGACCACGTTGGGAATCTTCGCACATTTATTGCTAATCTGCACACTTGATTTTGCTTCATGTTGCTTTTTGAGATGGAGGATTGGTCTTGAGGTTGTAGGAAGGCCACTGATACGGCAGCTTTTCCAATTGGAGCCACATTCATAGCAGAAAAGAACCATTCCTGAGTTCTGCAGAGTTGGCTTCCCTTGTCTCACTGTGCCTATTATCAGTTGTCCATTGTTCTCGTGGGGCTGAATTTCCATAGGAATCTGACAGTGTTGAGTATAGTTATACAGAGAACTACCAGTTAGGAGGACACAGTCAAGACTGCCACATGTGATCGGTTTCAGGGCTTTCTCTTCTTTGAGTTTCAGCCATCAGTTTTATATTTTTTAAGGGCTTTATCTAAAGGAAAAATATAATACACTGGCCTCCTCAGGCCATAGCTTTGAAGGGCCACTTTGCTGGAAAGCAGAGGGAGTTGGGTGAACCTCACACACACACACTGGGGTTTGGGGGCACCTGCCAGGGTAACAAACCTGTTTTCCAAGCCTGCTCCGGTGCATTTAGAGCAGTGGGACTTGGATGAACAGATGATGCCCATGCAAACTTTTCTCAACAAGAGGGTTGGGTTTTCAAGGTTGCAGTCTCCTTGTGGGTTAAACTTAATTTGCTAGTTTACACTGTATCAGTTCAGTTCAGTCGCTCAGTCATGTCTGACTCTTTGCGACCCCATGAATCGCAGCACGCCAGGCCTCCCTGTCCATCACCAACTCCCGGAGTTCACTCAGACTCATGTCCATCAAGTCAGTGATGCCATCCAGCCATCTCACTGTCT